>NW_012114533.1:2294052-2301512 GCF_000951035.1 Colobus angolensis palliatus | reverse complement strand
ACAGAGCAAGACTCCGTCTCAAAAAAAAAAAGAAAAAAAAGAAAAGAGCAAAAAAAAAAAAAAAAAAAAAAAAAAAAAAAAAAAAAAAGAAAAAAAAGAAAAGAGCTTGGACTAACTTAAGAAGTTGGACATGGAAAGCAAGACCAAGTTCCAGTTGGTTTTAATTTTCCCTCTTGGTTATTTTCGGACACAAAGGGAATGCTTAAAACTGAGTTTAGTAATAAAAAGCATAAATCTCTTCTGTAACTTTTATAAACCACAAGGAGGTTTCAATCCATGCATTTTCCTTCATTACTCAAGATTATAAATCTGTTTTTAAAATACATTTAAACAAACAGTTGAGAAACAAAAGTTTGGTATGTGTCAGATTCCCTTAAGAGGAAGAGGTTAAGCTGTAAAGTAGTGGCCCTGTTTTGATGCCAGAACATTCATATGCAGTTTGTTCTGGATTTCTTTTAAATGCATATATTTTAAATACTGGTTAAATCTTAGAATCTTGGCTATATCTTAGAATTCTGGCTCTTGGTAACCATATTACAGAAGTCTATATTGTAAAAGCCTAAAGATCTGGACAAGTTTCCAACAACCTTGTTTCCATGAGTATATAACTTTGGCAGAGACCTGAATTCTTTGGGACACTATGTCTGTGTGTGTGTGTTTGCTTGTATCTTGAAGTTGTTGCACTTCAAAACCACAGCTGCTTTAAATTCTTAAACACTGGAAAGCCATCCTTTGGTTTAAATGGTAGAGGGTTAGTGGAAATGCACATGCTGGTTTTAGCCCAGGGGTAGTAACAAACTCTTACTAGCCAACTAGAAAATTATTTTGTTGACTAGATGTCCCTTTTAGGAGAGTTTGTTTCCTGAAAGAATGGCAACTTTTTTTGTTGTTCTTTCAGTATTGGCTTGAGTGACCTGTTCTCCTGAGTGCTCTAGTGTCTCCAGTTGTAGGGGGAAAGATGATGGAGGGGAATGGAAACTGGACTTGATGTTTGTGGTTTGAGAGGCAAGAAAATAAAATAACTTTCTACCTCTAAATTGAGGCTTAGGAGTAAAAAGCATTTTGTCTTAAATTTATCATTTAAAATAGCATCAGTAACTTTTGAACTCATGTCAATCAAGCATTGGCAGTCAGAGATTTTTATAGGGAAAACTAAGTAAATCCAGTTTCCAAGAACCTAAACTGATTAAGGCTCCAAGAGTCAGACCAACAAAAGTTTTATTCTGTGTTGTTTACTGGTAAAAATATTATTATCTTGATACTACCTCTCAAGGGTATTGTTACAAAATGCCACTTATGGTTAAAGAGATAGATACAAAGAGTTCTATTTGACAGAAACTTGAAACTGGCATCTATCTGCCCAACGATGGGGGCTTTCATTCTGTAATTTAATCCTTTGTAGATACATTATTTGTGTGTAATTTTATATGTGTTCATATTTTTCTCATTTTGCATTGTGTAAAGTGTACAAAATCTCAAAGTATAAAATACTGCTTATATTGCTTGTAATTTACAGTGTGTAAATATTTTCTAATTGTGTACATTTATGGGGGGGACAAGTGGGTTATTCAGGTTTTTTTTTTAAGTGACCCTTTTGTATTGCAGTTTCAACAGATAACTGCCCATCAAATTTAAAACTACTTTGATACATTTTTATTTAACAGTTCCAATAAGAAAAAAATCTCTATTTTTAATTATATTTCTCCTTTAGAAAAAAATATTTCATCATCCCTTTAAAATAAATGGCCAGACCTCAGTTTAGGCCCTTGTATTTATGACTCTGTTAGAGGTCTTCAGACTCCAGGTCACAGTCCAGTCAGTATTTGCATTTGGGTTCTCAAGAAAATTTTGTGACTCTCTTTTAGCACAAGTAGTAGCCCATGGTTTTTCTTCCAAATCAAGTATTTTCCTTCTCCCTCGAGTCCCCATGCCTTGTCTCCCTCCTGCTGCTATTGCCCAGTGAATGGGATGGTAGAGAGGGAGAAGTGTTCATTGCACAGAGAATGTCAGGCCACTTTGGGGACTTGGCAACAAAGCTTGCACTGAGTGGTGGTGTGTTTGGCAATATTACTGTGCCAAAAATCACCTTGTCTAATTTTATGGATATTTATGGCAAACTTATTACCCTTCTTGCAAGCTGCACATTAAGGTACCTGTGTTTATGCTTTTGTGTGTAACTGTTTGCCTTTTCTAACTGCCTTTCTTGTTACTGAAAATATAATTCTACTAGTTTTATCACATTAAGAGGCTCTCTGTGCACAAAATGCATCGATGTAGCCGTAAAGTAACAGCATTTGTACATTTTCTATCTCCTGATGGCAGTGGTGCCTTTGTCACCTTTTGGAAGGTTTGCATTTTATTTACGCTTTGAAGCACAAATAGTAGCTTGCTTTCAACTTCACAAAAATCTCCAATGTAAAAGATAAAAAATGGCATCTTATCATCCAGGCTTAGTTGGAGTATTTGCATTTTTATTGTTATCAAAACAAATATAATTGGTGGGGACTGACCAGTAATAATGTGTGGCGTCTTTAAGCCAAGGGTAATTTTTAAATTAAAAATGAAAATTTTAAGAGGTAGCCCATTAAAAAAGCTACTGAGTTGGAGAATCAGGGGATGACTGTGGTGGTTTGTCGCTAAGGAGGCAACAGTAGGGTCCAGGTGGCTGGGCACGTAGAGCAGTTAGCATGATCCGTGGCTATTCCTTACTCATGAACAGTGTCAGCTCACCTCATTATCTGTGCATTTGTTTTCCCTGGACAGTCTTGTCAGCCAGTTAATCCACCAGCTCTTAGGCAGTAAATACAGATTTTTTTTCTTTCCTTTTATTTTTTTAAAGATTTTATACTACATCTTGTTAAAGTCCTATGAATATGTGTGTGTGTGCTATTAAAACTGCTTTTTCTCAGTTTGAACATGTGTTTGGTAATATTTGTTTGGGAGTTGAGGAGGCTAAGTTATCTGGAATGCCCTGTTCCCTCGCCCCACCCCAGTCCCCTGGTTTTTAAACATTTCTTCTTGCTTTGGATTGTCCAGTTTTTTAGCTTGATGTCTCCGGTTTCTGGAAAACATAAAGCCACCATTGTACACAGTTCACTTTTATATAACCCAGTTAATTGCTGTATACTTTGCAATCAGGAATCCAGTAATCTCATTCTTACCTCATTCACTATGTTCATCCCACCATTCATTCTTGTCGCCGAGGCTGGAGTGCAGTGGCACGATCTCAGCTCACTGCAAGCTCCGCCTCCCGGGTTCACACCATTCTCCTGCCCCAGCCTGCCGAGTAGCTGGGACTACAGGCTCCTGCCACTACGTCTGGCTAATATTTTGTATTTTTAGTAGAGATGGGGTTTCACCATGTTAGCCAATGGTCTCTATCACCTGACCTCGTGATCTGCCCGCCTTGGCCTCCCAAAGTGCTGGGATTACAGGCGTGAGCCACCACGCCCGGCTATCATTCCACCATTCATTCTAACAATTGAGTCTCAACTACATGCTAGGCACTCTTTAGGATTCAATAAGGATTCGGTGGTGAACAACACAGAGCCCTCATGAATCTTACCTCCTGGTATCCAGGTTAAAATACTTTCTGTTCTTGGGCAAAGAGAATTAGAAACAAATACCCTTAACCTGACTCCCTTGTTCTTGAGCCCAGGACCAAGAAAGAAGAAGCTGTACAATCCAGAAGCAGGGCTTGAGATCACCTCCAACCTGCCAAGCAGATAAGTTCTGGGTATGCCAACTTGGGAGGCAGAGGTTGAAACCTCATAGGAGAAACTTTGGAGCTCATAGAAGGCCCAGGCATTGTCAGAGGCCTTGAGTTCCAAAACCATGCCAGTATTTCTCCCTTCTGACAGGCTGGTTAGAAAGAAACTAAATGGGAGCATTTTTCTCTGACAGTGGGGCAGAGGGACGAGAGATGACAGACCAGACAGAAGCAGAGACATTGCCGTAAGTACTTACTAGAGGGCAGGCAGCACAACCTTATGCAAGTTGAGGGCCTTGACCTTGCCCAAGGCCTGACCTCAGATCCCAGATTCATCACACTAGCCTTTTGATCTTTGCCAGATTACTTAAACTCACTGTTTCCTCATCTGTTAAAAGGAATAATAACGGTGTCTATTTCAGGGTTTGTGAGGACTAAGCGAGCTAATGCATGAAAATTGCCTAGTACGGTGACTGGCATATAGCAAGAACTCAGCAAATGCTTGCTGCTTTAACAAGGCTTTTATCTGATGACAGAATTGATCTTAAGCAGACACCTCAGGGTGTACTGACATCTGAGCAAACCATATCTCCAAAAATTATAGTTGTAAGTGTGCCCTATTCCTTTGGATACCGGGAGCTCCAGAGGCTTCTCTGTCCAGCTGTCCCTGCTTTTTTTTTTTTATTAAAATTTTCACTTTTTAAAAGCCAGCATGCTAAAGGTGAGAAATTGGTGATAGGTGGTGGTTTTCCAGCATTTGTGGAAATGTCCTGACACTCCCTTTCCCTTGCTAACCATTCCCTAGGCTGAAGTCAAGAGAGGGCAAACCAGAAGGCCCAGCTTTGGGTCTCCTCCAAGACGACTGGCTGGGAGGAAAACTTAACAGGCAAAACAGGCTTCTGAGGCACAGTGGAATAGTGAGACTTCGGCATTGCTGCACTGGTGACATCCCCTACAGAAGAGGCTCCTCAGCTGTATATATGGCCAAAATAAAAGATCACACCACCTAAAGGGAAAGTGCTGGGCAAACCAGAGATGGAGATGGCAAAGCAGGAACAGAAATGCTGCCACATTGAACAGGAAACAGGACAGCTTGACTAGGCCAGAGTTCTCTTGCTTCAGGGAACCTGCTCAAGTTTCAGGAATTCATACCCACCCCCTTCACCTAGGATCCCTGCTACAGTGAGTAACTATTCTGTGCAAAGTGCTGAAGATGGCCAGCACTACTCTCAGCCACTTTCTTACAGCAAAGTTGGGGAAAATAGAATAGCAAAAACAAAACTCATACTTTTCTGTGTGTCTGAAGTTCTCCAGAAGGTTTCCAAATGGAATCTTCTCACAGCCACCCTGTGAAGCAGCCAGGGTAGTGACCTTATGGATGAGTGACAGCCTGTTCAAAGAATGACCTGCCTGTGTCCCAGGATGCAGATTTATGGCTGGGTTTGGATTAATTTCTTTATTTGATTTCCAGTTTTCTTTCCCACTGTCTGTCAGTATTCCCCCGTTCTTATTTTATCAGCTGAATTTGCAGAGAGATGTACTATCAATCAAAAGGGCTTCCTATAGACAGCTCCATGAATTGCCTTTACTCTGATACTCTCATTAGGTTTAGAGATTTCACTGGAAGGATAGCAGAAGGAAATGGATTGTGGTCTGGTATCAAAAGTACTGTCCAGTGATAGCTGAAATCACACACATGTTACTCATTTAACAATGTCTGAGTTTGCCATCAGCACCTCAGAGGAGCAAAGCTTGGCTCATAAAGTTGAGTGAGTTACTGAGCCTGCCGCATTGGCCTACTTGCCACCTCCAGAGGTATCTGAAGTCAGCACTGCAGGTTCTGTGAACATTTGGGAAGCTGTGCCTCTTAGCCTTCTGGGCCCCTACAGTTGAATTGCTCTCCTATCTGGTACTGAGGGACCAGCAGTCTTCCTACCCTGCCTCTGCTGTTACCACCAATCCACTTTCTAATAAGGACTGCAGATTTATCTTTCTTGGCCCTGCCTTAACTGGTCTTCCCAGCTCAGACTTCCTTACTCAGTCCATCGTCTCAGGATTTTCTTCTGTGGTCTTTTTCAAACTACTAGCTGACTTTTCCCTTTTATTTCCCACTAGGAACCCCCCTACCCACTGCAATTCATCAAATCAAACTGACTGCCCTCTTTCATGCCTCTTCCCTAGTGCCCCAACACAAGCCTGTGCATAAGCTTGAACATTTCTACCTTTGCCAATGGTATTTCCCCTTCAGGCTTACCCTGCTTCCTCCTTCTCAGACTTTTCCAGTCTTCATTGTCCTCTCTGTAAACACAAGAATGAATTTCAAGACAAGTTACTTAATGTCTTAGAGCCTGTTTCCCTATCCATAAAATGGGGCTATAAATTCCTCAGGATGGGATGAGGGTACAAATAAAAAATGAAGCAGGATATTCTTTGTAAAAGCATGTGTACATTTTTTATTGTGTTTCTCCCCAGCTACCTTCCCTCTCCCCGCCACACATATCCTATTTGCAGAGTGTTGGGGGAGGTGGAACTGTGATGTGGGCCCTGCTGTCTAGCAGTCTGCAGTCACACACAGCCATCCAAACTACGAGATTGTATGTGATTCAGTGCCAAACTGTGAGCTTTGGGGAATCCAGAAAGAAGGATGAAGTGTCTTTCCCAAGGTTCCTTTGGTTAAATGTGCCACTTGAATCCTGTTCTGACTCCTAGGCATGTGCAAGAGTCAATCACATACGTTCCTGTGGACTTTATCGTTTTGGTCCATCTCTTGAGCCCACATGAATATTGTCATGGATGGAGGAGGAAGGACCAGGCTGGGTCAGGGCCTGAATGCAGGTTTCGTTTGGACTATAGGGGCTAAGTTCACTTTAATAGGCTGTGACCTATTAAAGGAGGCAGGACCCAAGTTTGCACAGAAGGACCATCCTAATTGAGTTAAAGGAGTTGGGGAGTTGATTGTGAGGGGTTTCCTAGATTGCTGCTGGGTAAGGTGATTGAATCTGGGAAGGACAGGGTATTTGATTGCCTAGAAGGATGCACTCTAAGTTCTGGATAAGAATGGTGCCCAAAATGAGCTGGAGGGGAAGGCAAGTGTTTGAATGACCCAGTCCCTGAGGTGAGCCTAGGTTAGGGTTAAGATTTGGTGAGTGAACAGGTGCAAATGCTTGTGGCTTATTTATCCAGAAAAAGCATTTTCTGTGTGCCTTTCAGGTCAAGCTGTTACTGCATCCCCTTCAGGCCTGACCCCATCTCCCCCACGCATAGCTCAAGCTGAACAGACCCTGAAGCTGGGAATCAAGCCCCTTCCTTGTGTTCAGAGCTTCCCCAACCTCCAGTCTCCCCCTAGGGTAGCCTTCCCTCCACATCCTAGAGCAGAAGCGAGTGGCAGCAGCGCAGGGAGTGAGGTCCAGGTTAGAGGACAGGCCAGAAGGCCCTCCGAGAGGGTCCCCCAACCCCTCAACGCCAGGGCAGGTTTGCACGTCCCCAGCAGTAGGCAAGTCGGGGGGATCCTAGGGTTACAGGGGAGGAGAGGGCGGGCTATAAGCATGTCGAGGGTGCACGGGGTGGCGAGGCCACCACAAGGGGGCGATTATCAGGACCGCAGCGCCTAGAGGCGGGGGGTCACCCGATGGCCGAAGGCTGTGTGTGAGCCTCGCTCTCAAACCGCCTCTATTGTGCTAGAGCAGGGGGTGCAAAGAAGAGAGCGGCGACCTTCCCCTCACCCGACCCAGTCGGCCCCGCCTTCCAGGAC
>NW_012114533.1:2281631-2293907 GCF_000951035.1 Colobus angolensis palliatus | reverse complement strand
CCAGCCGCGGCCCCTTCCTCTCGCAGCTGGTGCTGTGGGGCCGCGGAGCCGCGCGTTGCTGTCTCTATGGCCCTGGATCCGAGCGCAAAGGTGAGCAAGGCGGGGAGTGCGGGCGGCGGCCTGGCCTGAGTCGGGGGGCTTCGGGCCAGGGGTCGGGCAAGGCCTTCCCCACGTCCATTCTACCTTCCAAGCTGGGCCAGGCCGTTCTCACCGCCAAGTCCCCCGATTCTGCATGAAGGCTCTAGAGGGGCGCGGGCCAGGCCTCGGGCTGCGCGGGGTGCAGACCGGCCATCACGGAGTCGGGGACCAGCATGGGGAGGGGTCCGCGTGGCGAACAGTGTTCCCCAGGATCTGGGTCACGTCTCCCGGCGTCCGGCGGGATCGAAGGAGACCTTGTCCTCGAGCTGCAGCAGTAGAGACTGAGGTTAGACCTGACGAAGGGAGAGAACCGCGGACTGTCCAGGATGTTGTAGGAAGGGCGTACCGGGGGAGGGGCTCTCTCAAGCCAGGAGAGACCACCATCCTACTAGGCAGAGGGAGTTACCGCCTACACGAGGCAGGTGGACATCTGGGATGAAGGTCGAGAGCCTGCTGATCCTCCATTGATCCTGTTTTAAGGGTCTCTCCTCCCCAATTCCCTCCACCCCAGGATCTAATAGAGGGAAGGTGATCAGAGTTCAGGGGGCTGGCCCTGGGGAAGAACCCGAACTGTGGAACTTGGGGTGGAGTGTGGGGCGTGGATAGGAGACCTTAAACCCGCTTCACCACTGAAGGGAGGGGTGGTATGCTCCGCCCCGCCCACTTAGCCCCGCCCCCTCCCAACAGGTTAAGTGGGGGTTGAGAGCGCCAGCCCGTCTCCTACCTCTAGAACTGCAATATACATCAGGGTGGAGGAGTACTAAGTTATGCGTTCCATTCCATCTTTCCTTTGCTAAAGCTAGGGGCCTCCTCCTGCCTGGGTTAGTTTCCCATTCCCTCCCTTGTAGAGCGGCCTTGACTTATGCACCCATCCCATCTGACCATGCAAGGTCAGAAGCCTCCCCCATCACCCCCCTCGCACACATACACATACACACACACACACACACTTGAAATTGGGCCTTAGAATTGGGACTTTCAGGAACGCAGGCAGGGTTCTTCTCTGCATCTCACCCCAGTGGACACTAGCAGCCCCCAAGCCTATGGTGAAAACTGGACCCCTGTATGCAGGTGTGCTTCTCTCTGCATGGATGTAGTTGTGTGTTCAAGGACTCTGTGTGAACACACATGTACTTGACCCTTCTGTGAACATGATTGCCTGGCCCACTACATCAATGGGTTTGTGTGCATGTCCCCACACATACATGTGTATGGATAGAACCCTCCTGTTGAATAGGTGCACCGTCCTTGACAGAAACCCTTATGTGTGGGTTTATCTCTCCTCAGCCTCTGAGGCTGTGTGACCTGCTGAATGGATGGGCATGTAAATTCAACTTCACATGTGAATATGTATGATTACCTGTGGCTGTGGCCCTGTGTGAGCATATGTGTGCACAAACCTCCCTGTGAGTGTATGCGTGAGTGACCCCTGTGAATCCATGTGTTCACAGTCCTCCTTGTGAATGTGTATGTGTGTGTATGTGTGCACCCATGTGTGTGTACATCATCTTCCTAGAGTCACCCACGTGACTCTTAAACTGTAAGTGTGACATGCACCACACTGAGTGGCTCCTCTAACCTGGGGCATGTTCCTCCTAGCCATAGTGCTCCACACACATGCCTTTTGCACTGAGCAAATAGGAGGTCCCAAAGGTAAACAGGTGTGCCTCCACAGGGAGGGGTGGGGCATGGCCAGCTTGCCTGAAGCTTCCTGCTGTCCCAGCTCCCAAACAGGGAGCCTATACCCTTTCAGGATCAAGGAATCCTCTTCTCTGCCTTTCATAGTCGACTCTTCCCCCTCAGGGCTCTGCCCCTGCAGTGCTGACCTTTACCTCTTGAATAAATGCTCCTGTTATCCCTCTGGCCAGTTCCTGATTCCTCCCCTCTTTCCAAGGCCAGAGAGTTAATATTTGACCTGGGAGAGAAGGCACCAGTGGCACCCTCTGGCCCTGCCTGTGGGTGACAGATGAGATGGAATGGGTTAGGTCTCTCCACACCTCACCCAGCCAAGGAACTCTTCAAGGAAACCCTTGGTGATTAGGAGGCCTGTTACAGGGGTTGGGAGAGGCCCGCCACCCACCCCCATTCCCTCCCCAACTGGTTGGCTTGAGGGAGGGTCCAAGGGCTCAGGGATCCCATCATTTACCTTCTTCACATTGCTTATGTATCAACTGGCCTTGCACACTACAGCCTCCTGCACAGACATTACACCTGTGCAACCAGAGGGACCCTAGGTACCCACCCCAATGCCTGTGAATGCCTACCTGCAGGTAGGGACATGTGTGGATGCCTAGCCAGAGGGTGCAGTACAGACTGGCATGGGCAGAGATTTGTACCCCCTTAGAGAGGAATACCAAGGAGAAGTTATAATTAAAGAGAAATTCCAGAGGGAGCTCTCAGGCCAGGGAAAAGAAAAAACAAAGGGAAAGCAGGACAAAATAAACAAAGGCCCATTAAACCTCTCTGGTCAGGCCTTCCTGCATAAGGCACCCCCGCAGGCAGCAGGGGCAGCTGCTGACCGAGTTGCATCTCATTGTTGAGAGAAGCAGGCATTCTCTCAGAGAACCCCAGCTCCTTTGACTTGAGGGCCTAGCGGAGCTTCTGACTTGGCCAGAAGAGGGTCATGACCTTGGGTTCGGGTTGTGGGTGTCTAGGGTCTTGTAAGGAAGGTAAGTTCCACCCCAGCCTCCAGCATCACAGCAAAGGGATAGACAGAATGATTGTGAGTTGATCCTGTCGTGGGCGTTCTGTGGATGCTGGGCCTCCTTCCTTCAGTGCCCCCTGAAGTCTGGGTAACGCCATCCATCTTCCACCCACATACAGATCAAAGAGCTTTTTTTTTCCCCTGTTTTTTCTTCAGAAAACGGACCTCAGAAAACCAGGACTAGCTCTACTGTCGGGGGCAGGGTGACCCCATCAGTAACCTACAACCCCTCTAGAACTTCACAACTCCCTCTCACCATGGAGTTTGCATTTGATGCAGAAAGGCATGTGACCCCTCCCTCCTTCTGACCTCTTAGCTGGGATTCCATGGCCACACAACCCTGTGACTCCATGTCCCCCCGATTCCAGGACCCCCCATGGCCCCATGATTCCTTGACTCCCATGAGCTTATGACCCCTGACCTTCCAAGTGACTTCTTTGGACTTTGACCTCTGTGACTGTGCTTCCCATTCCCTGCCCCTACAACCTGTGACTCTGGCTCCCTTTGGGGGTCTTGTTAGTCTGGGCCTCCCCAGGAAGATGTGGGGGAGGCTGTGGCCCCTCCTCCTGAGCATCCTCACAGCAACTGCAGTCCCGGGACCCTCACTGCGGAGACCATCTAGAGAACTAGATGCCACCCCTCGGATGACCATACCCTATGAAGGTTAGACCCTCAACCTCAAAAGGCAGCAGGAGCCAGGGCTGGGGGTGGGAAGGCACCCCAGAACTAGACTCACTGTACCTGCTCTCCCCAGAGCTCTCTGGGACCCGGCACTTCGAGGGCCAAGCCCAGAACTACTCAACACTGCTCCTGGAGGAGGCCTCAGCAAGGCTGCTGGTGGGAGCCCGAGGTGCCCTGTTCTCTCTCAGTGCCAACGACATAGGAGATGGGGCTCACAAAGAGGTCAGGCCCTGGAACCTGGACCACCCAGAGGGTCTCCATCCTCATCCAGCTCCCTGGGACCTCAACTTCCTGAAAACCCTGCCAAGCCTTCCATAGCCCCCTGGTCAGACAGCACTGCCCTTCCCAGCCCAGGTGTCCCTTGCATTCAATGTTCCTTCTGAAATTGATCCTCACCCCAATTTCCCCAGCTCCGTGGGGTCCTGTTGCCTGGTCCTATGAGTAATAGGTATTGGGGTGAATGCATCAGCCTATTCCCTTTGCCCCCACTAGATCCACTGGGAAGCCTCCCCAGAGATGCAAAGCAAATGTCATCAAAAAGGGAAAAACAACCAGGTATGTCATCTGCCCTGTCCCCAGCTCCTTTCCTCCTCTTCTTCCTCAATCAGGGATGCCAGGGTTGTTGGGGACACAGATGGGTAGGTACAGACCTGCCAGTAAATCTCAGCAACCACAGTAAACATTGTAAGCATTGCCAGAGTGGCAAGCCATGGGCACAGCATTTTTTTTTTTCTGTTTTTGCGGTTGGGTCTCACTCTGTCATCCAGGTTGGAGTACAGTGACATGATCATAGTTCACTGTGGCCTTAAACTCCTGGGCTCAGGGGATCCTTCCATTTCAGCCTCCTGAGTAGCTAGGACCACAGGCATATGCCACGCCGAGCTGAGTATTTTATTTTTTGTAGAGACAGGGTCTTGCTATGTTGCCCAGGCTGGTCTTGAACTCCTGGCCTCAAGCAGTCCTCCTACCTTGGCCTCCCAAAGTGCTGGGATTACAGATGTAAGCCATTGCACCTGGCATCTGGGCACAGTACTTCTAATTCAAACATCTGGTGGCCTACTAGCTTGTCCTGCAATGGCATCTTCATCTCCTCTGGGATCCCAAATAATCATCATAACAATAAGTAGGCTGGATGCGGTGGCTCACATCTGTAATCCCAACAACTCAGGGAGGCTGAGGGTGGGAGAATAGCTTGAGTCCAGGAGTTCGAGACCAGTCCTGGCAACACACCAAGACCTGTTGTGTCAAAATATATACAAAAAAAAAAAAAAAAAAATTAGCCAGGTATGCTGGCATGCACCCGTAGTCCCAGCTACTTGGGAGGCTGAGTGGGAGTATCACTTGGGCCTGGGAGGTTGAGGCTACGTGAACTATAATTAAGCCACTGCATTCCAGCCTGGATGACAAAGCAAAACCCTGTCTCAAAAAAACAGACCAACAAAAAACAGTAAGTAACCTCTACAGATGCTTACTTAGGATGGAGTTACTTCCCATTAAAGCCATCATAATAAATTGAACCATTGTTAAGTCAAGGATCATCTATAGTAAGTGCTGATTTAGCTGTTATCTCAGTTAATTCTAAAATAACCCTATGAAATGGTATTATCCTACATTTCACAGATGAGAAAAATGAGGCTTTGGTCAAGGAATAGTTGAAATACCCAGTATTCCATGGAGAGGCATTAATGAAGCGTCAGCCCTTTCCAGCTAAAGAATAGGGTGTCTCCAAGGGTCCCCTGTCTGGCTATGTAATGGCTCTATCTGGAGAGCTTTTACAAAATAAACAACCCTGGGCTGGGCATGGTGGGTCACACTTGTAATCTCAACTCTTTGGGAGGCCAAGGCAGGAGGATCACTTGACCCCAAGAGTTCGAGGCCAGCCTGGACAATATAATGAGACTCCATCTCTAATTTAAAAAAAAAAAAAAAAAATTCCCAAAGTCCACTGGGCCAAGGTGGGCCGGGGGTGGTGTTGGGACAGCTGCATTTAAAAAGGCATCTCCAAGAGCTTCCATCAAAGACTGCCTCTTGGTGCAGCACGAGTAGAAAACAGGGCTGGGGAGGCAGGTGGAACCAGGTCATAGAAGGCCACAGATGCCCAGCTGGGAGTTTGGGTTTTATTCTGTGACAGTGAACACCCTCACAATTTGATACTGTAGAGGCTCCAACTTTAATGTATCGCCCAAATATATTATAAATGCAGGTGCCAAACTCAGTAGGTCTGGGGAAGGGCCCAAGTTCTGCAATTCTAACAAGCTCCCAAGTGAAGTTGATGCTGCTGGTCCCCAGACCACACTTTGGATAGCAAGGCTTTATAGAACAGTTCCCAAAGCATGTTCTGAGGAACACTAATTTTCAAAGGAGGGGTTTAAATGTCAAATGAGTTTGGGAAACACTGCATGCCCAGTCCCACAATGCACAGCAACATCCTTCAGGCTCCAGTAAAGATAGGTTTCACCTGTGGTTTCTAAAGTTATTTGAGCAGAGAATACCTCCCTACCCCCCTTTAAAAAATGTAAACATCCGCTGGGCGCGGTGGCTCAGGCCTGTAATCCCAGCACTTTGGGAGGCCGAGGCGGGTGGATCACGAGGTCAAGAGATCGAGACCAGCCTGGCCAACATGGTGAAACCCTGTCTCTACTAAAAATACAAAAATCAGCTGGGCGTGGTGACACACACCTGTAGTCCCAGCTACTTGGGAAACTGAGACAGGAGAATCTCTTAAACCCAGGAGGCGGAGGTTGCAGTGAGCTGAGATCATGCACTACACTCCAGCCTAGCGGCAGAGCGAGACTCCATCTCAAGAAAAATAAATAAATAGAAATAAATAAATAAACAAACATGTTGGGGAAACATCACTATAGGAATATTTTTCTGGCCCCAGGCACTGGATGGATGAAAATAGGCTGAGTCTGGAGGCAGGAAAAGCAGTGAGGAGGCTGGGGCATCATTTGGGTCAGAGGAAGGGACCTGAGCAGGCTTATGGAGAGGAGGGACAGATGCCAGTGGCTTGTACCAGGTGAGGGAGCAGGAAGAGACACAAAGAGGCCTGTATGGATTTAAACCCTGGGTAACAGGCAAGAGGAGGAATCATTAACATGGCAAAGGAGTCAAGAGACTGGCAGCTGAGGGCATTTGACAGGCAGAGAAGACCAGTGTGACTGGAGTGGGGTGCGTGAGGCCAGAGGAAGGGGCAGAGTCCCATCACACAGGGCTAGGAGCATGTGGGACTCTATGTTCAGGTCACTGATGAGCCGATACAGTGGTGTGATCCACTTGACTTTTTTTTTTTCAGACATGGTCTCACTCTGTTGTCCAGGCTGGAGTGCAGTGGTTCACTGCAGCCTCGACCTCCTGGGCTCAAACAATTCTCTTGCCTAAGCCTCCCAAGTAGCTAGGGCTACAGGTGCATGCCACCACACAGAGATGAGGTCTTGCTATGTTGTCCAGGCTGGTCTTGGACTCCTGGGCTCCAGTGATCCTCCCACCTCAGTATCCCAAAGTGCTGGGATTACAGGTGTGAGCTATCACACCTGACTAGGTTTACATTTTTAGAATATCCCTTGGAAAGTGGTTGGAGAGTAGCAAAAGTGTGTTGTTTGGTAAAATATCTCTGGAAGGAAACTTCAGACAATAGTAACAGCAGTCTTCTTTGCAGGCAACCTGGGAGACAGGGATAAATGGGAGACTCCTTGTTTATAACATACGCCTTTGTACTTTCTGAGTTTTATACTATGTACATGTATTCATCGTTGACTGAATAAATAGCTGTTATAAAAGTCATTTTTATAAAAGAGAAGGTTGGGAGGAGCTATCAGGTAACAACTGCAATTGTCTAAGGAAGAGGTCATGGTGGTCATTTGGACTGGGTGCTGTTGGTGGAGTCACAGTGGACCAAGTCAAGAGACATTTAGGACAATGAATTAATTGTGGAGAGGGACTGAATGTGGGGGTGAGAAAGTAGGAAGCAGCAAGGATAATTCCTGGCTTCTAAGTTGAGTCGTAGGATGGATGAAGTGAGGTGGGAAAGACTGGATAAACAGGTTTAGGAAAGATGTAGGTTATGGAGGAGGGGATGAACTTGGCTTCTGACAAGGTGAGTTTAAAGCATCCCTGGGATATCAGGTGGAGAGCGAGCTGGCATCTAGGGATAGATTTGGTTGTATCACCCCAGCGGGGAGGGCAGGAGTTCCAAGAATAGAAAGAGTTGCTGAGAAGGAGCTGAATGGGAGAGGAGAAGCACCTCAGGATGGTGGAATCCCTGGCAGCTCTTGAACCAGGGGTGGAGGGAACGGCAAGAGACACAGGAGATACTGGCAAAGTGGTGTCAGATAATCTGAGGGACAGAGGAGAGAAACAGTGTCATGTTACTGGGAGGCCAAGGAGAGTGAGTTCCAGGAAATATTCTGGAGCAGTGAGAAGGATCACAGGTATCTTGGAAAGAACCGTTTGTCCTGTGGGTAGGGACAAGAGCCAAACTACAAGCTAGACTAATGGAGGAGGCCTCTAGTCAGTCAGGGGGCTCACAGCCCTCTCCACCTCATCCCACAGACAGAGTGCTTTAACCATGTGCGGTTCCTGCAGCGGCTCAATTCCACCCATCTCTATGCATGTGGGACTCACGCCTTCCAGCCCCTCTGTGCAGCAATTGTGAGTATACCTGTGTTGTGCCAGATCTCTGTTGACTTCATTAGGGATGGGATCATGTTCGAGATGCCAAAGAAGAGACTCAGAGCCAGTGAAGGAGACGGATGGTTTATTAAGGGGACTTCCATACAGGACAGTCCTGTGGTGGTGGGCTGCACTGGAGAACCACTCCCCTTTGTAAAAAGTATGCAGTTTATATAGCATTTTCACTCAGCAGCCTCCCCCTAATCACCTCCACCTGGCAAACTTCATTTAACCCAAAACAAAGGGACTTGATCCCCTGGATGGCATGTGTTCCACAGGATGGGCTAGGGGCTCATATGTTCTTCATAGATAAGGAGTGAATCTCTGGGTTGGCCACTTGCAGATTTGGAACTCCAAACATACATTGTTTTTAGGCCATAAGGTCATTCTCAGGGGATGCTTAAGTTATTGCTGTCAGGTGCATCTGCCGTACAACCTGCCCCTAGCCCTGATCGCTGATCCCTGACCCTAGATTGATCTGACTTGGAGCCACTGTCCCTACCTGTCCTCTGAACCAGTTACTGTTGGTCCCTTGTTCCCTAGGATGCTGAGGCCTTCACCTTGCCAACCAGCTTTGAGGAGGGGAAGGAGAAGTGTCCTTACGACCCAGCCCGTGGCTTCACGGGCCTCATCATTGGTGAGCAGGCCCTCTTCCCTATCACAAGCATGATGTTTTTAGGATGTGGATCTCATCTCTAGGACCTGCCACCATGTATGTCATGTGCCCTGTTGTATATGACATGTCTCTCATACCTGGAATGTCCCCATGCCAGATGGAGGCCTCTACACAGCCACTCGGTATGAATTCCGGAGCATTCCCGACATCCGTCGGAGCCGCCACCCACACTCCCTGAGAACTGAGGAGACACCAATGCATTGGCTCAATGGTTAGGAGGATGAGGCACAGGATGATGGGGGGTAGGGGACTATTTCTTCATTTTTACTCCCTTGGCCAGCTGACCACCCCACCCCCAAATCCCCAGGTGAGCCTGTCCATTCCATTCCTATGTGTTGTCAAGTGACGGGTAGGCCTCAGAGTGGGGGAAAGGGGTCCCCAGCCTGTCTCAAAAGCCTCTCAAACTGCCTGACCCACAGATGCTGAGTTTGTGTTCTCCGTCCTCGTGCGGGAGAGCAAGGCCAGTGCAGTGGGTGACGACGACAAGGTATACTACTTCTTCACGGAGCGTGCCACTGAGGAGGGCTCTGGCAGCTTCACTCAGAGCCGCAGCAGTCACCGTGTGGCCCGTGTGGCTCGTGTCTGCAAGGTGGATAGGGCTGATGTTGGGGCATGGGTATAGAGGTTGGACCTCTGACCCTGGCCCCTTAACCAGTACCCCTACGTCCCCAGGGAGACCTGGGAGGGAAGAAGATCCTGCAGAAGAAGTGGACATCCTTCCTGAAAGCCCGTCTCATCTGCCACATTCCACTGTATGAGACACTGCGTGGGGTCTGCAGCCTGGATGCTGAAACCTCAAGCCGTACACACTTCTATGCAGCCTTCACGCTGAGCACACAGTGGTCAGTGCAGAGACAATGGGGAGGCAAGGAACTGGGGACAGCATAGGGGCTGGAGCAGAGGTCAGTGAAGATGAGATAGGATCCACTGTGGGGAGGTCTGGCTGCAAAGTGAGATTTTTTTTTTTTTTTTTTTTAAGAGGGAATCTCGCTCTGTTGCCAGGCTAGAGTGCAGTGGCGTGATCTCGGCTCACTGCAATCTCCGCCTCCCGGGTTCAAGTGATTCTCCTGCCTCAGCCTCCCGAGTAGCTGGGACTACAGGCGCCCGCCACCACGCCTGGCTAATTTTTGCATTTTTAGTAGAGACGGGGTTTCACCACGTTGCCCAGGATGGTCTCGATCTCTTGACCTCGTGATCCACTGGCCTCGGCCTCTCAAAGTGCTGGCAAAGTGAGAATTTTAAGCACATCAAGCTAGAGAATCAAGAATTTTAAGCACATCAAGCACATAGAGCCAGAGAATGAATACAGTGGTCCACTGACTCACAGGAGAGGCCCTGTGGGACTATAGCTGGGGTTGGCCAGGGTAACAGTGAGCTTCAGGCTGAGCATGGGCTGGGGGGCAAGCTTGACTCTGTGTAACTCGCCCCCCTTGCCCTATGTCCCATTCCTAGGAAGACCCTGGAGGCTTCAGCCATCTGCCGCTATGACCTGGCAGAGATCCAGGCTGTCTTTGCAGGACCCTATATGGAATACCAGGATGGTTCCCGGCGCTGGGGTCGCTATGAGGGTGGGGTGCCTGAGCCCCGGCCTGGCTCGGTGAGTGCCCAGGCCTGGGACCAGTGCTGAGCAGAGCCCAGGGAAGGGTCAGTGAGTCTGGCCTTGTGGAGAGGGCAGGCAGGTGGTGGAGTCCCGAGGTTCACCACCTTTGTCCCCCACCCCAGTGTATCACAGATTCATTGCGCAGCCAAGGCTACAATTCATCCCAAGACTTGCCATCCCTGGTCCTGGACTTTGTAAAGTTGCACCCACTGATGGCTCGGCCCGTTGTGCCCACACGTGGACGGCCCCTGCTGCTCAAGCGCAATGTACGCTACACACACCTTACAGGGACACCTGTCACCACGCCTGCTGGACCCACCTATGACCTGCTCTTTCTGGGCACAGGTGCTTCTGATCCCAATCCCTGATCCCTGTTGGCCCTGATCACTAATGCTTCTGAATCCATTAATTCCTGCCATGACTAATCTGGAGTTCCCAATGTCCTGAGGGTCCACTGCTCCTGGCTGAGTCCTTGTTCTGGACCTCATGACTCCTGAGCTGTTCCTATTAGGCCTCTTGCAGGGTGCTGAGAACAGATCCCATAGTTGGGGTCTGACTCTCTGCTCTTTCCATGCCAGCTGATGGCTGGATCCACAAGGCCGTAGTCCTGGGCTCTGGGATGCACATTATTGAAGAGACACAAGTGTTCAGGGAGCCCCAGTCTGTGGAAAATCTAGTCATCTCTCTAATGCAGGTAACCCTTCTCTGTGACCCTTAATATAGGCTTGCTGAAATAGGAGGAGGGAGTGGGGAGGTTGGGCAGAGGCTGTGTATCTGTAAGTTTGAGTAGGGGCATTGCTGACCAACTGTCCTATCTGGCTCCCAGCACAGCCTCTATGTGGGGGCTCCTAGCGGAGTCATCCAGCTACCACTCTCCAGCTGCTCCCGCTACCGATCCTGCTATGACTGCATCTTGGCCCGAGACCCCTACTGTGGCTGGGACCCCAGCACCCATGCCTGCATGGCAGCCACCACCATAGCCAACAGGTCCCAGGGAAGCAGGTGAGAAGTGGTGGGGGGTGAGAGTCACATGTGGCCTGAGTGGAGGAGGAAGGCCTGGGGGAGTGCAGGGGCTAGTTATTGGTAACAGACCTATCTACCCTGTCACTGGGAAACTGAAACCCAGTTCCCCTTGTTCATAAAACCTATCTTCTGTCCCAGGACAGCACTGATACAGGACATAGAGAGAGGAAATCGAGGCTGTGAGAGCAGCAGGGATACAGGTAAGTGACTCATACGAGTGTGGGTCTAGCCGCACAGCCTCTCCTCTTTGCCATTTACTGCTATGTGTACGTACACGTTTGTATCTGAGTAACTTTGGCTGTGTGCATTTGGTAAGGATGACTCAAACGCAGAGCCTGGCACAGAGTAAGTGCTCAACAAACATTTACTGCCCAAATGAATTATAAACTAGGAAATACATTCAAGATGTGAAGTGTGTTGTCACTTCTAGAGCTTATAGCCAAGTAGCGGATGACAAGGGTTCAGGAACGTAATGGGTATTTCCCCAAGGGAGATTAGATGGCTGAGCTGATATCTGAAGAAAGAACAAAAGTTAATCATCATAGCTAAGATGTATTAAGTATTTACTAGGCCGGGCGCGGTGGCTCAAGCCTGTAATCCCAGCACTTTGGGAGGCCGAGACGGGCGGATCACAAGGTCAGGAGATCGAGACCACCCTGGCTAACACGGTGAAACCCCATCTCTACAAAAAAATACAGAAAAAATTAGCTGGGTATGGTAGCACACGCCTGTGGTCCCAGCTACTCAGGAGGCTGAGGTGGGAGAATAGCTTGAGTCCAGGAG
>NW_012114533.1:2275465-2280851 GCF_000951035.1 Colobus angolensis palliatus | reverse complement strand
AGGAGAATCGCTTGAACCCGGGAGGCAGAGGTTGTAGTGAGCTGAGATTGGGCCACTGCACTCCAGCCTGGGAGACAAAGCGAGACTCCATCTCCAAAAAAAAAAAGAGAAAGAAAGAGAGAGAGAGACAGAGAGAGAGAAAAAGACAGAAAGAAAGGAAGGAATGGAAGGAAGAAAGAATTCAAACCTGACCCTAAGCAGTCTGACTCGACTTTGCGCTTCTGGTCACTATACTATATTATGCTATCTCCCACAAGTTAGCCAGGCAAGCAGACGACATGGGGTAATGGGGTGACATGCAAGCAGAGGGAGCAGCAGGCAGAGGGAGGCTGGCACATTTGAGTGACAGGAGAATGGGCTGGACAAGTGGGCAAAGACCACGTTGAAGATTTTGGTCTTTATCCGAAAAGCAACAGGAAATCTCTGAAGAGTTTTAGGCCGGAGAGTGGCAAGATCAGATTTGTGTTTTTAAAATACCTCTCTTGGAGAATGGATTACATGGGGCCAGAGTGGGCCAGGAGTCATGGAAGGAGAGAGATCAACAGGTCTAAGATAGATGCCAGAAACCGAATCTTCGTGAGAGTTAGGTACAAACGTGAAGAAGGGCCGGGCACAGTGGCTCATGCCTATAATCCCAGCACTTTGGGAGGCCAAGGCAGTTGGATCACTTGAGGTCAGGAGTTCAAGACCAGCCTGGCCAACATGGTGAAACCCTGTCTCTACTAAAAATACAAAAACTAGCCGGGCATGGTGGCACATGCCTGTAATCCCAGCTACTCAGGAGCCCGAGGCAAGAGAATTGCATGAACCGGGGAGGCGGAGGTTGCAGTGAGCTGAGATCACGTCACTGTACTCCAGTCTGGGTGACAGAATGAGACTCCATCTCAAAAAAACAAAACAAACAAAAAAAGGCGAACAAGAAAGAGGAGGGAGACTTCCAGGTTTCTGACTTAAGCAACTGTATGGCTGGTGGTGCCATTCATAGTGGTGGCAATTCAAGGAAAGGACCTGGCGTAGTTTGGGAGAAAAGCTTTGGCCTTTGAAGTGTCCAAGAGACCTCATGTGGAGATGCCCAGCACATGGTAGATGTCCAAGTCTGGTGCTCAGGAGAGAAGTCTGAGGGAGAGACTAGGAGTTACTGGCAGATGGCAGAAAGTGAAACTACAGGAGAGGATGAGAGAATGGAGAGAGAATGGAAAAGGGCACTGCCTGCTTCCTGGGAAGGGCCAATGTGAACCTTACGTGGAAGCATGAGCACAGAGCCTAGGTCAGCTGTCACGGTGATTCCGGGTTCTGTGCTTGGTGCCAGGGACTTGGCAGTCAACAGTCTGGCTTGCCATCTCCAATCCCTTCCTGAGATGGGCTGGTAATGACCTCTCCCCCAACCCCCACAGGGCCATCACCACCACTGAAGACCCGCTCTGTGCTCCGGGGTGATGATGTCCTCCTGCCCTGTGACCAGCCATCCAACCTGGCCCGGGCCTTGTGGCTACTCAATGGAAGCATGGGCCTGAGCGATGGACAGGGTGGCTACCGTGTGGGCGTGGATGGGCTGCTGGTGACAGATGCACAGCCTGAGCACAGTGGCAACTATGGCTGCTATGCTGCGGAAAATGGCCTCCGCACCCTGCTGGCCTCCTATAGCCTTGTGGTCCGGCCAGCCACTCCTGCCCCAGCTCCGAAAGCCCCCGACACACCTGGAGCACAGCTGGCACCTGATGTGAGACTGCTCTATGTGCTAGCCATTGCCGCACTTGGTGGCCTCTGTCTCATCCTGGCCTCCTCCCTCCTCTATGTGGCCTGTCTGCGGGAAGGCAGACGAGGGCGCCGACGGAAATACTCACTGGGTCGGGCCAGCCGGGCAGGAGGATCTGCCGTGCAACTGCAGACAGTCTCAGGCCAGTGTCCTGGAGAGGAAGATGAGGGCGATGAGGAGGAGGGGGCTGGGGGCCTGGAGGGCAGCTGTCTCCAGATCATCCCTGGGGAGGGAGCTCCAGCCCCACCACCCCCACCGCCCCCACTGCCACCAGCTGAGCTGACCAATGGCCTGGTGGCACTGCCCAGCCGGCTGCGAAGGATGAATGGCAATAGCTATGTGCTTCTGAGGCAGAGCAACAATGGAGTACCAGCAGGGCCCTGCTCCTTTGCTGAGGAACTCAGCCGCATCCTGGAGAAAAGGAAGCACACACAGCTCGTGGAGCAGCTAGATGAGAGCTCTGTCTGAGCCCAGTCTCCCAGAACAAATGCTCTTCCAAGCCAGCCTGTCTGTCCCAGGCTGGGCCACTGCCTCCCTAACACAGCCACCCTACCTTCATTCCCCCGACTCTATGCCCTTTTCCCAACTTTTTGATGTCCCTGTAGGGCTGGCCAGTCAGGCCCAGCCAAAGCCCCCTCCTCAGTCTCCACAGACCCACATGTGAGCAGCCCAGGCCCATCGGTGCTCCTCAGAGGTAGGTGCTCCCTCAGGATCAGGTGCCCTGCAGACCCAGAGCCAGTTCCTATCCCCTAACCTAAACACTTTAGAGGCGAGGACTCCATCCTCCTGTTCCATTCATCTGCCCAAACCCTTTCTCTTTCTCCCAGGCAGGGCTCTGCAGGTCCATATGGGCTCAATGTCACCACCCTCTGCATGGCCCTGTGTGCTGGATGGTCCTGAAACCAGACAAGACCTCTGCCAGCCACCTAAGCCCTGCGTACATTCACATGCACACGTGGAAGAATGTTTATCGGCTGGGCTGCAGTGCCCCTACCCTCACCTTCTCCTGGTGCATTCTTGTTTCATCCCTGCTTCTGGACTTGGGGTACCCTCCCAATTGCCACATCCTATCTGGTCCTCTTCCCCAGCCCCATGTGGTGACCTCTTTGTCAAGAGCTTGGGAACAGGCCAGCCTGGGGAGGTAAGACTGCATCACTCCCCTCCTCTCCCTTCCTGTGTGGCCCTTGTAAATCAGCCTCCCCACTCTCCTTGGTCATTCTCAAGAGTATCAGAAACAGAGCTCCAGGCATGTCCCATCCCCATGCACATGTGGCAACACACACCTGTATCACACATGTGCTTACATTTCCACTCACATGCACCTCCGAGCCTCCCCTTGCTGCCTTGGACCTGTGTCTGTTGGGTTTGGTCCGTGGACATTTCAGAGGGAGATCTCCCTCCCGTTTAGCTGTCCTCACAGGCCCTTCCTTAGGATGGATGACCAACACTGCACTCAATGAGCCAGCCTCTCTTTTGGGGGAATCAAGCATTTGCTTCCCCTAGACTACAGCAGGGAAAGGGAGGAGAAATCTGATGTCTCGATTGGCATATGAAGCCCGTTCTTGGAACTATGCAAAGGGCAGTGGCTGGGAGTTTGGATGCTTAGCTCCTACCCCTGTCCTACCTCACCGGGGCACTTTCAGGGTCCAGGGGCCTCTGAAGTCTCTAGGCCTATATGGGACAATCAATTCTGACTGAGCTCCCCCATTCCCCTCGGGTGAGGATGACTGTTATTTTTGTAGCTGAGAACGTGGAATCCCACGCGTTTTTACTGCCCTTCACCCAAACTCTCCCACCTCCACCCCACAATGAATGTATTTATTGTGAGAATGGCTATACTTCTTTAGGAATGCCCCCACTTACCACCAGGTGGGTGGAACAGGCATGTGACAGAGTGGGGAGCCTGGGCTCAGTTTCTCCCCCTGCCGTTGGTTAATAAACACCCTCTTTCCCCACAGCTACGAGTAGTCTGCTTCATCTAGATGGGCCCAGCCCTGATCACCAGGGAAAAGGCTCCTGAGCCTATACAGGTGCCGCAGTGATGTCTGCTTCCAGGGTTGGCTCTGCTCCCCAATACAACTATTTGCAGAGGAGATTGGGATCCTCTGCTTCCATCCAGACTTCTTGGCAGGCACACAGGCCTCTTTATTAAGGTTCACACTATTCATTGATCATGGTGTTAGGGCGTGACAAGAAAATGATAACGGTTCAAGAATTCTTACGAGGATTTCTAGATTTTTATTTTCTGGCTCTCATTTCCCCACCATCCCTCCTTTTTAAAATAAGACTAGAAAATATTAATCAGCCTTCCTGCCCTTCCCCAAGGTTCTCAGCACCCCCCACCGGCTGGCTCAGGGGACATGGATGTTATTTCTGCACAAAGAGGGACGTGGGGGGAAGGAGATGTATAGCTAAGACCACAGAAAGCTTGTTAGCCACGGAATAGCTCCCCTCTCCCTTTCAGGGGTCAGGCCTAGATTAATTACTTGGCCTTTAATACTAACCATCTGACGGTTGTTATATGTTCTGCGTCTAGTTTTAAAATAATGAAAACTGAGGCTTGTGCTGAACATATGCACACATTTTGAAGACAGACCTGAAATGTGACTTGGGATAAGTTTATTAACCTCAGTTTTATAAATCTGTACACACACACATTCACACAGATATAAAGTGCCTAGCCCATCACAGCAGAGCTCTCCATAGCTCAGTGGTTGTACCAAGAAGACATCAGGGATTCTTCAGAAGCCCGCCTTCAGACCTCTCATTGTGTTTTGAGAGATAATTATCAATTTGGATTTAAAAAACAAGGGCCCTGTAAAACCCTTTAAGTCTTCCTCATCTCAGGTTTTAGGGATGCTAACTGATAAAAATTAGGGGTTCACAAGGTCACTGCCCCTAGAAGCAGGCACTGGAAAGAAACAGGCAGCTCTTCTTTATCCCAAGCAGAACCTCTGTCAACTTGCCCATTGATGGGTTCCATTTACCTGGGCTTGGAATCCCAAACGGAAAGAACCACCTTTACTAAAGGAGAAACAGTCCAAAGCCTGGGGTTGGAGTTGGTGGGGCAACTCTTCACTGTGCTTGCACCTGGGCTGGGGCAGGATCCTGAACCTCTCGGGGACACAGCCCGCGGAAAGTGGTCGGCTTGTTGGTGAAGGGGTGCCACTGGCCCTGGATGCTAGGGTTGTCAGTGTGGAAGGGCTTGCGAATGCGGATCACGTCCAAACCCGACTGGTTGGCCAGCTTCTGCACCAGCGTCGAGATCTCCTCGACCGACTTGCAGTGGATGCTCTCCTCGCGCACAGCCCCGTTAACTGGCAGAAGAGGGATGAGAGTGAGTGAGAGTGGGTGAGAGTGGGCGGAAGCTGGCCACTGCGACCAGGAGAGAGGGAGGCTAGCGGGCCGAGCCCATCCCGCCCTCCAGCCGGAGCCCGGCCCCACTCACGGTATTCGGCCACTACTCTGGGCACGCAGCACGGACGCGAGTTCACATATATTACGACCCCTGGGTTCCGTCGGGCGAAGTCGATCACCTCCCGCTCCACGAACTCCCTAAAGGACCCGGGAGAGTGAGCAGTATGACCCCTGACTGGGGGCGACCTACCCGGGGAGTCGTTGCCACCCCCA
>NW_012114533.1:2263385-2275185 GCF_000951035.1 Colobus angolensis palliatus | reverse complement strand
GGGGGGAGGGGGGGCGGGACTAAACCTCGAGACTTCCGCTTCCGGGACGACCGCTCCCGGAGTTTTGCTTCCGAGGTCAAGGCGAGCAACGTGTGCTGAAGGCTCACGTTGCGGGCTAAGTGGGAGAGACAAGAGTGGTAACCCGGGGCCGGGGACCGGCGCGGCGGAGCTCGGAGTAGTAGAGCGGAGTGAAGACACGGGGGAGGATAGAGACAGGCATTCCTTTGGGCCCGAGGATTGGCGGGAGTCGTGCTGGGTGCTCTCGCTGTGTTGAGATCCCAGTGAGGGGAAGGAGCAGGGGAAGAGGGTCTGTAGTCGGGGTCCAGGGCAAAGGGACTACAAAAAGGATGCAGGTGGCTATAGAAATGAGGACGACGAGGAGATGCTGTGGAGGGGCAGTAGAGGTGAGATGATGATGCAGAGAAACTATCAGCGAGGAACTGTGTAGAGGGTCATAGAGGTGAGGTGGTGGAGAGGAACTGTAACGGACCATAGAAGTGAGGGTGCCATTGTAGAAGGACGTGGACGTGAAAGGGTCGTGTAGATGGGCATATGTGTTAAGCAGCAGGGTAGAGGGGTTGAAGAGGAGAAATTCATGGAGAGAAAGAAGGCACCTAGAGTGAGCTCTGCAGAGTGCTGCGTGGGGTATCCAGAGTCTGGTCTAGTGAAGGCACGCTAACCAGGCACCTAAGGCATTTCAAGTAGTGACTTCCTACATTTGGCTAGGAATGTGGGTCCTCCTCAGAGGTGGGCACCCCCTCCGTATCTTGCTACCCCTGCGTGGGGAGTGGATGGGTCGGAGGGGCCTGCCCCGAAACTTGGCCCCAGGCCCTCCTCGCAGAAGGTACGGGAAGGAGACTCTCCAAGCCTTGGAGATGCCAGTGTTGCCTGTAACTGCAACCGAAATCCGCCAGTATTTGCGGGGGCATGGCATCCCCTTCCAGGATGGCCACAGTTGCCTGCGGGCACCGAGCCCCTTTGCAGAGTCTTCGAAGCTCAAAGACCAGACTGGTGTTACCACTTCCTTCAGCCTCTTCATTGACAAGACCACAGGCCGCTTTCTCTGCATGACCAGCCTAGCAGAGGGGAGCTGGGAAGACTTCCAGGCCAGCGTGGAGGGGCGAGGGGATGGGGCCGAGGAGGGGCTTCTGCTTAGTAAGGCTCCAGAATTTGAGGACAGCGAGGAGATCCGGAGGATCTGGAACCGAGCAGTACCTCTCTGGGAGCTGCCTGATCAGAAAGAGGTTCAGCTGGCTGATACAATGTTTGGCCTTACCAAGGTTACAGATGACACACTCAAGCGTTTCAGTGTGCGATATCTGCGACCTGCTTGCAGTCTTGTCTTCCCTTGGTTCTCCCCTGGTGGCTCAGGATTACGAGGCCTGAAGCTACTAGAGGCTAAATGCCAGGGGGATGGAGTGAGCTATGAGGAAACCACTATTCCCCGACCCAGTGCCTACCACAATCTGTTTGGATTACCACTGATTAGTCGTAGAGATGCTGAGGTGGTACTGACCAGTCGTGAGCTTGACAGCCTGGCCTTGAACCAGTCCACGGGGCTGCCTACCCTTACTCTACCCCGAGGAACGACCTGTTTACCCCCTTCCTTACTCCCTTACCTGGAACAGTTCCGGCGGATTGTATTCTGGTTGGGGGATGACCTTCGGTCCTGGGAAGCGGCCAAGTTGTTTGCACGAAAATTGAACCCCAAACGATGCTTCTTGGTGCGGCCAGGAGACCAGCAGCCACGTCCCCTGGAGGCCCTGAACAGAGGCTTCAATCTTTCTCGTATTCTTCGTACCGCCCTGCCTGCCTGGCACAAGTCCATCGTGTCTTTCCGGCAGCTTCGGGAGGAGGTGCTAGGAGAACTGTCAAATGTGGAGCAAACAGCTGGCCTCCGCTGGAGCCGCTTCCCAGACCTCAATCGTATCTTGAAGGGACATCGAAAGGGTGAACTGACGGTCTTCACAGGTAACCCTTTGAGAAATCACTACTTAAAGGGGCAGAAGATCAGGTGACAAAAGCAAGTGGGTTTGGGCCATGACAATGTTGAAAAGAAGGTTTGCCCCCTCCCCACAATTTTAAAGCCCTGACCTATGTCTTGGTTTCAAGGGTAGGACTTCCTCCCTCACCCAAGTCTGTTCCACCCCACTGCAGGGCCAACAGGCAGTGGAAAGACGACATTCATCAGTGAGTATGCCCTGGATTTGTGTTCCCAGGGGGTGAACACACTGTGGGGTAGCTTCGAGATCAGTAATGTGAGACTAGCCCGGGTCATGCTTACACAGTTTGCCGAGGGGCGGCTGGAAGATCAACTGGACAAATACGATCACTGGGCTGACCGCTTTGAGGACCTGCCCCTCTATTTCATGACTTTCCATGGACAGCAGAGCATCAGGTGAGACTCCCAGACTCCAGCCACCTTGCTTTTCCAGACATATCCCAGCACTCAGGAACCTTTGGTTCCTTTTCCAGCTCCAGTCGGAACTCCCCCATCTCCTTAGGTTTGGAGTTTTTCAAAGAATGAGGGCAGGGCTGGGCACAGTGGCTTATGCCTGGAATCCCAGCACTTTGGGAGGATCACTTGAGCCCAGGAATTTGAGACCAACCTGGGCCATATAGGGAGACCCCCCCTCTCTATAAAAAATTTTTTAAAAATTAGGCTGGGCATGGTAGTGGCATATGCCTGTGGTCCCAGCTACACAGGAGGCTAAAGTAAGAGGCTCACTTAAGCCTAGTAGGTTGCGGCTGCAGTGAGCTGTGATCACAGCACTGCACTCCAGCCTGGGCTACAGAGCAAGACCCTGTCTCAAATAATAATAATAGTAGAAGGGCATAGGAGGCAGCCAAGAGTTTTCAGGATGTTAGTTCCTCTGCCTGGGGTGGTCTAGAGACAACTTGTCAAATTCCTTGCCTTTCCTCTTCCCAGGACCGTAATAGATACAATGCAACATGCAGTCTACGTCTATGACATTTGTCATGTGGTCATCGACAACCTGCAGTTCATGATGGGTCACGAGCAGCTGTCCACAGACAGGTGACATCCTCTCTTGTCTAGCTTGAGCCCACTTGGACATACAACACATACTTCTCAGGCAGCTGGCCTCTAGGCTCACACGCTGTGCTCTCTTATTTTCTGAGATGTGTGCAGGCACGTACCACCCCCATGTGTATCATATGGAGGTGTGGGGTATGGCAGCAGGATGTATGGACAGGGATCTGAGTGTGAGTCCTTGGGTAGAGGGAGGTAGAGTGGATTGTGGTAGTTTGTGGGGAGATGTGAATGAATCAAGAGTATGTGTATGTTCTTGTCCTTCTGTGTCTAATAAGCTCTTTGTGTTGTTGGGGTGGGGGTAGGATCGCAGCTCAAGACTACATCGTCGGGGTCTTTCGGAAGTTTGCGACAGACAATAACTGCCATGTGACGCTGGTCATTCACCCCCGGAAAGAGGATGATGACAAGGAACTACAGACAGCATCCATTTTTGGCTCAGCCAAAGTGAGTGGCCTTTAGAGGAGCTCAAGCTTTGGAAAGTAGAGTGGGTAGGTGTGACCAGGGACAGCCCTTATTCAGCCTTAATCATCTTGACTGTCCATCTGGAACAGACAGGAGGCAATGTCTCTGGGGCCATGACGTGAGGAATATGTGTGCTGGAAATACAGACACTCATAGTTAGTTCTTTGCTCTCCTTGCCCTCCAGGAGCTCACATCCTCTCCTGTGGGAAACAGTAACACAGTGATTGCAATTCAATATGATAAGAGCTGTGATAGGCAGCACAAGTATTTGGAGAGCAAAGAGAAGAGATGTCTGAGTCAGCCTGGGACATCTGGGAGACTTCCCAGAGAAAGTGACAACAAAGGTTGGGTTGAGGTTTGGTAGACAATGGGTATTAGATGATCAGGTAAATGGGAGGGCCTTCTGGGCATCAGGACCAGCCCAATCCTGGAGCTTCTAGTGAATGCCTATTACATATGAGGCCTGGGCTGGGCACAGGGAATTCAGAGCAAGGAGCACAAATCATGTGCCATGATGGAACAAACATGGAGCTGGGAAAGAGAGTAATGTAGAAGTGGAAAAATGGCAGGGTACAGTGGCTTACGTCTGTAATCCCAACACTTTGGAAGGCTGAGGCAGGAGGATTGCTGGGGCCCAGGAGTTTGGCAATCTGAGCAATGTAGTGAGACCCTGTTTCTACAAAAATACTTGAAAATTGGCCAGGTGCAGTGGCTAACGCTTGTAATCCCAGCACTTTGGGAGGCCAAGGTGGGTGGATCACCAGGTCAGGAGATTGAGACCATCCTGGCTAACATGGTGAAACCCCTTCTCGACTAAAAATACAAAAAAAAAATTAGCCGGGTGTGGTGGCGGGCACCTGTAGTCCCAGCTACTTGGGAGGCTGAGGCAGGAGAATGGCGTGAACCCAGGAGGTGGAGCTTGCAGTGAGAGGAGATCGCGCCACTGCACTCCCTCCTGGGCGACAGAGTGAGACTCCATCTCAAAATACACACACACACACACACACACACACGGCACGCATATATATATATATATATATATATTTGAAAATTAGCCGGGCATGGTAGCATGCACCTGTGGTCCCAGCTACTCAGGAGGCTGAGGTGGGAGGATTGCTTGAGCCTGGGAGGTTGAGGCTGTGGTGAGCTGTGCTCACGCCACTGCACTCCACTCCAACCTGGGCAGCAGAGTGAGACCTTGTCTTTTTTTTTCTTTTTTTTTGAGATGGAGTCTCACTCTGTCGCCTAGGCTGGAGTGCAGTGGCACAATCTCGGCTCACTTCAAGCTCCAGTTTCAAGCAAGTCTCCTGCCTCAGCCTCCCAAGTAGCTGGGACTACTGGCACGTGCCACCACACCCGGCTAATTTTTTGTATTTTTTAGTACAGATGGAGTTTCACAGTGTTAGCCAGGATGGTCTTGATCTCCTGACGTTGTGATCCGCCCACCCTGGCCTCCCAAAGTGCTGGATTACAGGCATGAGCCACTGCGCCTGGCTGAGACTCTGTCTTTAAAAAAAAAAACAAAAACTGAAAAAGAATGGTCTCCTTCATGAGATGTGACATTTAGACCGAGACCTAAATGAGAAGAAGCTGAGGCTGAGTTGGGTGGCCCACTGTGGAGCAGGAGAGGGAACAGCACAGGCAGCGTCCGAAACAGCAGCAAGCTTGTCAGGGAAGTGAAAGATTTGAGTGGCCCCAGCATCGTGGTCAGTAGTTCAAAGAGCTTTGGTCATGGGGGGAAGTACTTTTCCCTTTCCCTCTCCATTCTTTTTTTTTTTCGAGACAGTCTCGCTCTGTTGCCCAGGCTGGAGTGCAGTGGCACAATCTTGGCTCACTGCAACCTCCGCCTCCCAGATTCAAGTGATTCTCCTGCCTCAGCCTCCTGAGTAGCTGGGACTACAGGCGTGCGCCACCACACCCGGCTAATTTTTTGTATTTTTAGTAGAGATGGGGTTTCACCATGTTAGCCAGGATGGTCTCGATCTCCTGAAATGGTGATCTGCCCACCTCGGCCTCCCAAAGTGTTGGGATTACAGGCGTGAGCCACTGTGACCAGCCCCTCTCCCCATTCTTAATCATTTCTCCCTGCCCTGTCAGCTTTCCTTTCTGCTTTGCTGATGTTTTCTTACTCCTGCTTTCCTCCTTCTGCCACCCCTCCCCCGTTCCCCAGGCAAGCCAGGAAGCAGACAATGTTCTGATCCTGCAGGACAGGAAGCTGGTAACTGGGCCAGGGAAACGGTATCTGCAGGTGTCCAAGAACCGCTTTGATGGAGATGTAGGTGTCTTCCCACTTGAGTTCAACAAGAACTCCCTCACCTTCTCCATTCCACCAAAGAACAAGGCCCGGCTCAAGAAGATCAAGGATGACACTGGACCAGTGGCCAAAAAGCCCTCTTCTGGCAAAAAGGGGGCTACGCCACAGAAATCTGAGATTTGCTCAGGCCAGGTCCCCACTGCCAACCAGCCAGATACCTCCAAGCGTTCAAAGTGAAGGCCGTGCAGAGCTGCTCACTGAAATGAGCCTAATAGGACAGGCTGGAGCATAAAACTCTGAGGGCTCCTCTATCCTGTGGTCCTGAGCTGTGTGCCCTTCTCAGTCTGAGGGGCCTAACCTAGAGCTGGTTTCTATAGTGAGAAAATTCAATGTAGCAGACTACTGAGAAACTACTGTGTTTCTCAGGCTTTCTTTGAGGTCCTATATATACAGCACTGAAAAGAGAGAAAGGTCTCTGCCCCCATGCATTCTGGTGGAAGAGACAAGCAAGCAATGAACAAATAAGCAGAAAACCTAGTTTTAGTTAGTGAAGAATGCTGTAAAGAAAATAGAAATGCGATAGACTGCTGGCAGGCTAGTGTAGATAAGTGGTCTGAAAAGGTGACTGAGCCAAGGGCGTGTGAGCTGGGGCCTAAACAACTAGAAGGAGAGAGCCCCATGAACATCCGGAGGAGAGAGAAAAGTAAATTCAAGCCCTGAGGTAGGAATGAGCAGGTCAGATTCAAGGCAGTAAGGTCAGGCCCCCTGAACCTTCAGGGGAGTCGGGGACTTCATGCAAAACTCCAGCCTAGGCTTTCAGAGTCAAAGGGCGATACCAAGCCCCTCTGCTCTCCACTTTGTAGAGCCTGCCATGAGGTGGCATGTACTAGAATTGGATCCTAGGTGCTTAGGCCTGCAATATCAGGGCGTCACGGGTGGGAGCTGCCTCGGGCTGGGTTGCTTGGCCATAGAGCCATGGGAGGAAGCTGTCAGCCCAGAGTGCCTGCCACTTAGGCACTGATGCTATTGTGTGCTGCCTCAAGACAGCTGGAGTTAGGACATTTTGTAGAGCCTTTTCCAGTTTTACTAAAAAATTTTTCCATTGCCTTTGTTTCTGTGCTTTTTCTTATTCATCCACCAGGTGTCTCCCCAGTCCGTAGCTGAATTTCCCTCTGGGGATTGGGAATGGACGGGTCCCTCCCACCGTTTGCAGCCTTTCAGCAGTGGGCTCCCAAGGAAGCAGGGACATTAAAGGGCCTTCATACCCTACCTCCCCCTTTACATCTCTTCTTGACCTACGGAAGACAAAATGGTCTGTCCTCATACCTAACTTCCCTGAGGATCTTGAGTGATTACTGGCACAGGTACTCAATCACTGGGCCACATGCCTAGGCCCTGCCTGACTGGCCATTCCTCTGTGATGTGAGCCACTCACCTCTCAAGTGGACTCAACATATTCTGTCCACCCCCCATCCTGCTCCCTCCTGTACCCTTTCCATGTTTCTCATATGTTAGTATGTGCCAGAACTCCTGGGGACTTGTGAAAAATGCAGAACCTAGGCCCCATTCTCCCCCCATCCTCCACCACATACGTTTCTCATTCTGGAGATTTGAGGAGGGGTACAGTAATCCTCATTTTTAACAAACCCTGGAGGAGACTGTAAAATAGGTGATCCAGAGGGACTGTCAGAAGTATTCCTAAATGATGACACCTCATCTCTTGTCCTCTGATATCCAAAAGTCCTAGTTTCCCTTTGGATTTCCCTAAAAGAGTCGTGAGAACGCAAGATGTTCTGAGGGGGCTGGGGAGAATCCTTTTGTAAGGGTTGGGGGAAGGTTTCCTGCTCCCTTTGGATGCAGAGCTGCTTTGTCAGGCTGTTCCTTTCAACTTATGAAGGGGCTTCTGGGACTGGTGGAGGGGTCTGTGGTCTCTGGAGTGTGAGAACTCTGGCCACAAATGTCTCCTGAAACATCCAGAGCAAGGCTGCTGGAAAGCTGCTCTCTGTGAGGAAGAACCGGGGGGTGGGGAGAGCTCCTCCAGGGCCTCCCTTCTTGGGGGTCTCTCCCAGACTGGCTGGAGCCAGGCTTCCCTAATCCCACAGTAATCATTCCCAGCCGTTGACTGGTCTAGGCTTCATCCAGAGTCTGTAATACTGAACAGCAGCCATGCCTTCCAGAGGCACAATACCAGATGAGTCCTACCTGTAACGATGTGGGTTCCACATTCCTGTCTGCCTAGAATGCCTGGTGGGTACGCAGGAGATCCTTTAGGGGTTTCCAGTAGGGAACCTTTGTGAGGTCTCTGTGAACTGGGGATAGAGGGATACAGCCTTGTCTGTTTTGCCCCACCCTTCTAGTAGACATCCCCACACAGCACAAACCAGAATGATGAGGGGGAGGGGAAGCTAATACTCTCCCCAGCCCCACTCCCTGCACAAACACATTCTACTCCATACCTGCCTTAAACACCCACATCATGATCGGGCCTAGTCTGTTCAGATCCCTGGATTCTAGAAAGCAGTGGGGGATCCCTAGGGCCTGTGCAGATTCCCTGGGATAGGACTGGTCTGCCTACACCCAACTGGATGTTAAGAATCTCCCTGACTCACAGGTTCAGTGGATTGGGAAGAAAAAAAAAAATTCAAAAGAATTTCCCTGAGAACTCAGGAAAGGCCTAGCTAAGCCGGGTCCAGTTGGATCTACAGTCTTGTCCTCCAGTTGATAGTGTGCGTCACACTTGGCTATGAGGGGCAGCTTTGGTACTCCAGCAGCTTCCTCTCTGCTGTGGATGAGTTTAATAAGAAACAGCTCAGCCCGGTGTGGTGGCTCACACCTGTAATCCCAGCACTTTTGGAGGCCGAGGCGGGTGGATCACGAGGTCAGGAGTTCGAGACCAGCCTGGCCAATATGGTGAAACCCCGTCTCTACTAAAAATACAAAAATTAGCCGGGCGTGGTGGGGCACGCCTCTAGTCCCAGCTGCTCTGGAGGCTGAGGCAGGAGAATTACCTGAACCTTGGAAGCTGAAGTTGCAATGAGCCAAGATCGCGCCGCTGCATTCCAGCCAGGGCGACAGAGCGGGACTCCGTCTCAAAAAACAACAACTCACCGAGGTCTCCAGCAGCCCATATGGCCCAGATACCTAAAGACCTTCCCACATGCTGCCTTGAGTGCCATGGCGGGAGGCAGCCCTTGGGGCCTCCCTGCAATACAGGCCAACTTCCTGTTTGTGCCTGTGGGTAGGACTATGAGTCTAAGAGAAGCCCAGCCATGTCCCGTGGGGGATCAGAACTGGCAGGCCTGCTCACCTGGGCAGACACCTACTCTAGGGAGGGGGCTGTGCTGGTTCTGCTTGGGCAGCCCCACGCTGAGGTGTGTGCATGGTGGGGGCAGGTGGGAGCTGCTCTGGTGAAACTCGAGCCTTCTTTGTCTGCTTCCCAGGGGTTTTCCCTATATTTGGGGATTGGGCCAAGAGTGGACCGGGTTGGGCTCCCAACGGAGCAGGGAGGGTGGCAGAGTCAAGTTCTATAGGCAGCTTAGTTTAAGGCAGCCAGGTAGTCGAATTATCGGTCACGAGATGCTCGCCCCCTTCCCCAGGTCAAAAACCAAATCCAGTAAACTGGGAAGTCGGAGGCCAGAGGGGCAGCCTCGGCCACCGTCGAGTCCCTGTGGGGCTGGGAACTGGGTAAGCTGTTGGTGGAGTGCGGGGCAGACCACTCCCCTCCCTGGGTGGGGGGCGCGGCCTGAGCCGCCCCGCCCCGCCCCGCTCCACCAGGTCAGGCCAGGCGGGCGCCCGGAGCCGGGAGCCGGGAGCCGGGAGCCGGGAACCGGGAACCCGGAGCCCAGAGTTCGGAACGGGCTAGGGAGCCGGCGTTGTCGCGGCGAGGAGGTGGGCGCGCTGGAGCAGGAGCGGGGCCGGAGCTGGAGCCGAGGCGCAGGTGGCGCTGGGTGAGTGGTGGGGCCGCGGAGGTGCAGGAACTCCTGCTTCCCGCACACCCCCGCTCCTGAACGAACTTTCCGCTTCTGGGGAAGCTAGGAGTGGGGTGAGGAGGGGGGTCCGCACTTGGTGGGTCGCCCGCGAAGAGTCTGAACAGGGAAGCGACACGAAAACGCACGCCAACGGGCCCTACACGCGCGTGCACAGACCCACGCCCGCACTTGGGACACGCGAACACACATGCAGTCGGAAAGGACGCGCCTAGTTTTCTACCCTTGCACTCCCAGGGACAGCGCCAATCAGCCCGCGCGGACCCACAGCGGGCAGGGCACTCTGCGGTCGCGCATTGGGTGCGGGAAAGGGGCAGCCCCGTGACCGCCGACGGGGGCGGGTCGGGTGGGACGCACCCGGAGGTTCCTGCTTCCTGGCCGCCCGCAGGTGAAGACCAAGACGTAAACAGGCGCCAGGCACGTGACAGCTCCGCAGACCAGTGGCCTGTGCCCCCAACCCCACCACGGGGCGGGAACCCCACCCCACCCCACCCCACCACGAGGCGCGTTTGCTTGGTTCCAGGCCGGACGGCGTTCCATTCTCCGCCTGGAGCGGGGATAAGCCCTCTCTCAGGAACCGGAGCACGGCGCCCCCTGGAGCCGGGGCGGAGCAGGAGGGCCGGGCTGCTGGGTAGGGCTGGGGTTAACTCGAGCTCCTGTACGTCCTTCCCCCAGCACAGTCTTGATATTTGCATTCCCGAAGGTTTCGGAGACCGGCCCTTGATGGCAGTGGACAGCTGCCCCCGCCTATTCCCGCCAGCCCAGAGAGCAGCTGCCTGAGCGCCTGCGGGTCCCCTTCCTACCCTCACCTCCACTCCTTGCGGGAGTCGGAGTCTCCCCCCGCCAGAAAATGCATGAGTGTAAACGCCCCCTCAATACCAGAGTGGGCCTAGCCCCCTAGAAAAAGGAGGACGAGCCCCTCCCCCCAGGGAATGAGGGAGTGGGCAGTAGCTCGATGCCTTCTTCCCGCCCCACCCCCTACCCCTACACACACGCTGAGCCCAGCTGCCGCCTGAGCTGGGCAGGCTGCCAGAAAGGGGAGGAGGCTTTCGGTGCCCCAGGAGGCAGGGATCAGGGCAAGGCCAGAGGAGGGGGCTCTGTTGGGGAGAGGGGCTCAGTCTGTTCTTGTGAGGCTGAGGGTCTGGGGTGAGTCTGAGGGTGGCTGGGCTGTGTTTCCCTTTCCAGGGAAAAAGAAAGAAAAACAACCCTGTCCATGGAGCTAAAAATAGAGCTGAGAGCCGGCCAGGGCTGTGGCCTGGAAGGGGGGGATGCTTCTTCCTGGGGCCCGGGCGAGCTCTGGCAGGCCTCGGCCCTGCGGGGGAGGGGGTGGTTAGGGGAGAAACGCTGTCTTTGCCCAGGGATGCAGGCATCAGCTGACCTGACCGGGTCACCGAGACCCCTAGGGGAAAGGCTGTGCGGTAGAATATTTGTGAAGCACGGCGTGTAAGAAGTTGTCTGTGTGAGTGACTGTGAATAGAGGCTGTCAATGCGTGAAAGATGGTTAGGAGACTAAGTGCATTTGAGACAGTGACTGGGTGCGAAGGACTGCGGATTGTTGTGGAAGCCTGTGCCCACCAGGCCTGTGACACCGTGTCTGTGTGAGTTGGACTGGAAAATTATGGAAAGAAGGAACGCGGACCCACGTGACAGCTGAGACTGCTTGTGGCTGCGTGGTGAGGCTGCATGTGGGAAAGGTCGTGTGGGTGTTAGGGAGACTGTATTGTGTGCGAGAAGGTGAGAGTATTTGCGACCCTGAGAAAGTGGAATGTTGTCTGCCGTGAGTGAGGCTCGTGTAGGTTTGGGCTGTAGGCTTGGACCGGTTTGCCCCAGTGATTGTTGGGGAGCCAGGGGCTGCTCCTCTCCGATAAATGACCTCTCTCTTAGCAAGCGGTCCCGAGGGGAGGCTGGGGAGCACGGGGCCGCGCCAGAGGCCGGCCTGGGTTCGCGGGGAAAAGGGCACCGTGCCGGGGAGTGGGGCAGGGCCCGCGTGGTGGGGGGCGGCTGGGTGTGTTCTCCGAGCGGGCCGCCAGGTGGCGCCGCCTC
>NW_012114533.1:2257675-2262580 GCF_000951035.1 Colobus angolensis palliatus | reverse complement strand
GGGAGACAGCGTTCCCCAGACGCCCCCACTTTGTGGAAGGGGGGCTGGATTCTGGAGGATGGATCGGGGGCTCCCGGCTTCCCGCCGCCGAGTGGGAACTCGTGATCGCAGACTTGATCCCGCTTGACTGGTCCTTGGAGTTTGGGTGGCAGGGAGACTTTCCCCAACTCTTCAGATCCTTCACCGGCCCTGAACCAGCTCCAGCCCTCAGCTCCCCTCAGCCCGCTAAAAGAGAGGTGCTCCTGGGCCAGAGTGATTGCTCAGGGGGTGCTGGGGAGAATGAGGGGTTCCCATCTCCCACAGCCACAAACGCAATTCTCAAAATGGAGCCTCCACTTGCCCCTCCTTCTCTCCAAGAGCGGGAGCCGGGCTGGCTGGGCCTGGCTTTCCAGACTCCTGGCTCTGGCTCCCTGGGTATGTGGCTCTCAGGGCCCAGCTCTGTGGCACTTTGGACTTAGGGGCCCTCGGCTCCGTGGGGTTGGGGTCCCTGGCTCACTGGGTACGCCTGACTATCTCCTTGTCGGCCTGACCCTCGGGCCTCTCCAAGTCTTTGTCTCTTTTGGGTCCCTGTCTTTCTCTGAGCCTGTCTCCTTCCTTCAGTTTTCACTTTCTCCGTGCTCGCTGAAGTGGGGAAATGCAACAGAGGTGCCAGCCCTTGGCCCCCTAAGAAGTCCCTTCCCCACTGTTCACTCCACGCCCTGGAGTGGGCCCAGAGAGGGGAGGGGAAGGGTTTCTCTATCTGCTCTGCTAGGCGCTGGGATGTGTGGGGTGGACTGAGCCCCCGCCCTGCAGAGGGGCCTGTGATGGCTCCCTGCGCCCGGCCTACCCCTCCCCCAGCTCCCCACAGCTCCTGCCCCAGCCTGGACACCTCTTCCTGGTTCGCAGTATCTTTTGACTTGGGTAGGAAGGAGGGCGGTGGATTTAATGGAGCGCATGCGAGAAAGAAGGGGAACAGATCAGGCAAAGGAGTTAGATAATGTCCCACCTCTCCCCACATGCCAGAGAGGGAAGGAAACAGGCTCCCCCCACCAACGGGCCCTCAAGCCACCCAGGCTTCCACCAGTCTCATACCTGCGTGCCCATGTTCACAGGTTCCTCTGCACATCCTGGTGCGCTCACCTTCCTAGTCGCACACATACATAGGAGATCACACATAAACTCATGAACTTACTGACAAAGCTGTCCAGGCACCGTCTCTCCCACACACCGCAAATTCACTTGTTAGATCCACATTTATAACTTTCACAGGCTTTCTAATGACCCCTTACCCACATACTCTTGTAAGATATACACATGTGAATTCACACATGAACTCATATATGTGAATGTACTGATACATCACACGTGTAGGCTCACATTCACAATGCTTTCACACACATTTTCATATACACGTGTTCATTTCCACGCTCCTGTGCATGTAGTCACACAACAAATAACTAAATGCACACATTCCTACTCCCAGTGCAATTCTCTGTCCAGTTCTTGGCCCTGCTCTGCATGATGACTTCAGCAGATGCCTAAGTCCTGGTCATCAGCGGCCTCGGGACTGGGACTAGGGAGGGGGTTCTGGGTGGAGGCTTGCAGCTGCTTCCAGGAAGGAGCAGGGCCTGGGGAGGTGGAGCCGTCTTGCCTGGGTTCTGTGGAAGTGAGGTTTTGGAGCAGCCACTAGAGGTGAAGGCGGGACTTCTCCCTTCCTCCCCTCAGGGTTAGTCTGGGGACCTTCTGAAGCTGTAGGATTTCAGAGAGGTTGGCAGTGGGGTAGGGCCTGTGGAGGCTCCTTTAGGCCTCACTGATTGGGGGTGCAGAGGTTAGGAGTTGTCACGGAAACTGTATGAGCCTGCATCCACCTCTGGGAGGCAGGAGACCCCAAAGGACACCTGTGGACTCCTTAAGAGTGGTGGTTTTCTTATTTAGCTGGATCCACAGAGAGGCAGTTTAGCCGCCTCACTGTCTGGGAGAAACTGAGGCCCAGCAGAGGGAGGCAGGGCACTGACTGACTTTGGCTCTTTGTTCCCTAATTACCATCTGAGGTGCTGATTGCACCCCTGAGGTACTTCAGCCCAAATTGCCCACCTGGCTTAGAGGACCAGGGACCTGTGCTTCAAGCTGGGAGAGAGGGCCCCTCCCTCACCTGAGTCCTGGCCTCTGTGGGATGCAGGATTGGGCTTAGGCCTGGGTCTTTGCTGACAAGTAGCTCTGCAGTAATCACCCAGGCCTCCCATCCCTCTCAGCATCTCTACTGACTGAATTCAATCCTCAGCCCTGTTCAGACCAGCATTGGACAGTGTGGTCTGGGGCCCAGGGGGAATTGAGGTTCATTCCAGCACTTGAAGGGGAAGTCTTGGTGTGGGGATCAAGGCTTGTTACTGATGTCAAGGAGGTGTTTGGTCAGGATCAGTGGGTCAGGAAGGGTCTCTAGGTGGAGGGACTCTGATACCACTGCCCTGCTTACAGGTCACCTGCGAGGCCGCTGGCCAGGCCTGAGCCTTTGCCACCATGGCCATTGTGCAGACTCTGCCAGTGCCACTGGAGCCTGCTCCTGAAGCTGCCACTGCCCCACAAGCTCCAGCCATGGGCAGTGTGAGCAGCCTTATCTCAGGCCGGCCCTGTCCCGGGGGTCCAGCTCCTCCCCGCCACCACGGCCCTCCTGGGCCTACCTTCTTCCGCCAGCAGGATGGCCTGCTGCGGGGTGGCTATGAGGCACAGGAGCCGCTGTGCCCAGCTGTGCCTCCTAGGAAGGCTGTCCCTGTCACCAGCTTCACCTACATCAATGAGGACTTCCGGACAGAGTCACCCCCGAGCCCAAGCAGTGATGTTGAGGATGCTCGAGAGCAGCGGGCACACAATGCCCACCTCCGCGGCCCACCACCGAAGCTCATCCCTGTCTCTGGAAAGCTGGAGAAGGTGAGGACCAGCTCTTCCTTGTGGGCCTGGGTAGAACGGGAGTCCCCACTTGGAAAACTGGAATTTAGAAGCTTATATAGAGGAAAGAGTGTGGGCTTCAGATTCACCAGACCTGGGTCCTAATCCCAGCTCTCTCTCATTCTGGATGTGTGACCTCAGGGAAGTCACTTAACCTGAGCCTCAGTTTCTAGAACTGACATGAAGGTCAAATAATGTATAGCATATGCAGTTGTTAAGTGCTAGTTGCTTATGTTCTGGTTATTTCTGCACCAGTTATATGTTTGGCTTTGGTCAAGGCCTTTAACCTTGCTGAGCCTCCATTTCCTCATCTGTAATGTGGGAATAGTGATCATATTTAGATAATGGGGGTAAACCTTTCAGATTGCTTGACAGAAAGCTGACACTCGTGGCCACCTCCACCAGTGGCCGCAATTGTTACGAATATATGGGCATTGGGGACCCCAGATGGGAGGGCAAGGAGTGTCATAAGGGCTCTGCAAGATTGGGCAGCTCATCTCCAGTGTCACATGGCACCTCATTTCAGAACATGGAGAAGATCCTGATCCGCCCAACAGCCTTCAAGCCAGTGCTGCCCAAACCTCGAGGGGCTCCGTCCCTGCCTAGCTTCATGGGTCCTCGGGCCACCGGGCTGTCTGGGAGCCAGGGCAGCCTGACGCAGCTGTTTGGGGGCCCTGCCTCCTCCTCCTCTTCTTCCTCCTCCTCTTCAGCTGCTGACAAACCCCTGGCATTTAGTGGCTGGGCCAGTGGCTGCCCATCAGGGACGCTATCCGACTCTGGCCGAAACTCACTGTCCAGCCTGCCCACCTACAGCACCGGAGGTGCCGAGCCAACCACCAGCTCCCCAGGCGGGCACCTGCCTTCCCATGGCTCTGGGCGAGGGGCACTGCCTGGGCCAGCCCGAGGGGTCCCTACTGGGCCCTCCCACTCAGACAGTGGCCGGTCCTCCTCCAGCAAGAGCACAGGCTCCCTGGGGGGCCGTGTGGCTGCTGGGCTTTTGGGCAATGGTACCCGGGGCTCCCCTGACAGCAGCTCCTGTGGGGAGCGCTCACCACCACCCCCGCCTCCACCTCCTTCGGACGAGGCCCTGCTGCACTGTGTCCTGGAAGGAAAGCTCCGAGAGCGGGAGGCAGAGCTTCAGCAGCTGCGGGACAGTCTGGACGAGAATGAGGCTACCATGTGCCAGGTGTGGTCAGAGGCAATGATGGGGAAGGGGCATGGCAGGACATCCCAAGGCCTGGGGAATGCAAGGGGCATTTCCATTTTAGCAGGGAAGAGGGGTTGGGTAGTTGTAGTTGTGACCCCCCTGCCCTCCCCACCAGTTGTCTGGTTTAATTTGTGGAGTAGCCAGACGTGGGGGCTCGCATCTGTAATCCCAGCACTGGGAGGCCGAGGTGGGCGGATTGCTTGAGCTGGGGAGTTTGAGACCAGCCTGGGCAACATGGGGAAACCCCATCTCTCCTAAAAATAAATTAGCTGAGTGTGGTGGCATGTACCTGTAGTCCCAGCTACTTGGGAGGCTGAGGCAGGAGGATCACTTGAGCCCAGGAGGAGGAGGTTACAGTGAGCTAACATTCTGCCACTGCACTCTAGCCTTGGGTGACAGAGCAAGACTCTATCTCAAAACAAGAACAAAAAACAAAACTTGTGGGGTGGAAAGGAGTCAGAGTGCATGGATTCAAACCTCCCACTGTTAAATACCAGTTTTTGGGCTTGAGCAAGTTGCTTAACTTTACTCAGCCTCTATTTCTTCATCTATAAAAATAGGGATATTTCTAGCTTCATAGGATTGTTATGAGGATTAAATAAGGCAAAAGGTGTAAAGTGCTTAGACTAATGCCTGGTACCTAGGAAATGCTATATATAAATGCTTGCTTTTTTTTTTTTTTTTTTTTTTTGAGATGGATTCTCACTCTGTTGCCCAGGCTGGAGTGCAGTGACGCGCTCTTCTGTGACTTCCACTTCAGCCCTCTCTGGGGCTGT
>NW_012114533.1:2243779-2257625 GCF_000951035.1 Colobus angolensis palliatus | reverse complement strand
TTTTTTTTTTTTTTTTTTTTTTTTGAGACAGTGTCTCATTCTCTCACCCAGGCTAGAGTGCAGTGGTGCGATTTCAGCTCCTTGTAGCCTCAACCTCCTGGACTCAAGCAGTCCTCCCACCCCAGCCTCCCAAGTAGCTGAGACTACAGGCGCATGCCACCACACAAAGCTAATTTTTGTTCTTTGGAGAGGCAAGGTTTTGCTGTGTTGCCTAGGCTGGTCTCGAACTCCGGAGCTTAAGTGATCCACCCACCTCGGCTTCCCAAAATGCTGGGATTACAGGCGTGAGCCACCAAGCCCGGTCTGCTTGCTCTTGTGTTTGTTTCTATGATCATCATAAAAGCAGTTAGTATTGTTGCAATTACTATTGTTGTTTGATGGAATACACCCTTCCTGAGCCCTCAAAAGTGGGCCGCCAGAGCAGACACTGAGTGGGGAGTTGGGAAAACTGCCCAGGAGCTGGGTCTGTCTTCTCGCCTGCAGGCCTATGAGGAGCGGCAGCGGCACTGGCAGCGAGAGCGCGAGGCCCTGCGAGAGGACTGTGCGGCCCAGGCACAGCGGGCACAGCGGGCCCAACAGCTGCTGCAGCTGCAGGTGTTCCAGCTGCAGCAGGAGAAGCGGCAATTGCAGGATGACTTCGCACAGCTGCTGCAGGAGCGTGAACAGCTGGAGCGGCGCTGCGCCACCTTGGAGCGGGAGCAGCGGGAGCTCGGGCCAAGGCTTGAGGAGACCAAGTGGGAGGTGGGCCAGACCAGGAGGGGCAGGGAGCAGGGTCACACAGGGAGAAACCCTGGAAAAAGGGGCCCAGCCGCACCCTCCCTCAGCCTGCCACCCCCAGAGGTCCTCCCCTTCCTCACCTCGGTGAGATGAGGTTCTCCTCTGTCCCTTTCTGGGAGGAGGGTCTCTTTGTTGGCCTTGTCTAGTGGCACAAAGCCACGCTTCCAGCCAGTAGTAAGAATGTGGTGCTTGTGGTGTGGAGGCATTATTCTAAGCATGTTGCATGGGACAGATCATTTCATCCTTGTAACAATACTGAGGGGGCTACCACTCGTCTCCCCATTTTAGAGATGAGTAAACTGAGGCCCAGAAAGACTGAAGTGCCAAATATGAACCCAGGCAGTCTGGCTCCAATATCTGAGCTCTTAACCAAGTCACTGTAGTACCTTTCCAGTAGACACCTGGGTACTGCCCTCCATTGCCCCCACTCCTGCAGCACCTGTTAGCACCCAGTCCCCAGGGCTCAGTGGTACTTCCACCGTGTCTCGTGATGCTTTGAAGACACCAGCTTTGAAGCAAAAAAATCTACGTCTGCTTTCCACTTAAGCCATATCTTAACTCTGTGACCTTGGACATGTCACTAGACTTGCCTTAGTGTCTCCATCTGTAAAATGGGGATAAAGATGGACTCTCCTCCCGAATGCCAGGCATGATGCACAGGGCCTGTCCCCCCAGGAGAACCTGTCTCACCGTCCTTCCCCACTGCCTCCCACCCCCAGGTGTGCCAGAAATCAGGCGAGATCTCCCTGCTGAAGCAGCAGCTGAAGGAGTCTCAGGCAGAGCTGGTGCAGAAGGGCAGCGAGCTGGTGGCCCTGCGGGTGGCACTGCGGGAGGCCCGTGCTACCCTGCGGGTCAGTGAGGGCCGTGCGCGGGGTCTACAGGAGGCTGCCCGAGCTCGGGAGCTGGAGCTGGAAACCTGTTCCCAGGAGCTGCAGCGACACCGCCAGGAAGCCGAGCGGCTGCGGGAGAAAGCTGGGCAGTTGGATGCTGAGGCAGCTGGACTCCGGGAGCCCGCTGTGCCACCTGCCACCGCTGACCCATTCCTCCTGGCAGAGAGTGATGAGGCCAAAGTGCAGCGGGCAGCAGCTGGGGTTGGGGGCAGCTTGCGGGCCCAGGTGGAGCGACTGCGGGTGGAGCTGCAGCGGGAGCGGCGGCGGGGTGAGGAGCAGCGGGACAGCTTTGAGGGGGAGCGGCTGGCCTGGCAGGCAGAGAAGGAGCAGGTGATCCGCTACCAGAAGCAGCTGCAGCACAACTACATCCAGATGTACCGGCGCAACCGGCAGCTAGAGCAGGAGCTGCAGCAGCTCAGCCTAGAGCTGGAGGCCCGGGAGCTCGCGGAGCTGGGCCTGGCTGAGCAGGCCCCCTGCATCTGCTTGGAGGAGATCACTGCTACTGAGATCTAGGGCCCTCGGCACCCAGCTCTGCAAGGAGCTCTGCCAGAGGGGCAGCAGCTGCAGATCCACTTAGGCCCCAGGGCCCACGGATGACCCCAAAAGCTGAGGGCCCCAAAGCCACTTGTCTCCTAGGATCCAGGCCTCTTGGGCTTCTGCCAGGAACTCGGGGTGGTCGTATGACTTGGAGGAGCAAGATCAGACCGCTTGAAGGGCCCCGTGTTCACTGTCACCCAGAGGCTCCTGTCACTACCCACTTCATTCCCCACCGCTGCCAGTGCCACTGCCAACCCTGTTCACAGGCGCTTCCAGCCCACTCCAGCCAGGGGAGCTGGGAGGAAGAAGGGGCTCCCTCCTCTCCACATTCCCCCCGACCCCAAAGCCAGAGAAAGCCAGATGGCACCAGCTGCTCCAGATGTGCCTGCCCATATTGGGGGACAGGGCCGGGCCTGGGCTCGGTTCCCAGGTTCGAGCTCTGCAGCCTCTCTCCTGGAGTGAGGGGGCTGAAGTCAGACCAAAGGAAGAACTCAGAAATGTCTTGTTTATTTGTGTTTGTGACCAAGCAGCCTCTCCCTTCACCCAGGTTTATGGCCTCGTTTTCACTTGTATATTTTTCACACTGTAAATTTCTTGTACAAACCCAAAGAAAAAATTAAAAAAAAAATTTTTGTTTAAAATATTTTTGTTTAAAAATAATGTGAATGCGCTGGATAAAGAGTATAGGAACTTGTTTGACCCACACCCCCTCTATTTGCTGGCTATTCCCCGAGCTCTCTTGGGGAGAAAAGGTGATGGAGGAAGGACAAATCCAGTAGAATGTCTGAGATCTTAATGGACCCCCACATGAAATGATCTCTCAGGATTTCAGGGACTAGAAAAGCCTTTAATCCTTTTCCTTGCACAGAATGCTGCTTGGGGCTGAGGAATGGACACATTGACCCCTTGAGGGCCCTGTCTGGCAGCCTGTGTCCCTGCAGGCTTGGGGGACTCACAAAGTAAGAGGCAGCATGTGAGAAAGTGCCCACCAATCCCAAGCTCCAGACCTTGAGTTTCTTACCCCCTTTCCTGGCTTGGGAGATAGGGGAGCCGAGAGTGCGGGTGACACAGGCTGCCCACTAGCACCTTGTCCTTGGACACTAAGGCAGAGCCTTAGTGACAGCTGAGGAAGGAAGAAAGTGGAAAGATGTGAGCCACCAGTGTGGCACTGGGAGGAGGAAGGGTGGGTGGGCAGGAGCCGGAGAGTCCTGAGTCCTGAGGAAGTTGGTAGGAGAGATCCTGGGGATAACGGGATGTTGGAGTCTGGGGGAATCTGAGGTTAGGGGAAGGGTCATGGGATGCGTGGGGAGGGTGTAGGCTTAGAATCAGGAGTCTGGAGAGCTGGGAGTTGGCTGGAGAAGCCTGGCATCAGTGGGAGGAGTCTGGGGATTGGTGGGAGGTTCTAGGAGCTAGTGGGCAGGAACTGGAGCAGCATCAAGGGGTTGGTGGGCAGGCGAGTGGTCAGCAGGAAGGCCCCCATCAGTAAGGGCTGATGAGTCAGAGAGTGAGGGCCGTGGGCTGGGCCTGGGGACCCTGACCACAAGCTCCATGGGCTCCCGGGTCTTGTTTCGATAAGCCCGACGGATAGTGTCTACTGCACGCTGGTGGGTCACCTGCTCCAGACTCTCGCCGTCCACTGCCACAAGCTCGAAACCAGCCTAGGATGGAGTGAGAGAGTCACATCCCTCCCTCCCCATGTCACCCTGCACCAGCCCCCAACCTGAAGGCAGCATCTTCTCACCTCCACCCACGAGGACACTCCTCCCCCATCTGGGTGGAGGGGATGGACAATGAGACTTTTGTGCCTGGAGTCGTTGGGGGCAGGGTGGGGCACAGACAAGGGCTCTTTGTCCCTTGGGGCTCAGGCTCAGGCTAGCATGAGGGGACAGAGTTTTCCCTGGGCCTGCTCATCCTGCTCGTCTGAACCCCCTCACCCCAAGCCTCCTCCCACAACCTGGGCTAAACATGTCTGGCTGGAAGCTGAGCATGGCCAGCCCATCTCCTGCCTGGTTTCAGCTGTGGGCTGTGAGGGTGGGCCTGGGCATGTTTCACCCACCTGCAGGGCCCCACTGAGGAAGGCGGCCCCCCCAGGGAAGATCTTCTCTATCTTCACCATGGGCTGCACCTTGGACTCAATGCCCCCAGAAATGCTGATGCCTAGTGATGGAGAGAAACACTGTGAGAGAGTGCAGCCAGACCCCAAAATGCAAGCTCCCTGGAGAAACCTAGAATTCCATCCCCAAACCCAAGGCCCCAACTTCTCCCACATCCCTACATTCTGTTACTACTCAAATCTCAATTCATTCCAAAATCCTCCAGATCCTAGCCCCTCAAATCTAGACCGCACCCAGATACACCCCAATACCTCAGATTCCCTTTTATTTATTTATTTTTTGAGACAGTCTTTTTTTTTTTTTTTTTTTGAGACGGAGTTTTGCTCTTGTTGCCCAGGCTGGAGTGCAATGGCACAGTCTCGGCTCACCGCAACCTCCACCTCCCAGGTTCAAGCGATTCTCCTGCCTCAGCCTCCCGAGTAGCTAGGATTACAGGCATGTGCCACCATGCCCGGCTAATTTTGTACTTTTAGTAGAGACGGGGTTTCTCCATGTTGGTCAGGCTGGTCTGGAACTCCTGACCTCAGCTGATTCGCCCTCCTCAACCTCCTGAAGTGCTGGGATTACAGGCGTAAGCCACCGCGCCCAGCCGAGACAGAGTCTTACTCTGTCGCCCAGGCTGGAGTGCAGTGGCGCAATCTCAGTTGGGCTCAGGGCAACCTCTGCCTCCTGGGTTCAAGTGATTCTCCTGCTCAGCCTTCTGAGTAGCTGGGATTACAGGCGCCCACCACCACGCCCAGCTAATTCTTTTGTATTTTTAGTGGAAACGGGGTTTCACCATGTAGCCCAGGCTAGTCTTGAACTCCTGACCTCAAGTGATCCACCAGCCTCGGCCTCCCAAAGTGCTGGGATTACAGGTGTGAGCCGCTGCGCCTGGCCCAATAACCCAGGTTCTTTTCCTGGGCCCAGGCTTCCTAGTGTCCCCTGCCAGGCCCAGTCCCACCTGGACTCACCTAAGGACTGCTTCATCTTGGACAGTGTCACTGTCTTCAGCTCGCCACTGGGGGTCTTCATGGCTGCCTCCTCGGCCATCCCCTCAGTTCCATTCTCCGAGGGCCCTTGCTTGGCCCCCACCTTGGCTGCCTCCCCATCCAGAGATAGTGGCAGAGGGGGCCTGGCCTTCCGAGGCTTGTGGTAGCGCCCATTGGCCATGCTGGGGGCAGGGGTAGGCGCAGGGGATGGGGAGCGTCTACCCGGAGACTTGCCTTGACCCCGGCTGCTGCGGCTGCGGCTGCGGCTGCGGCTCTGAGCCTGGCCCCGGACCTGGCCATGTGGAGGGTGCTCTCGGCTCAGGGGTTCTGTCAGCAGCCAGTTAGGCCGCGGGGGCCGGGGAGCCACAGGGGGTGGCTGCGGAGGGGGTGTGCAGGCACTTCGGCGGGGGGTGAAGGCATCTACTGGCACGTCTTGGAGAGGGGGGATCCCTTTATGAGGGTGGCGAGGGGCAGAGGCACTCGGGGAGACCTTGAGGCCCCCCAGCCGCTCTCTCAGCTCCCCATCATCTTCCTCTTCCGGGAAGCCGTTCACCGGCAGCAGGTAGAAGCCTCCGCGGCTGTCTGGGGAAGAGCGCCAAGGTCAGCTGCCCACTCCTCCCCTCCCAGCTTAGACCACCTCTCCAGGACCCAGGCCTTGCTTTGGTTCGGCCCGAGTTTGTTCAGGAACCAGTGCAGTGCGGCCCACCCACGGGGTAGGCGGACAAACATGTTCTATTAGACTCGCTTTTTTTTTTTTTTTTTGAGACGAGTCTCACTCTGTCGCCCAGGCTGGAGTGCGGTGGCGCAATTTTGGCTCACTGCAACCTCCACCTCCTAGGTTCAAGCGATTCTCCTGCCTCAGCCTCCCCGAGTAGCTGGGATTACAGGCGTGCGCCACCAAGCCCAGCTCGTTTTTGTATTTTTAGTAGAGATGGGGTTTCGCCATGTTGGCCAGGTTGGTCTCTACCCCTGACCTCAAGCGATCCACCCGCCTCAGCCTCCCAAAGTGCTGGGATTACAGGCATAAGCCACCGCTTCCGGCCTAGAATTGCATTTTAATACTTCCTGTTGGAATCGTTACAGTTCTATTTTAATGTGTCTAAGAAAAAATACGACTAGCACACCAAACGTAATTTCTCAGAGATTACTGCATAGAATGAGACTAGATTTTAAAAGTGAGCAGGTTTCAAACCAACTATTAAGTAAATAATAGTACAGGTGGTGACCAGCGGATGTGATAAAATGGCTCTGGTGGACAAGAGCTTTCCTTCAGGGGACCGCAATGTGCCTGGAAGCCACAACTACCTCCCCGTGGGGAAAGAAGTAGAAGGCCCATCCTCCTTTCCCGAATCTCCCCAGGGCTGTGCCCCTCCCTGGGCTCTGGGATCTGACTGACCAGGCACGGGAGTGATAAGGTGACGCTTGGGCGGCGTGTCCTGCCGGGCTGGTCTCAAAGCAGGAGGCCGGACTGGTTGGAAAGATGAACAGGTCAGAGGCAAGGCACCCCGCCAGGCTCCCAGAGGGACACAGCTCAAGGGGCTCGGCAATCTCTGCAGCCCTCTCCACCACGGGGTCCCATCCCCATCCCCAGCAGGGCTGGGACCCAGAACTCCCGCCTCCCACTGCTGACCTGCTCTGCTCTTGAGGGCCTCAAAAGCCTCCAGCTCCACAGGCATCACCATGCTGTCAAAGCGGCCCAGGTCTGTGGGGGCCACCACACTCCTGGGAGAGGGTGAGAGACAGCAGGGGTGGGAGGGGCAGGCAGGGTTTCAGTTCTGGAGGTGCCAGAATGCCCTTCAGCCCTTGGGAGGTTGGGGGTGGTACCAGGGATCCCCTTCCTGCCCCCAAGCCCTCTCTGCAACCTCCTCCCACCTGATGTCCCGCAGCAGCAGCAGCTTCTCGGGCCTGTCCAGGATGGCCAGCAGGGGCCTCACCAGGTCCTCCACACCTCCCTCATGCACATACTGCAGATAGAGGCACCACAGGTCAGACAGCAGTGGGGACTTCCAGAGCTGGGTGAGGGGGACACCAGGGCATGCAGGTGTTTTTTGTACGCATGTAGGGACCTATCCAGCCCTGCATGCCTTGGGAAAGGTTTACTCCACCCCCAGCTGCCACAGGGTGGTCTGATCTTGGTGATGGGGTGGAAGCCTGCAGTAATAACAGACCTGCAATAAATAGCAACAGCATTGATAACAGTTTTGGGACAGACACTTTTCTAAGCCTTTTACCTACCATCTCTCAGCAACCACCCTGAGAAATGGCATTAATTATTCCTGTTTTACGGATGCCGAAACTGAGGCTCAGAGAGAAGGCCTTCACTCAAAGCCATACACATAAGAAAGTGTGAAGAGGGACTGGAACCCGGGGAGTCTAACTCTTGCTTGCTCTGGTGCCGGAAAAGGATGTGCAGGGAGTGGACTCTCCTCCCCACCCCCACATCCCAGGCAGAAGGAAGGAATTTGAGCCTAACTCTAGGCTGTGTGCCTGGCTGTCCCCGCGTGTGTCTGCACACAGACCTACAAATTAGGCTTTGTTTGGGGCTGGAATGGGAGCCTTGGGGAAGGGGCGGCTCTGCAGAAAGCCTCTCCGGTCAGTTCCTGGGGCGGGATGGGGGGCTGGGTGGAACCCCTTCTGCCTGGCACTGCCCGGATGCCACCAGCCACACCCCACTGACTCTGAAGACCTGAACACTGGGAGCCATCCCACTTGGACAGCACACCGACCCCTTGTGGCGAGAGGGAGACTGAGTCAGTGACATGCATGCATAGAACACTTTCTATGGGCACAGGCACAGAGACAGAGCATGCCCTGGTGGTCAGAGTGAGTCATTCATAAATATCTGGAAATAAATACAATACAAACGATGCGTGTGGCCCCAAACCACACACAGTTACAGCGACTCACACATATCAACAATACATTTCCTTTTGTCTGGAGAGACACATATGGTGCAGAACCAGCCCCACATGTGCACACGCTTTAAGTCTATGGACTTGGATTCATTACCCACTAAGTACCAGACCCTGTACTGGGCAGCAGGGGCACAATGATCCTGTCTCAGATCTTCAGAAACTGGGTCTAGTGGGAGTGAGGGGCAGATGAGTCACATACCCCAGTGAACTACAAGTCAGGGGCAATGGAGCACAGGGAGTCTCAGAGGAACGTGGGAGGATCCCAGTGGGCTTCATGGAGGTGGTGGTATTCTGACTGACTCTTAGAAGATAGATGTAGGGAACAACACAAAAGTTGGGAAGAAGGTGTTGCAAAGGTGGTGTAGAAAAATGAGTAGATAGTGGTTTAAACGTGGCCATGGGGTCCATGAAGAACCTCCCTGCAGGGCTGTTGCACAGGTTGTGACTATGTGAGTAGCGTCCCTGAGGCTGTGCAGGTTGTAACCTGTAGAAACCTATGCGGCGGCCATGGGAAAGTGGAGGTTGGTGGGTTAGGGAGTTGAATCGGGGAGGACCTCGAATGTGAGAGCAGGGAACTTGTACTTTATTCTGCCAAAGACAATGGGTCACCAGGTGACTTGGGGAGTGTACAGCGATCAGAGAAGGGTTTCCTTTCCTTCCCTCCCTCCCTCCCTCCCTCTATCTCTGTCTTTCTTTCTCTCTTTTTCTCTTTCTTTCGAGACAGATTTTCGCTCTTGTTCCCAGGTTGGAGTGCAATGGCGCGATCTCGGCTCACTGCAACCTCCATCTCCCAGGTTCAAGCAATTCTGCTGCTTCAGCCTCCTGAGTAACTGGGATTACAGGCACCTGCCACCATGCCTAGCTTTTTTTTTCTTTTTTTTTTTTTTTGTATTTTTAGTAGAGATGGGGTTTCACCATGTTGGACAGACTGGTCTCGAACTCCTGACCTCAGGTGATCCGCTTGCCTAGGCCTCCCAAAGTGCTGGGATTACAGGCATGTGCCTCCACACCTTGCTTTTTTTGTATTTTTAGTAGAGATGGGGTTTCACCATGTTGGACAGACTGGTCTCGAACTCCTGACCTCAGGTGATCCGCTTGCCTAGGCCTCCCAAAGTGCTGGGATTATAGGCATGAGCCACATCACCTTGCCAATCAGAGAGGGGTTTCTGATTCTTGGTCTGGCAGCTGTAGAGAGATGGCTCACATGGGGAGAGAAGGGAAGCCTGGGGTTCAGGGCTACTTGCCCCAGTCACCAGGAGAACTTTGCTCATCACTCTGGCCAGGGCTCCATTGCTGAGGGTCTGATCTGTTGGTGTGGGGGGCTTGGGTCAGGTTTGGGTGGTGGTTGAGCTCGGCAGGTGGTATGGGAGCACAGTAGGAGGTTTGGGCAGAGAAGGGAGGGATGAGGGAAAAGGAGCCGCCAAAGAGACAGACCCAGAGTCCCACCTCATGGACAGAGCCTGCATTGCCCTACTTAGCGCTGGGAACTGAGGGTGACACTTTCTGAGTTTAGCCCAAAACCCTTTAGCTTCCCCCCAGCACACACCCCCATCTGCAGCTCTGCTGCAAACCAGGCCTTGGTAACAGGATGCATAAATGACCATATCTCAGTCTCCAGGTGACAATGCATGGACACACACACACACACGCTAGCCAGACACGTGCTTGCTCACATGCACACACACACACAATGGTGCAGTCGTATCAACACAAACCAGGTACCCCACGGACACGCCAGTGCACACACCACACAGACATACAACACAGCCCCACTCTGAGCAAGGTGAAGGGTGAGGGAATCCACAAACCATTTTCCAAGACCCCCCAGCTCGCCCTCACACACAGTGTGCAGACTCGTCACAAGGAGCCCAGCATACACACCCAGGTCTTCCTGAGACAGGCACAGGAAAGGACCTGCCAATCCTGGAGGGAGGGAGCTGTACCCCACAGCCTCCCCAACAGGTGGGCCCCAGAGACTCCTTCAAATCTGACTCTCTCCCCACCCCGGGGCCCTCTGGCTCTTTTTGAAGTGGAAGGGAACAGAGAACGACAATTTAGGTGTTGGGGGGCAGGGGATGAGGTGTGGTGTGTAGGGGAGGCAAAGGATTACTTACTTGGGCAACAGGGGAGAGGACCTGGCATGAGGCCAGGCCTGCTGGGTGACCCAGGAGCAGAGGGTGGCACGCAGGGAAGGATGGAGGCTCAGAGAGGGCAGAGGCAGGTGACTGCAGGGACTCACTTTCCCCACTCGGGAGAAGTGTCCTCTCCTTCTCTTCTCAGCTTAAATACCACCTCCTCTGGGAGGGCCTCCCAGCCCACACCATCTAATATGTGTCTCCTGGTTTACCCTCTCATGTTCTTTTTCTTCACAGCTCTTCATGTGACTCATCACCATGGGCGTTTTGGTTCTAGTGATTGTCTAGCTCTTCTTCCTGTGAGCTGGCAGGTGTGTGTGTGTGTGTGTGTGAGACAGGGGTGACTTCTCATTTGACTGACCACTAGCCTCCTGGCATCAAGCCCAGACACTGGTCAGTGGACAGTGGCCTGAATGAATGATAGGCTGGGTGACCGAAGGACCGTGTGCCAAGGCTGCAGGCGGGATGGAGGCTTACCCGGGAGCAGTGGCGGGTGACAGCCAGTACCTCATCATCAGTCAGCAGCCTTTGGGCCATGTCCTGAATGAGGGGCCGCCGGCTCTCCCAGGCCCGAACCTGCTCATCCACGTTGGGCAGCTGGCTGCAGGGACTCCTGGACCCGGCAGACAGCAGGGCCTGGCCCCTCTCCCGGTCTGCAGGGCAGGAGTCAAAGGGTGTGATAAGGAGCCAGGAGTCATCAGGGAGGGGGAGAGGGGCTTTCCTCAGCAGGGTTGGGCCCCATAACTGGCCAGCTGAGAGCCCAGGTACCTGGGGCAGAATCCTAGCCTAGCCTATATGCGCCCACTGTGGTTGCCCACAGCAACCTGCCCACCAATGCAGCACAAACCCCAGCCCCTCAGCCCCAACACAGACCCCTATACCAGTCTGTTTCTTAATGGGGTCTTAGCCCAGTACCCCCAGAGCCCCCTGAACATGCACCATCATAGTAGTCTGTTCCCCAGTGGAGCCCCAGCACAGGCTCCCTCATCACCCCCAAATATATCTTTGGGAGTCCCAACACAAGCTCCTAAAATGCACACCAATATCTGTCTGCCACCCTATCTTTCCTAGTAAGCTTAGTCCAATTCTTTTAGCTGCCCCCAATACGTAATAGTCTAGTTGCCTGATCCTCCATGCTTGACCCTGACTGAGTTTAGTCCAAAGTCACTTAGCTGGCCCCCAGCATGCACCCTCATCTGCCACTCTACTGTAAACCAGGCCTTGGTAAAGGGATGCATGAATTACCGCGTCTCAGTCTCCAGGTGACAAACTTCTGCACTGGGCCCACGCTCCCTGCTACGAAGAAGAAAGAGGCTCAGCTGCAGGTCTTGGCCCCCAGTCTGAAAATGGGGGTCAGGAGGGCTCAGGACAAGCTGGAATGGAAAATTCAGACTGGAAGTAGGTGTAATGGGGAGGCAAGAGGCTTGGCCCTGAGGGACTTGAAGGCAATGCTCAGGCTATGGACTTCCTTCATAGGCAATGGGGAGTCAGGATGGTTTTGGATCAAGAGAGGGTGCAGTCTGAGCTCTGCTTATGCAAATTCACTTGGAAGCAAATGTATGGAGGGAAGAACCTCAGGGACAGAGCTCGGAGAAGTACCCACCTTCAGGGGACGGAGGGAAAAAGAGGAGCCTTGGAAGGAGATAGAGGAGTGGCCAGAGAGGTGAGAGGAGAACCAGCAGAGGGCAGGGCCTTGGGAGCTGTGGGAAGAGAGATGGAGAGGGGCCAGGCAGCCCTAATTGGAAGGGATTATCTCTCCCATGGTACAATCACCTTGAGACCCCAGAACTTCCCACCCCAGGGCGAAGCAGGGTCCAGCTCCTCATCCTCTGGTTGTTTTGTTGATCCGACATCCACCCCCCTCTTCTGAAAACAGCACCCTGATTTTCTCCTGGGGACCCACCCCGCTCTGTTCTTAGCCCATGTACTCCAGGGCGGGTATATGACCCAGGCTGGCTAACAAAAGCACTTTCTCTCCCACATCATAGCGATTTATTCTGCATGGCACAGGATGTCAGCTGGGCCAGGGACAGCCTACCCTGGGACTTCAGCTGCAACTATTTAAGGAGAAGCACTTTCTCCTGGGGTTGCTATGCAATAGAGGCCATCTTACCCCTAAGTCGGCAAAGCCCACAACAGTGAAGCCAACTCACGGGAGAGATGGAGGGGGACAGATGTCTGATGATGTTGCTCAGATGTTTAGACCCAGCTTAAATCAGTAGCTGAGCCAAGATGTGCTTTATTTTTTCTTTTACTTTTTTTTTCTTTAGAGATGGGGGTCTTGCTATATTGCCCAGGCTTGTCTTAAACTCCTGGGCTCAAGTGATGTTGCTGCTTCAGCTTCCAGAGTAGTTGGGATTGGCCAGGTGTGGTAGCTCATGCCTGTAGTCCTAGCACTTTGGGAGGCTGAGGCGGGTAGATAGCTTGAGTCCAGGAGTTTGAGACTAGCCTGGGCAACATGGTGAAACCCCCATCTCTGCAAAAAAATACAAAAAAAAATTAGCTGGGCATGGTGATGCACACTTGTCATACCAGCACTTTGGGAGGCTGAGGTGGAAGGATCGCTTGAGCGCGGGAGGCGGAGGTTGCAGTGAGCCGAGATCACGCCACTGCACTCCAGCCTGCGAGACAGAGCAAGACCCTGCCTCAAAAAAACAAAACAAAATAGTTGGGATTACAGGCATGTGCCACTAAGCCTGGAAGAAATGCTTTCTAAAGCTAGTGTGAGTTGAGTTTCTGTCACATGCAACTCCAAGAGTCTTTTTTTTTTTGAGGCGGAGTCTCGCTCTGTCACCCGGACTGGAGTGCAGTGGCCAGATCTCAGCTCACTGCAAGCTCCGCCTCCTGGGTTTACGCCATTCTCCTGCCTCAGCCTCCCGAGTAGCTGGGACTACAGGCGCCCGCCACCTCGCCCGGCTAGTTTTTGTATTTTTAGTAGAGACGGGGTTTCACCGTGTTAGCCAGGATGGTCTCCATCTCCTGACCGCGTGATCCGCCCATCTCGGCCTCCCAAAGTACTGGGATTACAGGCTTGAGCGACTCCAAGAGTCTTAACTCATCCACCCTTGGTCTAGTCTCTGAAACTCACCAGAGAGATGAGAGGGCCTCTTGTGAGTATCCTTTCGCAGACCCTGACATGCCTACAGCCTGGGCTAGGCCCTTCTACCTGGGCTCCGATCTAGAAATGGCTTTGCTCAAGGATGCTTCTAGAACTGAATTAAGCAAACAGAACTCTGACCAGGGGAGGTGAAGCCAAATGCCCTAGGAAAAGTGTGCCCTACCGCTGCCACCACCAAGAGCACAGGGATCTGATCAGAGCTCTCCCACGTCCTTGCTGTGCTATGATTCATCAGTTTTCCTTTCTATAAAATGGGGAGATGAGGCAGTATAACAATGACCACTACATTTTCTGAACACCTTCTGTATGCCAGACAATGTACTAAATGATTCACATACACTAATTCACTTGCTCCCCACTACTCTTAAAGAAATAGGTATTACTGGCTG
>NW_012114533.1:2221523-2243019 GCF_000951035.1 Colobus angolensis palliatus | reverse complement strand
AAAGAAAGGAAAGAAAGAAAGAAAGAAAGAAAGAAAGAAAGAAAGAAAGAAAGAAAGAAAGAAAGAAAGAAAGAAAGAAAGAAAGAAAGAAAGGAAGGAAGAAAGAAAGAAAAATAAGTAGGTATTTTTACCCCCATTTTACTCATGAGAAAACTCAGGCTCTCAGGGGTTGAGTGGGGACTCAGCTGGTAAAAGGCGGTGTGGGATCTCAACTCAGAACGGCTGGATGCCGAAGCTAGTGGACTTGACCTTGTCTTCCTGTTTGATCAACCCACTACTTACCTTTCTCTATGTCCAGGTGAGAGCAAGCTTTGGCCGGGATCCTGCTGTCCAGTGTCCAGGCCTCTCTGAGCCCATCCCCTGCTAGCCTCCCCTGACGCCCTCCCTTGAAGAAGAGGTTCATCAGCGTCTTGGAGCGCTTCAGGGCACCCTTCTCCCCAGGGGACCCCGACTTCTCCTTCTTCCGCTGCTTCTTCTCCTCTGCAGACACGAGGGAGCAACCGGGGGTGCTGGAGGGATGGGCAGAAGGGAAGGACGAGGGGCAGGGGTGTGGAGAGGGGCAGAGAGAAGGGAGAGGAGAGGGCAGACCGGATCTGCAGCTGTGCGGGGGTGGGAGTGCGGTTCCTCTTCCGACTTTCTGACCCTTTCCCCCACCGCACAGCTGTGGCTATGTAAGGAATCTCCATTGAGGCCCAGTTGGAGAAGGGCACACATGCGTGCATGTGAGTGTGAGCGACTGTGTGTGTAAACAGGCCTGGGAACTCCAGCATCCAGGGGCTGGGGTAAGGGCTGGTTCGGGGAACAGGGGCTGAGACTAAGGGTGAGTATGGGGTCCAGGACTAATTTAAAGTGGAGCCCACAGCAGGGTCTGAGCAGCCTGGAGCTTGGGTTGGGCAGGGGCTGCGTCAAGGCCTGGGGCAAAGGGAGGGTTGAGCCCAGGACAGGGTGTAAGGCAGGTTTTGGACCAGAGGCTGTGGAGGGAGCAGCAGCCACCCATCTCCAACGTACCCCACAAGGTCAGGTGGCTCTGGGAGCGCGTGATAGGGGGCCGGGGTCGGCTGAGGGCCAGTAGCAAGGCCGTCTTGGGGGACTCAGAGAGGACAGAGTCAAGGCGGCGGCCTTGCTGGGGGCCATCCGAGCGGATGGCGGTGTCCCTGAGGATGACTGTGGGCCGCACGCTGCACCAGGTCTCCACCCGGCCCCCGGCATCAGGCTCCGTCTGCATGGCTGTGTCGGCCCGCCCCCAGCCTGGGCCGCGGCCGCCGGGCTCCTCCGGCCCCAGGCAGACGTCCAGGCGGTCCGAGGGCAGGGAGCCTGAGCTGTAGGGGGCGCTGGAGGCGCACGAAGAGACGCTGGAGCTGCTCTCAGAGGCCGGGGACAGCTGCTGCAGCACCCCGTTGCTCACTGCAGGGAGTAGGGAAGCCAGGGGTCAGCGGGCTTGCTTCAGGGCCCTACCGGACTTGCATACCACTCTTGGGCTTAGGGGTGGAGGAGGCAAGGTCAGGCAGCAGCCTGGGTTAGAACCGCAGTGGTGGGGAACCCGCTGCTCCGAAATGCTGCCACTGCCCTAAGGCATGTCACTTCTCCAATCACCCACAGGGACTCCAGACCCTAGGAGAGCCTGCATTTTATCCGCAGATTCTCAGAGGGGAGTCCAGAAATATCTCTAGATTGTGTGAAGGGTTTTGGTCTTCTTCTTTCTTCTTCTTTCTTTCTTCTTTTTCTTCTTCTTTCTTCTTTCTTCTCCCTTCTCCCTTCCCGTCCCTCCTCCCTCCTCCTTCCTCCTTCTTCCTTCTTCCTTCTTTTTTTTTTTGAGACAGAGTCTCATTCTATGGTCCTGACTGGAGTGCAATGGCATGATCTTAGCTCACCGCAACCTCTACTTCCTGGGTTCAAGCGACTCTTGTGCCTCAGCTTCCCAAGTAGCTGGTATTACAGGTGTGCACAACCACACCCAGCAAATTTTTGTATTTTTAGTAGAGATGGGGTTTCATCATGTTGGCCAGGCTGGTCTCGAACACCTGACCTCAGGTGATCCCCCCCCCACCTCAGCCTCCCAAAGTTTGGGGATTATAGGCATAAGCCATCGTGCTGGACTTTGTTTTTTTCTTTTCTTTTCTTTTCTTTTCTTTTGAGACAGTCTCTCATTGTGTCGCCTAGGCTGGAGTGCAGCTCCTTGGCTCACCACAGCCTCAAACTCCTGGGCTCAGGCAATCCTCCCACCTCAGCCTCACAAGTAGCACAGACCACAGGCCCTCACCACCACTCCAGTTAATTTTAAAATTATTATTATTATTATTTTTGAGATGGAGTTTCGCTCTTGTTGCCCAGGCCGGACTGCAATGCCATGATCTCTGCTCACTGCAACCTCTGCCTCCTGGGTTCAAGCAATTATCCTGCCTCAGCCTCCCGAGTAGATGGGATTACAGGCATGGGCCACCATGCCCGGCTAATTTTGTATTTTTAGTAGAGACAAGGTTTCTCCATGTTGGTCAGGCTGGTCTCGAACTCCTAACCTTAGGTGATCTGCCCATCTCAGCCTCCCAAAGTGCTAGGATTACAGGCGTGAGCCACCATGGCCGGCTTAAATTATTATTTGTAAAGACGAGGTCTCCCTATATGGCCCAGACTGGTCTTGAACTCCTGTGCTCAAGCGATTCTCCCACCTCCCAAAGTGCTGGGATTACAGATGTGAGCCACCGAGCCTGGCCCTTTTCTTCTTCAGAGATCCAGGCCCCACCCTCAGGCCTCCACCCTTTCCCTCCAACCTTGGAGATCTGAGCCACTTACATCGATCCAGCCAGCAGTACTCAGAAACCATCTCTTTGTAGGCAGGGTACCGGCCGGTCTCCTGGGGAGGGAATGGTGGGCACAGGAGGGAAGGGGGAGCAGTGAGGACGGAGAGTGAGAATGGGGCGGGGGTGACAGGATGGGAGTAAACGTTCAACTTCATTTCTGTCCTCCAAATTCATCATGCTCTGGCCATACAGGCCACTTTCTTTCTGAACATGCCAAGTTCCTTTGTACCTCAGGGCCTTTGCACCTGCTGTTCACTCTGCCTGGAGGCCACCCTGACCCCAAGATACAGGGGCCTTCCTGAATTACTCCATTCCATCTCTCTATTAATTTCCTTAGAGCATTTGTCAACATCTGCAAGCATCTAGTTTATTGATCTGTCTCCCTCCAGTAGCAGAGAACTTATCTGTCCTGTTCACTGTTGCAGCCCCAGTTCCTGGCACCGTGGCCGGCACATAGAGGGTACCCAAAAATGCTGTTGAATGAGTGAGGGGCAGAGTGGGAGTGAGGAGAGATGTTTGGGATAATTTGAGAGGAAGGAAAAAAAAAATTGGATGGGGGAGAGGTAGAAATGGGTGGGGGAGGGCAGCAGAGGAGGCACCCAATGAAGGTTTCACTCCAAGTGAAGGCTTGGGGAAACAGAATGGTAGAGCAGAGGCCAGGGCTAAACACCAGGGGAGAGTGAGGTGGCATCTCCTCCAGGAGCGGGAATGAGAAGACCTGATCCTCAGACAAGTGTGAGACTCACATGAATAATGAATCCAGCCACCTCCTGTGAAATCCAACCTCTGGTCCCAGCCCAGACCTCCTTGCTCTATGCCCTGGGGATGCCCACCACCCAGGTCCTGCCCAAAGCCACAGCCACCACCCCTCCCTTCTGGGCAAGACATTTGTTCCTTTCAACCCTAGGCCTCCACCCTTCGTAAGAAAGGGGCACCACTCTAGCACTGTGGGGAGCAGGACTGGAACTAGGCCCAGCCACTGACCAGCTGAGTAAGTGACCTGTTTGTGAGTTGCTGTGCCTCTCTGAATCTCAGTTTCTTCTTCTTCAAAACAGGGATGAGAACAATGCCTATCTACCTTCTAGTGGCTGTGGGAACGTCATAAATTGCCAAGCATAATTAAGAAGTAGGGTGGCCTGGGGAGCCCCTCCTCTAGCCTCGCTTCTCCCTACCCCCACAGTTCTGCCCACCTTGATGGTCAGCATGATGTGCGTTTGGCCCTTCAGCACCTCCACGGCCTGGCTGTGGCTGATGTCGTCAAACCTGACACCGTTGGCCGCCAGGACCTTGTCCCCCACCTTGATGCCATTCTCCTCGGCCAGCCCACCATGGTCCACTCTGAGGCCAGACAAGCATCAGTCTGATAGGCCCCTGGCCTGCCCTCCCTCACCCCACTCCAGACCCCCTTCTCTTGGACACAAGACTGTACCAGTCAAGCTCCTTGACCCTCCTACTGGGGCCTCCCGCCCCTCCCAGGCCCTCACTGAGACAGGTGGTTGGCCAGGCCTCACTTGCTGACCATCCCCACATCCCAGCCTAGGCCCTACTCCACGCCCCATTCTCAGTTCTATCCCAAGACACTTCCTGCCTCAGCCCTCACTTGGACACGTAGATGCCCAAGCCAAACTCCTTGCCCCCACGGATGTTGAAGCCCAGGCAGAAGTCGTCGGAGGTTGTGTATAGGTGGACGATGCGCCGGACACCATCTTCTGAGCTGGTGTCAGACGGTGTCGAACTGCACTTCTCCACTACCAGGCGCCGATTCACCACATCCACCCTGGACAACAGCAGGGGGCCCTCAGGCGGGGTCCTCCATCCGCTGCCACCCACCACCCTCCCAGCAGCTCTGACAACTGCTGGGAAAGTGGGGGTTGCCTTTGGGGGACTCCCCAGGCCTGAGACCTGCAGTGGGACATAGGTTCATTAGCTGGGAAAGCAGCCTAAATCGCCTCTTTTTATTGAGCAGCTGCAATGTGCCAGAACCATTCCTTTTTTTTTTTTGAGACAGGGTCTTGCTCTGTCCACCCAGGCTGGAGTACCATGGTGTGATCATGGCTCACTGCAGCCTCAACCTCCTGGGCTCAAGCAGTCCTTCCACCTCAGCTCAGCCTCTCGAATGGCTGGAATTACAGGCACATGCCCACCATGCCCAGTTTTTTTGTTTTGTTTTGTTTTAGACAGAGCTTCACTCTTGTTGCCCAGGCTAGAGTGCAATGGTGTGATCTCGGCTCACCACATCCTCCGCCTCTGGGTTCAAGCAATTCTCCTGCCTCAGCCTCCCGAGTAGCTGGGATTACAGGCGTGCTCCACCACGCCTGGCTAATTTTTTATTTTTGGTAGAGACAGGGTTTCTCCATGTTGGTCAGGCTGGTCTTAAACTCCCAACCTCAGGTGATCCACCCGCTTCAGCCTCCCAAAGTGCTGGGATTACAGGCTTGAGCCACTGTACCTGGCTTTTTTTTTTTTTTTTAGAGAAGGGGTCTCGCTATGTTGCCCAGGCTAGGTCCCAGTTCTAATCCTTACAGCACCCCTGGGGGGAGGTGGTGTTTTGCCCCCGGGTTTCACAGCAGGAGCAGCAGCAATGTGGCAGCAGGACCAATGGGATCTGAGAGAGCAGAGCCATTGGAGGAGGGCAAGAGAGAGATGTGGTCTCTCCTTATTTTGAGGTAAGGCCTTTGGATCCCCTGCGTTTCCTGTGCCTGTGAGCAGGAGGAGCAGAAGCCTCTCCCCTCAGTGGGTTTTGCGTGGCGGTAGGGCTGGGGTGGGCTGGGGCACGGCCAGGGCTAGGATGAGGGAGTTGCTGCTCACCACGTGGTCTTCTCCTTGGAGAACTTGATGCCTGGCACGCGGCCCATGCGCCGCACCATCATGTGCAGGCGGCTGCTGCCCGTCAGCACCTTCACGGCACTACCCATGGTGATGCTCTCCAGGCTTAGCCCGTTCACTTCCGTGATCTTGTCCCCCACGCACAGGCCAGCCCGCTCTGCACCACAGGATGGGAGTGGCTGGCATGGGGCACTCGGGAGAAGGGTCCCCAGGGTGGGGGCTGAGCCTCTCCCATCAAATGGAGCTCCTTCGGGTTCAACTGATCTCCTCAGTCAGAGTGGGGATTGTCAGAGCAGGGGCTGAGTGTTCCCAGTGCCTAGGGATCTGTCCCTTAAACCATTCTGCCCTGAGGGTGAGCCCTGTCCCCCCATCAGTCAGGCTTTCCAGAGTTGGGGACTCTTCCTTCTGTCCCTGACAGCAGCATCCCCTGCAATTCACTGAGGTTGGAGTCACATCCTAAGCCTGGACTTCAACCTGGGGGTTCCGCTTACCTGCACTGCTGCCTTCCTCCACTTTGCTGACGAAGATGCCCAGGCCATGCTCTGAGCCCCCACGCACGCTGAAGCCCAGCCTCCCTGATGGACTCTTCTCCACCCGGACTGAATGGATGATGTCACTTTCATCACTGTTGGCTGTGGGGACAGGGATTTAGGGATGCCCCCATGTTCATTGCGGGCACTGAGGGCCCCTGGGTTCCCCAACTTGGGGCCTGCAAAGGCTGGGTTGCTGGGCACAGTCACACAGGCATGTAGGGGCCTAAATGCAGTGGGGCAGGTCAGCCCATTTTTAAGGCCCCTCTGGGTGATTTTTATTTTATTTTATTTTATTTTAAAGTAACAGGGTCTTGCTCTGTCATCCAGGCTGAAGTGCAGTGGTGTGATCATTGGCTCCCTGCAGCCACAAACTCCTGGGCTCAAGTAATCCTCCTGCCCCAGCCTTCCAAGTAGCTAGGACTACAGGCATACACCACTGTGCCTGGGTTATTTTTAAATTTTTTGTAGAGGCAGGATCTCACTTTGTTGCCCAGACTGGCCTCAAACTCCTCACCTCAAGCAATTATCCTACCTTGGCTTACTAAAGTGCTGGGATTACAGGTGTGAGCCACATGTCCTGCCCCCTCTGAGTGATTTTGAGACCATGGGCCAGGAGGGTGTGGAAGAAGGTGAGATCAGCGGGACAGGACTCTATGCTAAAGACACTATTCTCTAGCCGGGTGTAGTGGTGTATGCCTGTGGTCCCAGTTACGCCGAAGGCTGAGGCAGGAGCCCAGGAGGTCGAGGCTGCAGTGACCTGTGTTCACACCACTGCACTCCAGCCTGGGTGACAGAGTGAGACCCTGTCTCAAAAAAAAAAAAAAAAAAAAAGAAAGAAAGAAAAGAAAAAGAAAAAGATGTTCTCCTTCCTTCTTAGTGTGTGTGTATGAGTGTGTGTGTGTGTGTGTGTGTATATATATATATATCAATGCTTTCTGGGCTTCACATGCCCATGGGCCTGGGGGTAGCCAAATTAATAAACAATTCTGTTAATCCGAGAGTCAGATGGACAGACGAGAAGGTTCAAGATTCTGTTCTATGGGGCACAGTTGAGGGTGTCTGGCCTCATCAGCTTGCAGCATAAATTAGTATATTAGCTCTATCTTCAAATGCTTGTAGAGCTACCCAGTGGAAGGCATTCGATGTTTTCATCTGTGTAAACAGAACCTGCCTGCAGTACTCTTGCTCACATAGTGGAATTAGACAGAGGCAGATTTTGTCAGGAAAAACTTTCTAAAACATTCAGCTATTGGAAATTGAATGGGTTTTCTTTCTTTTTTTCCCTCAAGACAAAGTCTTGCTCTGTCGCCCAGGCTAGAGTGCAGTGATGCGATTTCAGTTCACTGCAACCTCGGCCTCCCAGGTTTAAGTGATTCTCCTGCCTCGGCCTCCCAAGTAGCTGAGATTACAGACATGTGCTACCACACCCGGCTAATTTTTGTATTTTTAGTAGAGATGGGGGTTTCACCATGTTGGCCAGGCTGGTCTCGAACTCCTGACCTCGTGATTCGCCTGCCCTGGCCTCCCAAAGTGCTGGGATTACAGGAGTGAGCCACTGCCCCAGCCTTGAAATGGAAGGGATTTTCTAAGACAGATAGTAAGCTTCCCATCTTTGGAGGCATGCAAGCTGAGACCTAGCAAATCTCTGGGATGTTATGGAATCCCTGAGCACCCTTCCATCTCTTAGACTCTGTGATTCTGGAAGTCAGGGTTCTAGGAACTACCTGGCTACATGAGGAAAGAAACCCCAAGCCACACCACACTGCAATATGTATGTGCCCAAGGCGGCCCTCTCCATCACACTGGGGAAAGTAGGTGGGGAAGGGGGTTCCTAAAGGCTGAACCTGTCAAGTAAGTAAGGATTCTTTTTTTTGAGATGGAGTTTCACTTCTTCTCCCAGGCTGGAGTGCAATGGCTCAATCTTGGCTCACTGCAACCTCCGCCTCCTGGGTTCAAGCGATTCTCCTGCCTCAACCTCCCCAATAGCTGGTATTACTGGAATGTGCCACCACGCTGGGCTAAATTTTCTATTTTTAGTAGAGATAGTGTTTCACCATGTTGGCCAGGCTGGTCTCAAACTCCTAACCTCAAGTGATCCACCTGCCTTGGCCTCCCAAAGTGCTGGGATTACAGGCATGAGCCAAGGCACCCGGGCCAGGTAAGGTTTCTGTAAGGACTCTGATGGGTGGGATTTTGATGGGTGAGGGGAAAGGGAGGGGCACTGATGAGGGGGAAGGAGCCAGGGAGGCTCAGCTGTGGGCTCTTGAGGAGGCCTTCCAGTTACAGAAAAGCAAGAAGGCTGGAGGGGTAAATTGGGTCCCAGGTGAGAAGCTGAGATTTCTTCGTGGGTAAGGGTTACTCTAGAGGTGTTTGACAGGGAGAAATCACACACACAGAGACACACACACACACACACACACACACACACACACACTCACTCTTCAATTTGATCTAAGAGAAGTCAGGTTACAGGGCACAGCCGGGGCAGCTCAGAAAGAAATCCCCAAGGGCAGCTTGTGGGAAGGGGTGGTGCAGGACAGATGTGGGGGGCCAGGGCTTTCCCAGCTGATTAGATTACACAGATCTCAGGCCACTTACAGCCTTAGCCAAGGAGCCTTTTGCTCCCTTGCTCCCAACCCTCTCTCCTCAGGGCCTCACTGGGGCCTCCCTAGGGCCCTGGGTCAGGGAATGTGAAATCTGAGGTTTTCCAGGAGCCTGGGCCCTGCAAGGATGGAAACTTCTCTACCTCCACTGCCCCAGCCTCTCCTCCAGGTGCTCCACTACAGCCTCAGCACTATCCTTGCTTCTGCTCTTGCCCCCTTTAGCTATTCTTTATACAGTACCCAGAGTCAGCTTTTACATTAGATCATGTCTTTTCCCTGATTAAAAACTTCAACACCTGTTCCTGCTTCTAGAACTCCAGTCTCCTCACCATGCCTTATAAGGCCCTGCCTGGGCTTCCCTCTGCCCACCCCTCCGTCCTCCCTTCCACCCTCCCTCCCTCACTGAGCTCTGGCCACCCTGATCTTCCTGTTCCTCGTGGAGGTCAAGCCCTTCCAGTGTCCCCTCTGCCTGCAGTGCTCCTGCCCAGGCCTTTAGAAGGTCAGCTCCTCTTCCTCATTTCCCTCCTGGCTCAGACACCACTTTCTCGGAGAAGGCTTCCTGGAGTATCCTACCCCTCCTGCCAGTGATTCCCTCTTGTAGGGCTTCTCAAAGCGTTGTGCTGTATCAGCAGCATCAGTGTCATCTGACAACTTGCTAAAAACAGGAATTCTTTCGCTTTACCATAGACCCACTGGACCAAGAAGCTCTGGGACTGAGCCCTGCAATCTATCCCTGAATGAGCCTTCCTGGCAATTCTGAGGCATCTGAGGTTTGAGAAGCACCATTCTGTCATATCATCAGATGATCACCTTCTGACTCTTCTCATCCTTTGCCATTGTTTGCTTATTGGGGTTATTTATCTGTCTCTTTTGACTGGACTGTAAGCTCAATCATAGTGGAGACTTCGTAATTCTCTTGTAGTATATCTCCAATATGTTGGACAGCACCTGGTATTTGATAAGTATTTTTCTGAATAAGTGAAAGAGTAAATGGATGGATGGATGGACAAACTAGGAGAGTGAGGAGAAATGCATTAAGGGTAATGCTTTCCTGGATTAAAGGTAATGTATTTTCTCTGGGACCAATTGAGTTTAAGGAGCTGGTGGGGTCTCATGGGGCTGATATAGGTGGCAATGTCCCTCTTCCCACTGTTTATTCCTTATCAGCTACTTTACTCCCCGGGAGTGATCTACATAATAATATGGGGCAGGGTTCCAGGCTGCCGGGACTTGGGAGATGTCTGCGCTCAGGCAGAGGGGAGAATTCTGAACTCAGAGGGTCCCAGCCCAGTCAGAGGAGAAGCCAAGTGGTCAGAGCAATTCCCCAGTCCCTCACTTGCTAGGAGATCCTGCTTCCTTGGCTGCACAGTGGCAGTAGCATGAGGCAGAGGGAGAAAGCAATCATGAAACCCTGGAAGAGGATCTTTAGAGGGATGGTATAGGCCGGGCACAGTGGCTCATGCCTATAATCCCAGCACTTTGGGAGGCTGAGGTCAGAAGATCACTTGAGCCTAGGAATTCAGGACCAGCCTGGGCAACATGGTGAAACTCTATCTCTACAAAAAGTAAAATAAAATAAAATTAGCCAGGCTTGGTGTTGCATGCCTATAGTTTTGGCTTCTCAAGAGGCTGAGGCTGGAGGATCACTTGAGCCCAGAAGTTTGAGGCTGCAGTGAGCTATGATCACACCATTGCACTGCACTTCAGTTTGGGCGGGCGACAGAGCAAGACCCTTTCCCTCTAAAAAAAAAAAAAAAAAAAAAAAAAGGACAGTATAAACAGCCCTTGCATCATACATGGGAAAAGGGAAGGGGTAGGGGGAGAGGGAGGGGGGGAGGGAGAGAGAGAGAGAGAGAGAGAGACAGTGTGTATCAGAGGGAGAATAGCATAGTTCTTTTCATAGAATGGGACTAATAAAGACTGCTGCTGTGCCTGCTTCCCTTTTCCCCAATGTCTCTTAACTACCCTGGAGACTTCTGTTCCCTGAACAGAATGACTGCGGTGACCCTCAGCAGTGCCCTGTTGCTCACCAGAGGGTGAGGCATAGACTGGTGTATGACAGGGGTGAGCGTGCCAAGCCACTGGTGGAGGAAAGCCTGTTCCCTGAGCAACATGCCCACCCCTGTTCCGGTGGCCTAGGGAGGGGAACAGAGATGCCCCACTGGGTCAGACGGGGAGGAACAGGGCCTGAAGAGTCCAGTCTGGGATCCAGCCAGGGCAGCTCTGCTGGCTAAGAAAGAGGAGAGGAGCTGGAGATATTTATCTGGTCCTGCCCAGAGAAAGCCCACACTCAGGGGGCCTGGCTCCGCCCCTGGCATTCAAGGTCCTGTCTTGCTCACCAGCTCTTAGTCGCCTCACATCTGTCACTGCAGCCAGGCTGGCTCCTAAGTGCCCACCCACCATGCTCCATGCTTTTCATTTCCAGCCTTTGTTGGTGATAGCTCACCCCTGTCACCAGCTGTTCTTGTTGCTCTGTCCTGCTACACTGTAGATTTCTGGAAGGTGAAGAGGGAGCCTGATTTCTCTCTAGGTCCCTTGTAACACCTCCCCAGGGCTGGTATAGAATTGGTGCTCCATGAAGCAGCATTAAGCAACTACATAAGCTTAGGTCTCCCCTTCCCTGATGGAGCTCCCTCTCCACCCTCAACCCTCCTCTTCTGAACATTTGCTGTGCTGCCTTCATACCCCTCCTTCAGCACTGAAGCCCTGAATTCTGTCTACCCTCTTGGGCACTGACTCCTCGCAGCCCAGCACAGAGCTTGTCACACAATGGACCGGTTGATGGAGGATGTCCTCCTTTATCCTGCCCCATCCCCCAGAAGTACACCCAATGGATCTGGAGAAGGGCAGAGCCCATGGGAGAAAGAGGCCAGTCCAGTTCCCTGCCTTGCCCACCTGGGGCTAGCATACCACACGCATGCCTTTCCCTGCTGCCATGGCCTTCTCTCCCTCCTCTGACCCTTCTACCACCCTGGACCCCTGCAGGACTGGCCTGGAGAAGAAGCAGGTGAGGAAGAGTGTATGGGTTCCCAGGCTGCCTGCCACCTCCCTGTGACTCCCATCTCTTGAATTCCCCCACTCATACAGGCTCTGCCTCCTCCTGCTGAGTTCCCACTGTCCCCTACCCCCACCCTCCCCAACCCAGGCCGGTGGCTGGGTCCCACCCCCACCTTCGATGGGGGAGTTGATGAGGATGACGCGTCCCATGGGCGATGAGGCTCGGATTCCGCGGGGGGGCCCGTTCAGCAGCCGTTGCTGCTTCCTTAGCAGGTATCGCATTGCGGTGGAGCCTGAGTCGCTGCCTAGGTGGCCTCGGGAGGAGATGGAGCTCAGAGAGCCGGAGCTTAGGTCTCCTAGACCCAGTGGGTCGAAGCCCACTGCGAAACCCTGCGCCATGGCGGCTGGGCTAGGGCGGCACCCTACAGGTCCAGAAGGAATCTGCTAGCTCTGGAGAGGCCAGCCCCGCGTGCTTCGAGCTCCATGAGCCTCTCTGAGGGGATGGGGTCTCAGTAAGGTGAAGGCCCTTGCTTGCGATGCCTCTCAGAAGTGTGAGCTCCAGGCCTGGGCAGGGAGAGCAGGGATGAGGGAGGGGTGTAAATGTTTTCCCTGCTGCCCTCCAAAACTTCCACCCCTCCCTGCTGGTTTAAGCATCCTGCCCTCCCATGCCTTAGGCCCCCCTCCTGCCTCACCCCAGACCAGAGAACTGCCCCATCCAGGCACCATCGTGGACTCTCGCTGACTTTATACAAGACAGGTGGGAACATTTCACCCCTCATCGCTGCTGGCGGCTGAGTCATCTACTCCCGTCCTCAGTCCTCAGTAGAGGTTGACAGTGGAGTTGGGATTACTGAGGGCCCTGGGGCTTAGAGCGGTGTGAGACAAAAGACAGGTCGGGACAGCTCATGGCATCACCTCTCTCATGCATATGCGGGTATGGGGGTGGTCCGGGATAGGGTGGGGGCGGCGTGGGGCGGGCTGGGCCTCGAGGACAGGGCTTCAGGACCTTAGAAAGCTGAGGCCGAGGAGGCCCCCCAGACACCCGCGGGCTCCAGGCTGCGGCTCCGGGTCTAAAGAGTCTGCATGAACCTTTCCCAAGCTTGCGGGGAGGATCCGCTGGAGAGGGGTCCCACGACATCCCGCGCAAAACCCAAGGCCAATTCCCTCAGAGAAGCTCTGGGACCCAGAATGAAGCACCCCGATATCAACTCGGCCCTTCAGGCCCCCCACCCCTTTGTGCCTGGTCCCCCTCACCTTGTCGCTGCTGTGGCGCCGCCAGCCTTGTCAAACCACCCTCGGGCGAGAGCTAGTGTGGCAGTCTGCAAACCCCACCCACGCTCCGCGGAGGCTGCGGGAATTGGGCTGGCCTGCACCTCCCTGGGCTCCCATTGGCTGGTAGGGCCGTCAGTCATTCTATTCCCACACCTCCCTTGCGCTCCAGGGACAGACTGGTGTTACCTGGTCCCGGGCAGCGGAGTTCCTTACCCACCCCAGTTCTGGTTCTGACACCCTAGTTCATCCCGCAAATTTAGGGCTTGGGTCTCGGCTTGTTCCCTTCCCGCTAGAAGCACCTCTTCTCTGAGCCAAGCCAGCTACCTGGGCTCCTGGAATTGCCACCCCTCCGTGGGCACCCTTGAGACCTCCGTGGGGCTACGTCACCGGGCAGAGCGGCACGTGAGCCTGCGTTTGCTGCAGGTGTGCTGTGTGGTGACTGGGTGAGTTGTGATTATGTGTGTGGCGGAGGGGGTGCCTTCTTCACTTCCATCCTTCTCCTCTGTCAGAAGGTGTCTCTGGCTACCCAGTTCTGGAATGGTCGCAGGGTGGGGCAGCTGGTGCCAGGACGGGAAGAATCCTAAGAATCCTTCTGATGCACTTATTCGATGCAGACCGCGAGGTTCCTGGGGTTGTCTGCCCCTCCACATCCCAGGGGTGGGGCTACGGTCTGGGGTGCAGGGATAGGGGTTGGGAGTGTAAGGAGACCAGGGACACAGCGGAGCTAGGGGTTACAGAGGAAGAGCAAGGAGAGGGCTGGGGACATAGAAGGGGCACAGGCACGACAGGAGCAGGGCTGTGAAGTGATGCGAATGCCGCGCTGCTACAAGAGGAGCTTGTGGATACTAGGGTAGGAGCCCAGGGGGGCAAGCAGCCAGAGGCCATTGCCAAGGCAGCCATCAAGTAAACAAGCCAGGTGGTAACCCGAGTCCCTCCCGGCGCGCCAGCAGAGGACCGCCCCTCCACACTGTCCACCTGCACCCTGGGCTTTCTCTCTGGGCACCTAGACCTCTTGCTGCAGGGCTAGGGGTCTGCTGAAGCCCGCCAGGGGATTGTAAACAAAGGGAGCAGCGCCTGCAGCTCCAGCCCCTCCTCCCTCTGGCTGGGGAGCGGGCCAGAACTGATCCCCGAGGTGGGACTGGCTCTGGGAAGCAGCTTAGGGCCTGGTCCCGGTGGCCCAGGCTGGGGTGGGGGGGGGGATCGCCTCGAATGACACCCACCTCCCCCAGGTTCTGCCAATCCCCGTGCCCACTGGGTGGGTGCGGCCGGGAAGTTCCTGCCCCTCCCTGCTGGTTGGCGTCACGCGTGACGTCCCGTGTGATGGCTGGGAGGGCCCGGCGGCGACAGCGGAGGCAGAGAGGAAGGCGGTTCTGAGAGCTTCAGGGAAGCCTGGAAAGCGTAAGTGCTCGCTGTCCCTGGCTGGCGGGGTTCGGGAATGCGGGTCAGAGAAGGAAGCCTGCCTTGAAACTGTCTATCCTGGTGCAGTCAGTATCTTCGGCTCTATAGAGGTCCACAGGGCACAAGGGAGGTTGCGGGGAGGAATGTCAGGGTGGGGCTGTGTGTAGTCACACATTCAAGTGTCTGCAGGTGGGCACAGTGTGCACCTGTAACAGTCTTTGAGGGCCGGTGTATACAGGACACCTCCACTCTGTCTGTATGTCTGGACAGGGTGTGCATGATGGTGTCTTTGTGTGTGGGTATGTGAGTGTGAGGGGAGGGTGTGTCTGCCTCTGCGGGAGGAAGTGTGGCTGGAGAGGATTAGTCATTCTGTAGGATTCTGCCCAACTCAGCCAGATGGCTGCACCAGGTTTTCCTCTCTGTGCTGGGTGGAGGGAGCAGCCACTGAATCCTGCTCTTATCCGGAGGCAAGTGGCTCAGAGAGGTGGATGAGTGTCTGTGCCAGCCCTACCTGGCCAGAGACCAGGGAGAGCCTAGAGTCATTCAGTGTGAGTTGGAGAAAATGGGTCTGTAGAGGGGACTTGTGTGTGCCCACATGCACACACATGGCTGACATCAGAGTCCCCTGATTGAGATCTGAAACAGATAAGCCCTGGGTGGCCAGTAAGGCCTTGTTCTCTTCCAATCAGGGACTGGAGTGTGGGATGTCTTATGCCATTTTCCAAAATAGCCTTGGGGATTTGTATCCAGGTCTCAGGGCAGCTGGGACCTAAAGCTCACCTGAGCATGAGTGTGTAATATATGTGTTATATATTCTTGTGAATCTGCAGTACACGTGGCTGAGATGTTTGTTGCTGCTCATGTGTCAACCAGATATATGTAAATCCTCCCTCATGAAAATCTGTACCAGGATAGAGCGCAAGGAGATCTGTTTTCCTGTTTCTGGTCTTCCCCTCCCCTTCCTCCAGTGGCTGCAGGTCCCTGGGCGGGGACATTGCTGAGGAAACAGCTCCTTCCCACACCCTTGCTTACCTTTCTAGTCACCTTGAGCTCTTAAAGGGACTGATGATAAGCTCAGGGGCCAGGGCAGGGGCACCAAAATTTCCCCTAGCTGGAGCCCTTGGACCCTTGGACTCCCGCTCTGACCTTGTGTCTGTCCTGCAGAAAATGGGTGAATTGCCTTTAGACATCAACATCCAGGAACCTCGCTGGGACCAAAGTACTTTCCTGGGCAGAGCCCGGCACTTTTTCACTGTTACTGATCCTCGAAATCTGCTGCTGTCCGCGGCACAGCTGGAAACTTCTCGGAACATTGTGCAGAACTACAGGTGACCACCCCCCAGTCTGACCCTGTGTGCCAGGATCTCATTTTCTGGCATTAATATAGTATGTCTTGTACCTGCCTCCTCAAGCTTGACGGTGACCCTGTCCCTCAATCCCCTCACTCTCTAGCCTCCTCTGTTGGCATCACAGAGCTTTAACCCAAAGGATTTTAGAGCATTGGGGTTGAGAAGATGGCACTGATATTTATGGGAAGGGCTGCTCTATGTTTCACAGACCTCTACAGGGACCTATCCCATCGCTGGGTCACCATCTGCAAGGATAGAGGTGCTCAAAGTGGAGTCCCAGTAAGATAGAAGGGAATTCCCCTTATCTTTGGGAGGAAAAACTCTTGCAATGCTCGCAGCCATTTTTGACCCATTGGAAACCACCATCACCTATGACCCAGGATTTTAGCAGAAACAGAAGGATACCCCTCTTCGTGTGGCTAGAAGGGAAATAGAAATAGGAGCCTCCACTTCTGGGAAACTTTGGCCCTCCTCCAAAGACAAGGAGCTCCCTTATGCTGAGACTAGGGGCTGAAGTTCCCGGTTCTCTGTCCAGAGTTACCCTGAGCTGGGCAGATGGGGCCTGTGAGGGTAGATCTGCCCCCTGGGATAGCTTGTCTGCTCCTTGCCAACTTCTGCAGGGCTGGCGTTGTGACCCCAGGGATCACCGAGGACCAGCTGTGGAGGGCCAAGTATGTGTATGACTCTGCCTTCCATCCGGACACAGGGGAGAAGGTGGTCCTGATTGGCCGCATGTCAGCCCAAGTGCCCATGAACATGACCATCACCGGCTGCATGCTCACCTTCTACAGGCAGGTCTTGTCCCATGTCCGCCTTTTGAGTGCCCTAAGCTAGAGCACGGCTTGACTAGGTGCTTCTTGTCTGGGCCAATTTGGTGAGTGAAAGATTGTGTTAGAATCCCTTCCATTCCTCAGAATTCAGCCTCAGGAGTTCTCTCACCACAGAGACAGTAGGTGCGTTTGTATAAATGGGGGTGGGGGTACATAGGGGTTACCAGAGCAGGTTCTAGGGCCATCAACTGGGTCCCTTCTTAGGCTTGGGGAATAACCTTTGGTTTCATTACAGGGGTCTAAAGATGAGGGCCACTGTAGAGGGGGCAGAAGTGAGTGTCTTTGTTCCCTCAGGAAGACCCCAACTGTGGTGTTCTGGCAGTGGGTGAATCAGTCCTTCAATGCCATTGTTAACTATTCCAACCGCAGTGGCGACACTCCCATCACCGTGAGGTGAGAGCCGGCCCCCTGCAGCAGCTGCATTGTCCCATCTGACCCTCTTCTCCCAGCCCACAGTGCCCTCTCCTTTCTCTCCCGCTCCCTGTAGTCCCTGCAGCCAGTGCTCAGCGCTCTCTCCTCAGCCTGCCCCACCCCAACTTACCCTGCCTAACTGAAAGCATGAGGTCCTCTTATGCATGCTGTGGGGGACCCACCCCTCTTCACAGGGTGTGATTGGGGCTTCCAGACAAGTTTACGCTGGAGATGGAGGGAGGGCTTCCTCTGCAAGGTGCTTCCCCTTTTACGCCTGATGTATTGAGGACTTGGCATATCCCTAAAGGAATGGGCCACCTGCTGGACTCTTCACCTCTCCCGGTGACCTGGCTCTTCCACCCACAGGCAGCTGGGGACAGCCTATGTGAGTGCCACCACTGGAGCTGTGGCCACGGCCCTGGGACTCAAATCCCTCACCAAGGTAAAGGCCCCTTACTCCCCTGACCCCCCCATTCATCCTCTATCTGCCTCCTTCTTCCTCATCACGCCTCCAGTCCTGACCTATAGGCCCCCTATATCTCCTCAGAGTCCCTCACCACCCCATGGCCCTCAGGGCCACTGAACAACACCCTTCCTCCGCAGCACCTGCCCCCTTTGGTCGGCAGATTTGTGCCCTTTGCAGCGGTGGCAGCTGCCAACTGCATCAACATCCCCCTGATGAGGCAGAGGTGAGTGACCCCGGCTCCTGGCACATGCATGCCCGGTATAATGTAGCACAGTGTCCAGTCATGCAGACCACCTCAGAATGGGGACATCCCTCTCCCTCCTCAGACATGAGCTGCTGGGCCCTGGCTCAGTCTGGCCCTGGGATCCTCAGGTGGGAGAACCAGCCTTTGAGTCTGGGGTGTGTGAGGGAACCCTGAGGAGCCGCTGCCCATTCGGGCATTGCAGGCAGGATCCGGGGCCTGTGATCTGACCCTAACCCCGCTCCCTTCGCAGAGAGCTGCAGGTGGGCATCCCGGTGGCTGATGAGGCAGGTCAGAGGCTTGGCTACTCGGTGACCGCAGCCAAGCAGGGAATCTTTCAGGTGGTGATTTCAAGAATCTGCATGGCGATTCCTGCCATGGGTAAGGTGGGAGTGGCTGGGTGGGGCACAGGAGACTCTGAGAGAAGCAGGTGCAGTTCTCAGGGACTTTGGAGGACTCTAGGGAGAGAGGGAGGAGCTTTGAGGGGGTCACCCTTCACAGTTCCTGACTTTGACTCCACTACTAGCACTCTCCTTCTTGGCCCTGCTCTCCCCACAGCCATCCCCCCACTGATCATGGACACTCTGGAGAAGAAAGACTTCCTGAAGGTAGGCAACTCTACCTCTCCTGTCCTGGAATGGGGGATGGCTGGGAGAAGAAGTGACCAGGCTCCAACCCTCTCTCCAGCCTGGTCTGAGTCTCTAAGACTTGCTAGCCCTTCTCCTGACCCCTACACCACCTCCTCCACCTTCATTCATTCAGCAAGAATGAACTGGGCTGGGGTGAAGGAACACTGCGGGGGCAGGAGGAGAGGACGAGGGAAGGAAACCAACTTCATCAGTGTTACTCCAGGGGCTTCTGATACACAAAGGAGGGGACTGTCACAGTCACACTTGATCTTATGCTCATTCTTTCACTCCCTAGTGCCTCCATACTAAGAGGTACACACGGGTGCACGCACACACACACACACACAGACATGAACAGGACACGAAAGCAAAGCACAGGAACAAGCCCTGGCTCATTCACAGAATAATTTATTCACAAATGTATTGAGTGCCATGCACCAGGCATGTTTTAGGGCTGAGGAGACAGCACTGAACAAGAACAAGGCCCCTGTCCTCATGAAGTTTATAGTCTGATGCAGAAACCAATAAACAAGGAGGCACCCAATAAATACATTCTTAGAAAGTGTAATATGTGCTTTGTAGGAAAGCAGTGGGACAGTGTAATTGAGATTCATGGGGGATAGCTGTTTAGACAGGATGGTCAGAGAAGGGGTCTCTAAAGCCCTGAAGGATGAGGAGAGAGGCAAAGAATGCAGAGAAGAGTGTTTGGGGTAGAGAAAATAGTCAGTAGCAAGGACACTGCAGCAGGAGGGGCTTGCCCATTTGAGGAACAGGTTGGTGGTCCCCGTGGCCAGAGCAAACTGAGAAGAGTGCCAAGGAAGAGACGTGCTTGGAAAGGGTCAGATTCATGCCACTGGGATGGGAAGAGGTAAGTGGAGGTTCAGAGAAGGTTTCCTGAAGAAATCAGCTCCTGGAGGAAGTGAGGGAAGGGAAAAAAGGGCCGGGGAGTGCCATGGCAACCAGTTCTGAGAGGTGAGAATGTGTCATGGGGTGCCAGGGAAGGTAATCAGCATAAAGGCCTGGCTGGAGTGGAAGGGTGCAATCTAGAGGTCCCAGCCCTGTTATTGCTTTGGGAAAAAGAAAAGGGCCACAGGTCTAAGGGCTCCAAGGCAAGGCTGATGGGATAGAGCCATGGTGGGTAAAATGGGGTGACAGTGAGGCAGGGGACACAAGCCATTCCATTGTCTCTCTGTCTCTCCACAGCGCCGCCCTTGGCTGGGGGCGCCCCTGCAGGTGGCACTGGTGGGCTTCTGGTAAGTATGCAAGGAATTAGCTGGGGTGTGGGGAGTGCTTTGTCTATGGTGGATGTGGGTAGGTATGGATTGTCTTTAAGATGTTTATAGACATCATCCATTCATACATTCAGTGGGTGTGTGTTTTGAACACCTATAGGTGTGTGTATTTGTGTGTTGGGGGCGGTCCCTGTCCTTGAAGGTCAAGAGTTTAGTGAGGGGGTTCCAGTCTTCATCTATAAGAGGAAACCATGGAAATGTACCTTTTGGTCCCATCCAGGAGATTCATGCCCATTTAATTCCTGATTCTGCCCTGGCTGTGGGGCTCTCTTTCCTCAGAACCAGATGTCCAGGTTGGGTTTACTATTCCTAAAAGGTCCTTTCAGCTTTTATCAATCTCCACCCTTAGGAGCAATCTCCAAGGATGGAGTGGGGTGTAGGGAGGGAACACCCTAAGGTCAAAGCTTTACAAACCTTTCCAACACTCGTCTCCCCCAGCCTGGTATTTGCGACCCCCCTGTGCTGTGCCCTATTCCCCCAGAAGAGGTAAGTGCTGTCCCTGGGCTGGGCGGGAGACTCTGGATTGGACTCTGCATCTCTGGACCAGCTGACCTAGGGTCCTCCAGTATGTTCAGGAGGAGGCCTGGCAGGCACTCCACGGATTCTGGGAGTGGGGGAATGACAGTGAGCCAGTCCTTCTGGCAGTAGAAGGAGAGGATTCTTCAGCCTGGGAGGAGGTGGGAGGGCAATCCCTGGGCCTGAGTGGGGTTGGATTCAGGGGACATTAACTGGCCTGTGCTGTTCTGTTGCAGCTCCATAAATGTAAGCAAGCTGGAACCAGAGCTGAGAGCTCAGATCCATGAGCAAAACCCCAGCGTAGAAGTGGTCTACTACAACAAGGGGCTTTGAGGAGGGTCAGCCTCTGTCCCCTCCCTCACTTCCTTGGGCTGCTGCTTTAGTGGAGTCATGTCACCCCTGCCACTTGCCTATCTGCCTAGCACTGGGTAGGGGCCTTGGTGGGCAGATGGCCATTGAGGGTAGCAACCTATTAGGGTGGGGGAGGTACCATCATAAGGCTTTTCCTCCACTCTCTGGTTTCAAAGAGCAGAACACATAACCCCTCCCTCCTGTGCTTGAGTGTCCACGCATATACATACATGACACATATGTGTATTTGTACATTGGGTCCTGAAAGCTAGGAGCAGGCATGCTAGCCTAGTATGTTCTGACATCTGGCTTCCCTTCTCAGCCTCATGTCTACCTGCCTGCCAGCCAGGCTACAGGTGGAACTTCCTTCTCTAAACTGTTATACCAGCCAAGTTATTTTTGATGGCACCTCATCCCTTCGAGACATAGGAGGAGCCCCAGGATCTCAGGACAGAGACTTACAGACACTAGTAGGCCAAAGTGGGCTGAATCCTTCAGGTTTCTGATATCTAGCTCCCCAAGCTGACTGGGCTGGCAGAGGAGAACATGTTTGGACAAGGGAGGCAGGGGACTTATGCATCCCTCAGTGCCATCCCCTGTATTCTGGAATAGCTCCGTTTCACCTCCTCCTCTCTACCTGATGAAGGAGCGCCTGTGTCCTGTACTGCCCTCGCTGTCTCCCCCAGCACCCTACTTGGCAGCGTGGGCATCTTCAGGCACAGTCTTAGGAGTTCCTGGTGTGCTCTGACATCATGACCTCCAATCTAAATCCTGCAATCCCAACTCCCTTTCCCAAACAAAAAGCCACAGAGGCAGAGCAAGCATTCCCCTTTAAGAGCTCTCACTGCACCCCCTCCCAAGGGACACAGCTATAGGAATGGTGCTTAAACTCCACAGGTATCAGAGAGGGTGTAACTAGGACATCCTCAAGGGCAGCTAGGCCCCGAATGTACAATGTTTAGACAGGGAATTTTGTGTTCCATT
>NW_012114533.1:2211203-2220465 GCF_000951035.1 Colobus angolensis palliatus | reverse complement strand
TCCTTCCTTCCTTCCTTCCTTCCTTCCTCCCTCCCTCCCTCCCTCCCTCCCTCTCTCTCTCTCTCTCTCTTTCTTTTTTCTTTTAGACAGGGTTTCCCTGTATCGCCCAGGCCTGGAGTGCAGTAGCACAGATCAGCGGCTCACTGCAGCCTCGACCTCACCAGTTCAATTATCCGCCTGCCTCAGCCTCCCAAGTAGTTGGGACTACAGGCACGTGCCACCAAACCCAGCTAATTTTCTGTATTTTTTATAGAGATGGTTTTTGCCATGTTGCCCAGGCTGGTCTCCAATTCCTGGGCTCAAGCCATCCACCTGCATTGGCCTCCCAAAGTGCTGGGATTACAGGCGTGAGCCACTGTGCCCGGCCTAGATAACCAGTTTTAATTTCATCCTGTCCTGACAATCACCGAGCCCACTGGAATCCTTGGTCAACTCTTAAAGCTCTTTCTGCAGTTACACTTTTGGCCTTTGGCAATCCCCTTGAAAAGAGGCCTTGTATTGCCAAAAACTGCAATCACTTTTGCACCAACCTAATACTTTTACTGTAAAATCTATGTAACATAACCCCATCTAGGGAGTGAGGTACAGAAATCTCTGCAAAACAAAACCCTTAAGAACATTTTATAACAGAGTTATCTGTGCTCCACAGATAACACTAAACCACATCTGAGAAAAGATTGGCCAGGGCACTAGTGGGCTTCTCTGTCATCTTTCCTTCCTAATTCCACACCAGTTTCTCAGACACATCAAAAGAGTTAGCTATAGGGCACATCACAGACTCTCTAGGGACAAACCTTAGCCAGTTATACCTTTCAAACTGCCTCCTTATACTTGGAAATTTCCTCAGAAGTCAGCATTTGGGCTGAAGGGCAGCACCTTTTTCACTGGAAAGTGCTCTGCCCCATTCTCCTGTGGGCCTCCAGTCTTCCTTCCAGATCTCAGACTCCAGGAACCTTCTCTGGAAGCCCGCATTGGTGTCCTTGGCCTTCCCTCCCATCTTCTTCCCCTTGCCTGGCCTCATTTGCTTCAGAGCCCCCATCCTGCCTATTATGAAGACCGGAAAGACCACAACCTTCCCTCTCTCCCTGCCCATGTTCTAAGTCTAGCCTGGCCATAGGGAGGTGGTCAAGTACGGATATCCTGCTCCTTTCCAGGATCACCGGAACCAATGACACAGGCTTCCTAAGGACAGGTAATCAGGGCCAGCTTCAGCTCTGGCACTGTGGGGCTATGACAGACTCTAGCCTAGTCCTGGTGGGTCTGGTGCCCTACAGGTCAGAGCCAAGCCCCATTTCCTCTCAGTGAAGCTTGTCCATTTCAAGCCCTGCCCCAGGGCCCTCGCGGTCAAAGGTAAGCCACACCCCTCTGGGAACGGACAGTTCAGAAGCAGTCCCGCCCCTTCTGTGGTCCCTGTCAGTCAGTTAAGCTAGGCTCCGCCGCCTTCCCGTTTCCCGAGCAACGGCTTTAGTGCCTCAGGCCTGGCGTCTCCCTCACCTTCCGGGTCGGAGCTTGGAAGCTACGTCTCAGATCCGCTTTCTCGCTGACCTCGATCCTGGATCGCTAAATCCACCAAGTCCCCCTCCCTCCTTTCCAATTTCGAAACCCACGAGTTCCTTAGCGCCAGCACTTTGACTTCCTGCCCAGAAATCCGCGAGGTTTTTGAGGAATCACGCGAGGACTCTCCTCCTGGATCCCAAGCCCGGATTTTTTCAGCTGCCTCTAGAGGCTGTTGGCTCTTTCTCCGGCGCCGTCCTCCTCCTTTCCCTCCCTAACAGTCCAGGAAACGTTCGCTGAACTCTTTTTTTTTTTTTTTTGAGATGGGGTCTCTCTTTGTCACCCAGGCTGGAGTGGGCGCAATTAGTGGCGCGATATCAGCTCACTGCAAGCTCCACCTCCCGGGATCATGCCATTCTCCTGCCTCAGCCTCCTGAGTAGCTGGGACTACAGGCGCCCGCCACCGCGCCCGGCTAATTTTTTTTGTATTTTTAGTAGAGACGAGGTTTCACCGTGGTCTCGATCTCCTGACCTTGTAATCCGCCCGCCTCGGCCTCCCAAAGTGCTGGGATTACAGGCGTGAGCCACCGCGTGTGGTTCTGTGGCCGGCGCTGGGTAGAAATGGGCGGTTGGGTGAACAGAGAAGCTACCCTTCCACCTGCAGGTACACAGCGTGTGCTCGAAAGGCATGAAGGACAACTGTTTGCTAGGAATTGGGGAGGAATCTTGATTCAGCTCTATCATCCCCAAAAGGGGAGTTTCCTAAGATGCTCTCTTCTCTCTTCCTTTATACACATCTTTTCCCTCATTGGGGCTCTCCTAGGCTCCAGTCCCAGCTCAGGCTGCCAGACAAAGGCAGCCTCTGCTGCAGGCCACAGCCTCCGGTAGCTTCCTCCTTCCTCTTCTCAGACCAGCAATGTTTGCAACTGAATAACGACCTGGAGAAGGCAGGAGGAACCCTGCATAGCTTGGACTACACACACAACCCCATATACAAAACCTCCAGTAGGAAAATAACCCCATGCCTTTAATACAGAAACGAAAAGCTCCTTGAGGTTGAAGTGCTTGCTTATGGGGCAAGAGTTTGCTATGTTAACCTATAAATTAACCAGCTATGTTATTTTCCTTCCGACCTCCCCTCCTCTATCACCAGCAAGTCTTCATCAATTGACAATTTTTATTTACCAAAAGGAACACTTTGGTTTGGGTTTTGAGATTATTTTGTTGAAACCAACAGAAAATAATTGTGGCTAGCTTCACTAAATAGGCGGAGATACTGGAAAGATTCTGCTATAGTTTTCATACCTAGGGATGGAGGTTAATAATAGGACTGGAAAGGACAAAGCCAGTTTTGAGGGTGTCAGCAGCTGGAGTTTATGGGCATGGCAATCCCCTTGAAAAGAGGCCTTGTACTGCCAAAAACTGCAATCACTTTTGCATCAACCTAATACTTTTACTGGAAAATCTATGTAACATAACCCCATCTGGGAAGCGAGGTACAGAAATCTCTGCAAAACAAAACCCTTAAGAACATTTTACAACAGAATTATCTCTGCTTTCTCCAAGTTTCAAAAACTGGAACAGCTTAGATCAGTTGTGTACCCCTAGGAGGTGGCCAGGGGTCAGGGTCAATATGCAAGGACATTGGACATACAGGTTTGCCTCTGACGTTGAGGCTGTAACCAAAGCAGGGCAATTGCTGTGAACTGGGAATCACCCTGATTGGTATTTACATGTATTACTGGCCTTATACAGATGTTTCTTTCCAGTTTAAATGAAAGCCCACTGAGGGCAGGTGCCATATCTTCACTTTAAAATTGTAGTAAAAAACACATAACATGCTATGTACCATCTTGGCCATTTTTAAGTGTACAATAATAACTATATTCACATTGTTGGCTGGGTGTGGTGGCTCACGCCTGTCATCCTAGCATTTTGGGAGGCCAAGGCCGGAGGATCCCTTGAGCCAAGGAGTTTGAGACCAGCCTGGGCAATATAGGGAGACCCTGTCTCAAAAAAAAAAATGTATATATATACACACACACATATATATATATTTTCACATTGTTGTGAAACAGGCTCCAGAACTTCCTCTTGCAAATCTGAAAGTATATACCCATTAAACACCAATTCATATATTGCCTTTTAAATGCCCACAGCATCTACAATAGTGCCTTATCCACAGGAGGCACTCAATACTTGTTTGCTGAGTAAATGAATGAGGAATCCAAATGTGCCCTAAATCCCACCCAATCCCACTCATATATTGATCTCAGGTAAGGTCATAAACACAATGGTTCTCAATCTGTTTTATACCTCAACAAATGTAAAAATGTGACACCTTCAAAACAAATGATGGCTCACAGCTTTAGTGATTTTCAGCCTGGAGGATGGAGAAGCATGTCCTCCCAGGGAGGCATATCAGAATCTTGGGGATAACATGGCTTGAAAAGTCCCTTGAGGAAGTGCTTGTCCCCTACTTATTACAGTCAGCAAGATGAAGGAAGAGCTCAGTTCCTCCCTCCCTCTTCTCTTGTCTCTCTAGGAGTTTCCAATGCAGGGAATGGGGTGTTGGAGAGAGTGTCTTATATGTAATCAGAGCCACTCTCTCCAAGTCTGTTGTTTATCTCTTTCCTTGCACAAGCCAATGCCTATTTCCTTTGGCAGTTCCCTGTGGGGCTGACCTACCCTTCACATCTGCAGCTTCTTGGGGCTGGCACCAAACTGCTATGGCTTAAGGCAGGCTGGAAGGGAGACATCTTCACCATACTGTTGTCCAGTTCCTAGAGAATGGTCCCACAGCTGTGTTGCTTGTACTTAGTGATGTAGTTTCATTTTCATGACCTTCTTTCCAAGGCACCAAGGCACAGTGGGGTGGGATGGTGATGCTGGTCAGTGATGGTGTCAGGTAAAACATCACCCTGCGCTCCACCTGGCAGCATTACTTTCTAAATTCTCAAGTCGTCTGAGTCTGGTTCATCCTGCTAGATTTGTTCATCACCGTTAATGATCTTTTCTTTCTCTTTTTTTTTTTTTTTTTTTGAGATGGAGTCTCACTCTTGTTACCCAGGTTGGAATACAATGGCACAATCTTCGCTCACCGCTACCTCTGCCTCCCAGGTTCAAGTGATTCTCCTGCCTCCACCTCTCGAGTAGCTAGGATTACAGGCACGTGCCACCACATCCGGCTAATTTTTATTTTTAGAGATGGGGTTTCCCTATGTTGGTCAGGCTGGTCTCAAACTCCCGACCTCAGGTGATCCAGCCATCTTGGCCTCCCAAAGTGCTGGAATTACAGGCGTGAGCTACTGCGCCCAGCATCACTGGGCTTTTGATGGTTACTGTAATACAAAGAACTATACAAAAGTCAATGTGGAATGGGAAATGAGAGTGACAGTGTCCAAGGTGATTCCAAGTCCTGAGAAGTTACACAGAACCCAACAGGCACTTGCATCCCATCAGTAAGTAACTGGGGTTAAGAATGAAATAAAAAATATTCTTTTTTTCTTCCAATTTATGTGTATGCATTTTTCAGACAGCTACAAAGTTGTTAGGATGTCAATACTTAAGTTGTTTGGACCTAAGTACTTGAAGAAAACTGTTAGCTAATCCCTCTCCCTCCCCCTTCCTCCTCTCCCTCTCCTTCTCTCTTTTTTTTTTTTGATGGAGTCTTGCTCTGCTGCCCAGGCTGGAGTGCAGTGGTGCAACCTCAGCTCACTGCAACCCTGCCTCCCAGGCTCAAGCGATCCTCCTGCCTCAGCTTCCCAAGTAGGTGGAACCACAGGCACCCACCAGCATGCCTGGCTAATTTTTGTATTTTTAGTAGAAAAAAAATGTTGTATTTTTAGGGTTTCACCATATTGGCCTGGCTGGTCTTGAACTCCTGGCCCCAAGTGATCCATCCGCCTCAGTCTCCCAAAGTGCTGGGATTACAGGTGTGAGCCACCATGCCCGGCTGTTAGCTATTTCTTTTGGCTTAAGGTGCTGTGAAAAAATTACTGAAAAACTAAGGGTTCTATAGATGTAGAAAGTTTGAGAACTTCTGTCCTAAATAAATGAAGGAAGAAATGAAGGAACACAGGCCGGGCATGGTGGCTCACACTTGTAATCCCAACACTTTGGGAGGCCAAGGTGGGAGGATGGTTTGAGCCCAGGAGTTCAAGACCAGCCTGGTAGAAGCTGATAGCAAGACCCCATCTCTACAAAAAAAAAAAAAAATTTTTTTTTAACTAGCTGGATATGGTGGCATGTGCTGTAATCGTAGCTACTCAGGAGGCCAAGGCAGGAGAATCACTTGAACCCAGGAGTTCGAGGTTACAGTGAGTTATGTCATTGCACTCCAGCCTGGACAAGAGAGTGAGAGCCTGTCAAAAGAAAAAGGAGAGAAAGAGAAAAAGAGAAAGAAAAAGAAAGAGAAAGAGAGGAGAGAAAGGGAGAGAAAGAAAAGAAAACAAAAGAATATCACTGGGCTGTATTTGGGTCTCAGACCTGCCCTCTGTAAACCTACCAGGTACTGTGTCTTTGTAGGAAATTTTCCCTTATTGGTGGGAAGTTCTAACCTTATTTTAGCAATTCAAGGTTGTTCACAATGTGATCAGAGGGTGTTAGGGAATCCATCGGGACTGGGCACAGTGGTCCAGGCAGGAAAGGCAGAGCTTCACTGGCCAGGCCAGGCCAAGCCATCTCAGAAGGTCAGAGGCAGAGGAGGGAATGGAGGCTGAGGATAGAGGGGCCCCTCTTTGTGGTTCTACTCTGTATCTCCCGCTGAGCGGCACCAGGTAGGCCTGCTCCAAGATGTGACTACTGGCAGCTACCCTGGGTCTGCTGGATGGGAAGGATGTGCTGTCTCCCTGCCACTGGAGACCTGGGGGCCTTCAAGCGCCTCATCCAGGAAAAGGAAGGGAGTGGGCACTGCTGGGGCCCCACACAGGTCCACACCCCTCCCTCTTTCCTGCCAGCATCCTCAGGTGACTGGCAGGCGCCATCCTGGCTCAAAGACCGCAGAGCTCACGGGCCCCAGCTCATACATTAAATATGTGGAGGCGTTGGGACTGCGTGCCACAAACACCAAGACAAATTTTTAATCCCGAGCAAGAACATGCTGGGAGACTGGGGGCGCAGGAGAAAAATGAATTAGGTTTTTATTATGTGTTTTATTATGCTGTAATTGAACAGGATTAGGTGAGTATACAATATATTTCTGATGCGGCTGGAGGCGGGAGGGGGCGGGAGAGAAGCTGACAGCAAACGAGAGACAGCCAAGCCCGCAGAGAAGCCCGGGCTCCGCGAGGCAGCGGGTCCCAGCGGAAGGCCTTGGAGTGGCGCCACCACGGCTAGGTGGGACCACCTCTTCTCTCCCAGCAGTTTGGGCCAGGATGGGGGCGAGGGTAGTGGTGACTGCATTGAGAGGACGGGGTTAGGGACAGGTCCCGCTAGCTTACGCTGGAGGAGGGGACGGGCTTGGGAGTTGGAGGGCTGGGGAGCTTAAAAACCCGCCTCAAAGGGGAAACTGAGTCACAGAGAAGGAAGGGGAGCGACTGTAAAAAGACGGGAAGCTATTGATCACTGGGGTCGGCAGGTCCCGAAATTCTCACTTGACCCTAACATCTCTCCCCTGCACACGTGAGGCACAGGCCTTGCAGGTCAGCAAACATTTCAGAGCACTCACTCTGTGTCTGGTCCTCGCTTACTGCAGGACGACCCGGGTTCTCGGACCGCCCCCCCACACCCCAATCCAGCCCAACTCGTGTCACCTTTGAAAAGATCCAAATCTAGGCAGGCCTAACTCAGCATCCTACCCCAGCACTGCGCCTTCAGAAGGCCCCCTCAGGTAAAGGGCGCCCAGGCGAGCTCCTCTACTCCACACAACCAAAGCTGGGCTGTTGGGGCGGACGAACCTATCTCTCACCCCTGGAACCGCCTCCCTCCCCCAGCTTCCCTCTCCGTGCGCCCCAGTCCCGGCAGGGTCTCCGCCAGCTCCGTGTTAAGGGTCTCCGCCAGCTCCGTGTCTCACCTGCTGCAGCGCCCCTCGCGCTCCGCCAGGGACCGGCTCCTGGCGGTGATGAAGAGGCCCATTAACCGCTTCTACCTTTAGGGTAGACTGGGCCGCACTCCCCACCTCCCAACCAGGACATTAGAAACCATCAACCAAGATTAATAGTTGCCCGGCTCCGGGGCAGGGAGATGAGCCCAGATACTGCGGCGGCGGCGCGAGCCAACCCTGCGCGGGCTGCGCGCACCACCTGCCGCTGCCGTCCCTCCGCTCCGCCTTCCTTTCAGCTCCCCCTACCACTTGCCCGCGCACCTGAGGCTCAGGTGAGTCCAGCAATGGGATTGCGAGTGTCAGTGTTCTCCGCTGCGTTGCCGACCTGGGAGCGCTCGAAGGCAAGGCAGAGTCTTGGCACTTGGGGGAAGAAGGGCTCGCCCTCTCCAGGGGACTCCTCCAGCTTTCCTGCTGCCTCGATGTAAGGACTTCCAACCTTAAATGATGGCTGACCTTCGCTTTTTCGGACGGGCTTCCTTGGCCCCCGCCCTCCCTCAATTCAGTTCTCTTATTCTCGCTCCGTGCGCCCGGTCATACTTTTCAGCATACCTACCGTATTTGTGCTTTTGCCTTTATTTGTGCGGCAATTATCGGGCGATTATATATATCATTGATGTCTGTCTCCCTCACTGGACTGTGGGTTCCAGGGGGAAGACACCATAGTTTTGCTCACCAGGGGCTCTGATGTGCATTCAGTAATTGTGTGTTGAATGAATGAGTGGGCAACAGGCTTGTCCCCTGTGTGTTTATTGGAATATCTGCTTCCTGTGCAAGCCTCCTTGAGGCTTAAACTTCCTCACAGCACCTGCACTCTTTCTTCTAACTCCTATTATAATTGTAACATTGATTTCCATGACGTCAGTTCAGCGTCTTTTCCCCTTTGGGACCATGAGCTCCTGAGGGCACGTGGAGCAGAGCACACAGCCGCATCCCCAGTGCCTGCCAGCAGGGAGCTAGGAACTTGGACTGGAGCCTTGGGGCTCTTCTGGTCCCGTTCTTTTGAGGACTCTGTGGCCTGGAGAGGCAGAGTGACTTGCAGGAGGTCACACAGCCAGTTAGAAGTAAAGCCAGGATGAAAACTTTCCTCTTGGACACTGTGATTTTTCTACAAAGATCACACCATCAGGGACCCCCAGGAATCTCCCTCTGACTTCTGAAGTTGCTGGGCTTTGGGGAGCCTGTGGGGTTGTCCTAGGAATTTCTTCCTTTGGCGATGATGGTGACCCAGAACTCAGCCGCTCCTGGGAGGTAAGGAGTTCAGGGCCCAGGGGTGCCCTGTACTGTGTGTCAGCAGGGGCAACTTCTTTCCATTACGTCTCAACTCCGGTTTCTCTTCCTTGGATGTAAAACCACAGAAGTCCTCTTTCTCCAATCTCAGAGAGATGTGAACTGTCGCTGGTTTTCCTCCTTCCCCACCATCAGAAGAAATTTGGGCCAGGCTCGGTGGCTCACGCCTGTAATCCCAGAACTTTGGGAGACCAAGGCGGGAGGATCACCTGAGGTCAGGAGTTGGAGACCATCCTGGTCAACATGGTGAAACCCAGTCTCTACTAAAAACACAAAAATTAGCCGGGTGTGGTGGCACATGCTTGTGATCCTAGTTACTCGGGAGGCTGAGGCAGGAGAATCGCTTGAACCCAGGAGACGGAGGTTGCCCTAAGCAGAGATCGCGCCATTGCACTCTAGCCTGGGAAACAGAGCGAGACTCCATATTTAAAAAAAAAA
>NW_012114533.1:2206221-2211148 GCF_000951035.1 Colobus angolensis palliatus | reverse complement strand
AACTCTGTCTCAAAAAAAAAAAAAAAGAAAGAAAAAAAGAGAAGAAATTTGGGACTAGAAACTGAAGAAATAAAGGGAACTAAAGAGAAAGTGCTAAGAGACAGTAGGGGCCTGAGCTCTTCCTCCAGCTCATCACACCCCTGGTGTCACCTCTCTAGAACCCAGTTACTCTAGGGGGGAGGGGTGGAATGGGTCTGGGGATGGGGGCAAGATCGATACATCACTGGGTTTTGATGACCGCAGGCTTTCACCTTGCAGATAATGGGGTGAGCGGCGGTAAACTCTCCCCGACTGAGCGGGCTCCCCCGGCCTTAATGAGATAATCAATACTTGTTCTCAGCTTAATTTCCATCTAATTGCTCTTTAACGACGCCGGATAATGGGCCGCCTCCTGTGAGGAGGGAGCTGGCTGGGAATCCGACCCGCCTCCTCGGACTCCCGCCTTTCCTCCCCCAGGCAGGGTGCCCTCGCGCAGGTGGGAAGAGGGCGCACCTCGTTCTCCACGTAGCGGGAGCTCCCTCCGCCCGCCCGCCTGACCCGCGCCGCCACCTGCCTGCAGCGCTCTCGGTCCCCACCGGGGGGCGCTTTAGGCTTTGGTTGCAGGATGCTGGCCAAGGCTCCGTTTCAGGTTCGGGCCACCCCCAACCTTATGGGCAGTGGAACCACGCGCCTCTGGACAAGCCCTTTCCTCTTCTCACGTCCCAACTCGATGCACTGCCCCGGGCGGGTGCCCCAAGACCTTAGGTAAGTTGCTGTGTTTCTGTACCTAAGCAGGACTCAATTTTTTCCCCTGTAAGGTTGCTGGGCTGTTTCCTGCAAAGGTCTGTGGCGACTGGTCTGGTCGCCACAGACCACTGAGGCAAGGAGAGGGGAGCAAGAATGAGGAGGACCAGTCCTGGGGCTCAGAGAGCCTCCTGATTCCCATTAGCCTCACTCCCCCGCTCCAACCACTGAGTCAGTTAGGTTCCTGCCAACCCCAGCAGCTCAGTCATCAGGGCTCGCTTCTCTCACTTCCCACCCGCCAGTCTCAGCAGGAGGAACACCTGGAGGTTCTCCCCAAGGACTCTCAAACATCCTGGCTTCCCCTCTCCTCCCCCCACCTCATCTTTCTTGTCTTCTCTTGAGGCCAACCCTGAAGCACTTTGGCCTCAGGTGCCCAGATGCTGTGACCTGCGATTTCCCCATCATCTCCCTACCTCCTGATCTCCTGCCATCTGGGCACGCAGTCGCCTGCATTTCCACAGCTTGGCCCCTGAATATGGGGTGTTTACATTTATAAAACACTTTCTGCTGTTCTGGCTCCAGCTGCAATGAAGTTAGGATGACAAAGATACACTAATAGTGGCAGGATAGTGTGATGTTAGAATCATACCTTGGACCTAGGCAGCTCCAGGTTCAAGTCTTAGCTCTGTTGCTTACTGGTCAGTGACACTGGGCAAACTTTCCTACAGGTCTGAAACTCAGCTTTCTCTTCTAATAACCCTATCCTACACGGTTTTGTAAGTCTGAAACAAGTTAACATACATAAATTGTTTGCCATGGGGCCTGTCGCACTGATAAATGATAGCTATTATTGTTGTCATTATCATCATTATTATAATTATTTTGACACAGGGTCTTGCTCTGTCACCCAGGCTGGAGTGTAGTGGCACCATCATAGCTCACTGCAGCCTCAACTCCTGGGCTCAAGTGATCATCCTCCAGCCTCAGCCTCCCTAGTAGCTGGGACTACAGGTATGTGCCACCACACCCGGCTAATTTTTTACTTTTTGTAGAGATGGGGGTTTCACTATGTTTCCAAGGCTGATCTTGAACTCTTGGGCTCAAGAGATCCTCCCACCTCGGCCTCCCAAAGTGCTGAGATTACAAGCATGAGCCACCATGCCTGGCTTGTTATTATTATTGCATGTTAGAGCTGAAGGAACCATCTAGTTCAAGGAACATGAATTCAAAGGCTACAAAAGAGCAGTCAGGAATCCTAAATGAGGGAAGCACACTAGGTTGGGATTGTGTTGAGCTGGAGAGGGCCAGTCCTATTTAAAAGAGCAGCCAGTACTTGCCTTCAATTGTTGCTGGGTAGACCAGATTCCCCACTGCTTGTTTTTTGTTTTCAAAACAATCTGGCAGCATCAGCAGCTTGGATATCAGCTCTGGCTTTTCTTACTTTACCCCTCCCACCTCTCTATCCTAGCACTAGAACAGCTGGGGGTTCTCCTCAAAGCCTCTCTGAACATCCTGGCCTGACAATTCTGGCCCCCAATTCTGGACTTTTATATAAAATGTCTCAATGTTTTGAGTAAAAACTTAAAAACACCATGCCAAATATGACATGCCTGAAGTCCAAATTTACCCTTCTCCGAAGAAACCTTGGTTCAGATGGGTCTCAGCTGCCGACAAAGCTGAGGCTGAAAACCTCGATTCTAAGTCAAAATAAAAACTTCTAGGAGGCCCTTACTAGACTGTGGGGCCTCTAGCTGCCACCTACCATACATGTTGCCCGTCACAGCTGACCTGGGTCGCAGCAGCTTTGTCTCTTGTGATACATCCACACTTTCAAAAATGTTAGGCCAGGCCAGGCACAGTGATTCATGCCTGTACTCCTTGCACTTTGGGAGGCTGAGGCCGGCAGATTGCCTAAGCTTAGGAGTTTGAGACCAGCCTGGGCAACATGGTGAAACCCTGTCTCTACTAAAATACAAAAAATTAGCCAGGCATGGTGGTGCACACCTGTAATCCCAACTACTCAGGAGGCTGAGGCATGAGATTTGCTCAAACCTGGGAGGTGAAGGTTGCCCTGAGCTAAGATGGTGCCACTGCACTCCAGCCTGGGTGACAAAGTGAAACTCCATCTCCAAACAAAACAAAAATGTTAGGCCAGGTGTGGTGGCATGCCCTGGTAATCCCAGCACTTTGGGAGGCTGAGGTGGGAGGATTACCTGAGCCCAGGAGTTTGAGTTCAGCCTGGGCAACACAGCAAGACTTCGTTTCTACAAATAATTTTTTTAAAATTAGCTAGGTGTGGTGACAAGCGGCTGTGGTCCCAGCTACTTAGGAGGCTGAGGCACGAGGATTGCTTAAGCCCAGAAGGTCAAGGCTGCAGTGAGTTGTGATTGTGCCACTGCACTCCAGTCTGGGAGATGGAGAAAGACCCTTTCAAAAAAAAAAAAAAAAGTTGTTGAGGGGAGTGTGACAGCAAGTCAAAAAGTCCAAGGACCCAGGAGATCTTAACCCCCAATTTAGAGCCCCAAAATTGTACATACTTTTTTAGTTCATCAACTTCTATATGATTCTACTCAACCAATTTCCCACCTGTATCCCCCACACTGCGGGACAGATCCAGCAGGTTTATTGGGAAGTTCTCCTGATTGCCGCTGTTTTGTTTTGTTTTTGGAGACGGGGTCTTGCTTTGTCACCCAGGTTGGAGTGCAGTGGCACAATTGTGGTTCACTGCAGCCTTGAACTCCTGGGCTCAGGCGATCCTCCCATCTCATCCTCTCAAGTAGCTGTGACTATAGGTGCATGCCACCATGCTAAGCTATTAGGGGAGGGGGTAGAGGCAGGGTATCCTTATGTTCCCAAGGCACCTGGCCTCAAGTGATCCTCTTGCCTTGGCCTCCCAAAGCACTAAGATTACAGGCATGAGCCACTGCTCCTGGTCCCGTGATTTGATTGCAACATTTTGCTACCTCTCTTCTTGTACCTTACCCTTGGGGAAAATGATAGAAAAGGCACAAAAGGCTCTGGATTTTGGTAGGCTGAGTATGTTGACGTGTAATGCTTATGAACTTTTAAACATGCACAGCATTCTATGAATCATATACTGATGATCTACTGGGACCTGAGATTCTCCATGTGGTTTGGCTGCTTAAAAGCCAAGTAGTTCTTAGCTAATTAGTCCTTTTTATTTCCCATCAGCCCTGAGAAAGCCCCCACTGTTTCTTGCTTGGAGTTCTGAGCATACATTTGTCAGGTTCTTCCTTAGTTTCAGTGAACTGGTCAGCTGAGGGGAGTTCCAACACTCCACAGAAGCCAACACTAGACTCTGTTATTTCTCAAGAGAAAAGGTTGAAAGTGGGATATGCAGGCTGGGTGCGGTGGCTCATGCCTGTAATCCCAGCACTTTGGAAGGCCGAGGCAGGCAGATCACCTGAGGTCAGGAGTTCGAGACTAGCCATGGCTACAGAAAAATATTCTATCTCAAAAAAAAAAAAAAGAGGAAGGAAATAAAGTGAGATGTGAGCAAAGATATTGTCACAATGTGGCGCTGGGGTCTAAGATCTCTCCCTGGTCCCTATGGTCTTGATAGGGCACTCAGGAAGATGGCCGCCTCCCTTTACAGGGGTTGTCTTAGGTTTTGGTTTCCCAGAAAGCAGATCCCAAGGCAAGGATTTTGGTACAAGTAGTTTATTTGGGAGTTTATCCCAGAAAACACAGTGAGGAAGAAGGGAAGTCAGAGAGGGGAGGAAAACCGAATAAAGGATGCATTTATGAGCAGGTTACCACTGAGGGCAACTGTGACTCAAGTCTCTCTAAGCCTTCTGCAAAACCGTGGAGATTACCCCTCAAAATTACCCCACTGAAGGGAAAGGAACAGGATTATCTGTCCTCCAGTGTTTTTCCTCACTGGATGTGGCTTGATCCCGAGTTGTAACCTCCATGGCATTTCCAGCCTGCCCTGCACGTCAGCCGAGCTCACTCTAGGAGCTAAAGAACTCCCTCAGACAGACAGACCCACCGGATCATAAAGGAACTATCTGCAGGTAACCTTTGGTGTGAGCCAAGGGTATACGGGTGAGGCACTGACTGCATCTGCTATGGGATTTGTGAGATCACATCACTGTACTACAGCCTGGGAGACAGAGTGAGACCCTGTCTCACAAAACAAAAAAGAAAAAGAAAGAAAGAGAGGGGAAGGGGAGGGGAAGGG
>NW_012114533.1:2204290-2206171 GCF_000951035.1 Colobus angolensis palliatus | reverse complement strand
AAGGAAAGGAAAGGAGGAAGGGGAAGGGGGAAGAAAAAAGAAAAGAAAGGAAAGAAAGGAAAGAAAGGAAGGAAAGGAAGGAAGGAAGGAAGGAAGGAAGGAAGGAAGGAAGGAAGGAAGGAAGGAAAAGAAAATCTACTAATGTTGAATATGCATATCACATGAAGCAGTAATTCCAATCCTAGGCATGTCCCAATTTATATAAATTTCAAAACCAGGTAAAATTAAAGTATAGAGTTAAAGGTGGTTATTGGCCAGGCACAGTGGTTTACATAATCCCAGCAATTTGGGAGGCTGAGGTGGGAGGACTGCTTGAGGTCAGGAGTTCCACACCAGCCTGGATAACATAGTAAGACCTTGTCTCTGCAAAAATAAAAATAAAAAAATTAGCCAGGTGTGGTGGTGTGCTTGTAGTCCCAGTTACTTGGGAGGCTGAGGTGGAAGGATCCTTTGAGCCCAGGAGTTTGAGACTGCAGCAAACCATGATCATGCCACTGCACTCTAGCCTGGGCAACAGAGAAAGACCATGTCTCAACAAAAACAAATGAACCAACCAACCAAACAAACAAAAACATTATCTAGGGAGAAGAGGAGGGAAATTACTGTAGAGGGGGCATGATGGGGGCTTCTGCGGGTGTTGGCAATGTTCTGTTTCTTGACCTGGATGATGATCACATAAGTGTTCATTCAGTAATAATTAATTTAACCATATGTCTACTTTGTGCACTTTTCTCTTGTCTGTTATACTTCATAATGAAATTAAGTTAAAAACAAAATGAGAACAAGAAATGTAGAAAGGGCAGGGAGCGGTGGCTCACGCCTGTAATCCCAGCACTTTGCGAGGCCGAGGTGGGTGGATCACTTGAGGTCAGTTCAAGACCAGCCTGACCAACACGGTGAAACACTGTCTCTACTAAACATACAAAATTAGCCCAGCGTGGTGGTGCACGCCTATAATCCCAGCTACATGGGAGGCTGAAGCAGGAGACTCGCTTGAACGCAGAAAGTAGAGGTTGCAGTGAGCCGAGATTGTGCCATCGCACTCCAGCCTGGGCAACAAGAGTGAAACTCTGTCTCAAAAAAAAAAAAAAAGAAAGAAAAATAAATGTAGAAAGAATCTACATGTAGAATGATTTAAGCATATTTTCTAAGTTTATCAATATAACATTTGGCCAAGTCATCAGGTTGGATGGAGCTATAATCACCATCTCAAGGGTCAGTGGGATACTGAAGGTGGGTGTTGGGGAGAGGGATTGCCTTTTGAGATATAGGAAGGTAGACTGAGGCCTGATTCCTTCTAGATGTCCTAAAGCTTATTTAACTTGCCTTAATGCCTAGGTATTCCAGAGAGCCAGTTCCTGGCTATTCCAGTCTTCATTTTGTAACATTACTTGTAGCTGAATTATGTTTTCCTTTTTTCTTTTCTTGTTGTTTTTTTTAAGATGCAGTTTTGCTCTGTTGCCCAGGTTGGCATGTAGTGGCATGATCTCAGCTCACTGCAACTCTGCCTCCTGGGTTCAAGCCATTCTACTGTCTCAGCCTCCCAAGTAGCTGGGATTATAGGCATGCACCACCATACGCAGCTAATTTTTGTATTTTTAGTAGAGATGGGGTTCCCCATGTTGGCCAGGCTGGTCTCGAATTCCTGACCTCAGGTCATCCGCCCACCTTAGTCTCCCAAAGTGCTGGGATTACAGGCATGAACCACCATGCCCAGCCAATCTTTTTATCCTGCCGTCCCAGCTCTGCTACATTTATCTTGACATTCTATTTTACCTATAAAAATAGCCTCTACCAGGAAGCCAAGGTGAGCAGATCACTTGAGGTCAGGAGTTTAAGACCAGCCTGGCCAACATGGCAAAACCCTGTCTCTACTTAAAA
>NW_012114533.1:2182593-2200120 GCF_000951035.1 Colobus angolensis palliatus | reverse complement strand
AGCCTCCTGAGTAGCTGGGAGTACAGGCGTGCACCACCACGCCCGGCTAATTTTTGTATTTTTAGTAGAGACGGGGGTTTCACCATATCAGCCAAGCTGGTCTCCAGCTCCTGACCTCAGGTGATCCGCCTGCCTCTGCCTCCCAAAGTGCTGGGATTAAGAGGTGTGAGCTACCATGCCTGGCCCTAAAATTGTATTTTTAAAAAGACATGGTCTCTCGAACCCTTGAGCTCAAGGGATCCTATTGCCTCAGCCTCCCAAATAGCTGGGACTACAGGTGTGCACCACCACACTCCAGCTCCTCATTCTGTCATTATATTGCAGTTATTTCATGTGTCAGTGACTGAAAGTGAACGTATGATAATCTTGTGAACACAGGGTTTCACGGTGGAAAGAAAACTACATTCTATACCTCATTCCTTCTTCAGTACAAGCATCTGCCCGAAAAGGGGAAAAAAAAGGCGGGGCCATCTATTATTCAACAAATTTCAACGTCACCCTGCCCATCTGGATCTAGTCTCCCTCATTAAATGCAAAGGATGCTGCCACCTGGCTCCTCTCCCTAGCAGTATTCACATCATCTAGGCTAGAGAATCCCTTGCCTTTGGCCCGTTTTGCACAAAACCGAGTAAATGTTTTCAAAGTATAAATACGCAAAATCATTTGCTATCTCTTTACTATTTACGATGCGCATAGGTGTTACCGAAAGTTTTGGAGCCTTGACGGATAAAGTATGGGATGCTGAGGATCGGGGAATGTATCTAAACTCTCAAGTTGTGTCCTATTCAAAAAACTCCCTTCTAAAAGTATTTTTACGGTATGTAGGGTTTTACAGGAACAAAATCTCTACTTAATAACAGCTGATCCCCTTTTATTATCTTTGTGCCTACCTGGATGCACGGTTCCAGGATGTTCTCGTCACTAACCACAAGTCCACCAGAGGGCGCCGGTTCCCCGTCTATCTACTCTTCTCCATCAGCGACTCAGAAAATTCAAGTTAAACACTCAGGCAGTCTTTCACATTTAATCCACAAATATTTACCAAGAATTTGCCGTGCCACCTGGCTCGGGGCTAGGTTCACAAGATACAGTAGTGAGTTAGGCACGATTCCTACTACCAGAAGCTTAGAGCATAGGAAAGACTGAAAGTAAGCAACCGTCTACAATAGTGGGATAAGTGAAGAGTTTCCAGGTCTGTGGAGTTTGTTGTTGAAATATCGGCTCCAGGTCTTAGAAGCCGGCAGCAATTCATTAAGACATCCCGGACTTGTTTCTGCTCTGTTATCCTGGGCAAGGAGCTCCGTCCCCAAGGTGTTTTGTTAGAGCCAGAGACCTCTCCTTGATTGACTCCATTCGTCAGTCCCACAAGTCCCTGTCTCTGGTCTTTTTCATGGTTTCCCCTTCTGCCCCAGGTCGACACTTAGGCCAAGGACCAGGGATTACTCACAACTATCCGCCAGAGCTGGCTCCGCCCTTTCTTTTTCCTGTTTAAAATCCGCGGGCTCTTAGTGTTCCCGGTTCGTATATTTCCTGTTTTGATTCTCGCGACAGTTGCGAGGCCACGCGTGAAGTTCCCTTATAGTCCCTCTTTCGAATTTGAGACCAGGAGAGAGTGTCTGCCCTTGCCCCCCTCCTCAGAACCCCTCTGGCCAGGGATGGCGCCTATGTGGCTCGGGAGCCCCTGAATGAATGGGGTTGGCCCAACTCAGAGGCGCTCTCCGAAGGGAGAATGCCGGAGTCCAGGGCTCCGGTGCGCATGCGGAGTCGATCCCGCGCAGGCCGGCGGGCACCGCAGCCAGGCATTGTGGGTGGAGCCTGGCTAAGTGCCGCTCCCTCGCAGGCCGCCGATTGCTATTTCTGTCCCCCGCCCCTCCCCCGCCCCCAGCGAGCTGGCTGCGCCGCGGCTTCTCTGAGCCGCTTGGGGCCATCCGGGGAGGGGCCTGCCCGACCCGGGTTTGGCGGGCGGGCCCCCAGGAATGCTCTCCTCCCCGCCCCCGGCCCAAAGTGCCACGGTGGCAGTGGTGGCGGCCGCGAGGCCGAGTGCCTCCGGCCCTGCCAGCCTCGCAACCGTAACCTGTAATCCCGACCCGAGGGACGCCCGCCGGGGAGACCCAGCCCGCCTCTCCCTGCGGCCGCTGGTTGGCTCCGACCCCGAATCACCCGGCTCACCCGCGGGTTGCAGCACCTGCCGGATGTGGGGAGGAAGGAGGAGGCCAGATGAGGGAAGGCAGATGTAGGCGCCCAGTCTATCAGCGCCTCGGTGGGGGAGCTGGGTGGGCAAGACTGCAGTCGCTCCCAGGAACCAGCCCTGGGCTGCGGGGAGGCGAAGTTGGTTGGTCCTGCCCTCCAGGGGCGCCCCGACATCGACGTAAAATGACTTGGTACCAGAGCTCCTGCCGCCTCCCCCTTATGCAGCTGCCCTCGCCGACGCCAGGGACTGTAAAGGCAGATGGGACAGGGCCTAGCCGTTCAGCCAACACTTTGAGCTTCCCAGCCAAACTCCTACCCCCACTCCCCGCCTCTGGTCCTCACCCCCTTCCTCTCTCCTAGCCTGGGTGTCTGGTTACGGCTCCTCTGCTCGCACTGTGACTTTGGGCCAGGCTGGGGGAAATGACCCGGGAGGGTCCCGTGCGGCTACATAAAATTGGCAGCCTTAGAACCAACCAGTGGGAAGGCGGGTGCGCTAAATCGAGGGGCGGAGAGAGGGGGCGGAGGAGCTGTTTTCTGAATCCGAGCCCGTGGGCTCTCTCAGAAGTCCTCAGGCCGAAGCAGAGGTCGCTGGCGGGCCCGGCTGACTGCGCCCCTGCTTTATTTCCATAACCTTTTCTTTCGGACTCGAATCACGGCTGCTGCGAAGGGCCTAGTCCCGGACACTAGGTGAGCACTCTGTGCCCCAGGCCATAAGCAAGGGGGCATCAGCTCCCCCTGTTTCCACCCCCCATTAACAGCTTCTTCTGGAGCCGTCCATTCTCTTTGGGCAAGGATGCTCAGGGGCCAGGGATCGGAGTCGGATGGTGCACGGAAGTGGTGCTCGTGTTGGGTGTGCGTGCGCTTGAGCTTTATCACCCCTTCCTCACCTTTCTTCACTCCCAGCCATCCCCGAGAACAGCCCAACTGATTGCTAACTGCCATAACTGGATAATCCCTAGAGGGTCACTAGGCCTATGTGTTGGGGGAGTCTACTTGGTAGCAGGGGAGGGGGCGATGCTAGCGTTATGCTTTGGTACAAGAAGCAGTGAGGTTGGTCTTTCGGCACAGGTCCTGTTTCTGACCTCCTGACCTGGCTTCCCTTCCTGGCAGGGTGCCACGAACGTGCTGATGCCCCCGAGTGCTCGCAGGGCTTCCCGCTAACCATGCCGCCGCCGCCCGCAGCTGCCTTGGCGCTGCCTGTGCTCCTGCTACTGCTGATGGTGCGGACGCCGCTCCCGACCGGCGCAAGGCCGTCCTCAGGCCCAGATTACCTGCGGCGCGGCTGGCTGCGGCTGCTAGCGGAGGGCGAGGGCTGCGCTCCCTGCCGGCCAGAAGAGTGCGCCGCGCCGCGGGGTTGCCTGGCGGGCTGGGTGCGCGACGCGTGCGGCTGCTGCTGGGAATGTGCCAACCTCGAGGGCCAGCTCTGCGACCTGGACCCCAGTGCTCACTTCTACGGGCACTGCGGCGAGCAGCTTGAGTGCCGGCTGGACACAGGCGGCGACCTGAGCCGCGGAGAGGTGCCAGAACCGCTGTGTGCCTGTCGCTCGCAGAGCCCGCTCTGCGGGTCCGACGGTCACACCTACGCCCAGATCTGCCGCCTGCAGGAGGCGGCCCGCGCTCGGCCCGCTGCCAACCTCACTGTGGCACACCCGGGGCCCTGCGAATCGGGTACGCACGGCCCGGGGTCCCCACCCCAGCACTTAGGTTTCCTAGAGGCACTGCTCCCCGACCCCTGACGTCATTGGTCTCTGGCCAGCAGATCAAAATAGATAAGGCCATAGAGGCCTCGAGTCCAGTATAAAACCCTGCTCTCGCTACTGGTCCATAGAAGCTGCCACCTGAAGATGGGGGTGGGGGGTGGAGTGGAGTGAGGGTCCCGGGCTTCGTCAGCAAGCTGCATGCGCTGAACCATGTGAAAGCTCCAGAGCTGGCTGGCAGGGAGAGACAGGTCCTCTGAGGGCGCAGACACATAGCCTATGGTTTGCTCAGAACCCCTCCTCCACACACACTTTTCCCAGACCAGTGGAGTCCAGGCAGCAAAAAGGGCTCCTGTGAGATGCAATCACGTTTCATTTGGGCAGATTCTTAGAGCAGTCTGTTCACTCAGTCTCCCCACCTCTCTCCTTTCTCCTGCATTTAGGGATTAGTGAAGAGGAGCAGGAAGCTCAGCTAGTTCTCTCTCTATCCCCGGGGACTGGGGGCCATTCAGGCTTCTAGCTTTCCTTGGCAGCTTTAGTAACTTTCACTTCCTGAGCCCCGGCTCTGTGTCTGGCTCTGCTGGGGCAGTCAGAAAACAAACACCCCGCGGGGATCCCAGCAATTTCCTGCACTCCTGCAGGCCTCCTGCCTGTTGCACAAGTCCAGCTTCAGGTTCTCCGCCTTGCCGCGGGACTCCCCCAGGGGGTGCTGTGTAGGGAATGGCTGCTTTTCCGCCTTTGGGAATTGGGCCTGTTTAGAAAAGGGGAACGGGTATCTGGAAGGTTTTAGTTACAGGCACTGCGGGAAAGGCTGGGGAGGGTGGAATGAGGACAGGAGAGCAGTTGGGGACAGAGTGGCTGCCACGCTACAGTGTAGGTGTGTGTGCTTGTTTGTGCATTGGGTCTGCATGAGGTCCTATGTGCACATGTGCATGTATATCTATCTCCACGTCTGCGTGGTACCCTTGTGTGTACCAGCATCCACATCTGTGTGTACCTGTGTGTGTCACGGTGTGTTTATGGCTATGTATTTACCTCAGCATATATTGTGTTCTGCCACAAGCATGTCCACAAAAATTTGTGTATCATGTGTTTGCCAGACTGCATGCCTTTGCTGGGCCATGCTATTCTCAGACCTCCCACCTTCACCCCCAGGGCCCCAGATCGTATCACATCCATATGACACTTGGAATGTGACAGGGCAGGATGTGATCTTTGGCTGTGAGGTGTTTGCCTACCCCATGGCCTCCATCGAGTGGAGGAAGGATGGCTTGGACATCCAGCTGCCAGGGGATGACCCCCACATCTCCGTGCAGGTAGAGACGGGTGGGAGAGGCTTCTCTCAGGCAGCCCAGGGCCCTCCAGAAGGACCTCGCTGATTCCTTGCCTGGCTCCAGTTTAGGGGTGGACCCCAGAGGTTTGAGGTGACTGGCTGGCTGCAGATCCAGGCTGTGCGTCCCAGCGATGAGGGCACCTACCGCTGCCTTGCCCGCAATGCGCTGGGTCAGGTGGAGGCCCCTGCTAGCTTGACAGTGCTCACGCCTGGTAAGGGGATCCCTGAGCTCTGGGGGTTGGGGGGGATGGTGCTGGATTCCAGCTGTGAATATATAAGAAACAGTCCATGTGTCTGTGTGCATGTGCTTGCATACACAAGCATAGCCTTCCGCAGACTGGGCTATGTTGGCACTGACAGCCCCTCTCTCCTGTTCTCTCTCCTTTGCCCACGTGTGTTTGCAGACCAGCTGAATTCTACAGGCATCCCCCAGCTGCGATCACTAAACCTGGTTCCTGAGGAGGAAGCTGAGAGTCAAGAGAGTGACGATTACTACTAGCTCTGGCCCATGGGGGGTGGGTGAGCAGCTATAGTGTTCATCCCTGCTCTTGAAAAGACCTGGAAAGGGGAGCAGAGTCCCTTCATGGACTGCTTTCATGGGGATGATCATGGGAGGCCTATTTAACTCCAAGGTAGCAGGGTGGTAGGGGAGAGACAAAAGCTGGAGGAGGTTAGGGAGAGAGGCTGAGACCAAGACCGGTGGGGTATAAAGGGGCCCATGCAGGAGATGCCCTGGCCAGTAGGACCTCCAACAGGTTGTTCCCCAGGCTGGGATGGGGGCCGGAGCAGACATGGAGGCGCAGGCACCAGGATTCTCCACTTCATCCAGCCCTGCTCCGCCACACTTCTAACTGCCCTTCCTCCCAGGCCCTGGTTCTTGCTATTTTCTGGTCCCCAACGTTTACCTAGCTTGTTTGCCCTTTCCCCAAACTCATCTTCCAGAACTTTTCCCTCTCTCCTAAGCCCCAGTTGCACCTACTGACTGCAAGTCCCCTTTGCTGTCTGCCCGCTTTTGCACAAGAGAGAGCACAGCAGACCATGGCTTAGTTCAGTGCAGAGAGATGGGTGAGGCCAGCTCCAGATCTTATACCGCTCTGTACTGGACAAAACCTAGCACAGGGCTAGGCACCAATAAAGATTTCTAATGATGCACAGACAGATGCACAGACAGTTTATGCGGATGTCCACATGAAAACTGAATATCCCTGGAAGGCCTCCCACACTAACAGAACTCTGGCTTCTAGAAACTGCAGGGCCTGCTCTCTAAGCACATGCCTGCCAGATGTACAGAGAGAAGGTTTGAACTTGGGCCTATCCTGCCTTTGAGGGAGGGAGGCTGGAGCCATTTGGTTGGAGGGAAGTTATCTTCCCAGTATGCCCTCCATTGGGGCTGGTATACATTACCTGCTTCTGTGCTCATCTTACTCCAAACGCTTCCTCAGGCCAGAATGGGGAATCAGGCCTATGTGGGTAGGCCCCCAAAATGAATGCATAGAGAGAGGAGGGTAGAAGTTTGGTCACCTGTGTGGTCCATACTCTTCCCCAGCTCCCATAGGAATCTACCCTTTTCCTGCAGAAGCCAGAGCCATGGTAAGCGTGTTTCCTATCTGCCCCAATTGTGACCTGTCCTCTCTGGCTTGGGGTCCCCAAATCTCTTTCCTCATTCTCCTTACCTAGCTCAGGGACACTGGTGAGACTCAATGTTTATTTAACGATTGACGGAGAGAATGAAAGCATAAGTCAGCGAGGCCGAGACACTGTGTGTGGATGGCGACACCCTCCTACACGCCAGCGCTCCACCCGGATCCTGGCGCCACTGCGGGGGGGCCTGCCCTTCGCTCAGAGTCAGAGTTTGTCTTCTGAGGCCTAACGCAGGGAGCCTGGCCTCATGGGCGGGGCGTGGTCCGGAACTCCAACCCCAGGTCCTGCTTGGCCGCCCCTCCCGCGGCTACGCACGACTCCATCTACTGCTGCCATGACCCGGGTCCTTAAGCCAGCGACAGTGTTTATTGCCGAACCCAGGCTGGAGCCGGGTGGCCCCAGGAGCCGCGCACAACAGCGCAAGCGGGTTGGATACTGGGAGCCGATTCCAGGGCGCCCACAGAAGCAGAATCAGAGGGGTAGGCGGGGGTGGGGCGTGCTGTTCGGCACCGTGGCCAAAATCCACTCGGTGCTGAAAGAGGGAACTTGGGTGAGTCCCAGCATCAGCCAGGGAATCCGCCCCTAGCTTGTTCTTCGCCCAGCTGGGCTCCAAGGCGCCCTCTGCGGGCCCATAGCCCCTACCGCGTCCACCTGCAGAGCAGAGGCTCCTCACCAAAAGCCCACCCCACCAGAGAGGGTCACGCAGGTCCCGGGGAATCCGTACTCCTTGATCGCGTTAGCCGACTTTGTAGGTGTTCAGGAGCAGCCTCCTAGCAGCCTCAGTTTTCCCCTCAGCCGCCCTGCTGGTTCAAGCCCCACATCCTGGAATGGGAGAACTGTTGTCCACCGCCCCCTCCCTCCCCGCACCCCGCCTCTGCTGCAGCGGACCCGCTTTAATAACGTCGCTGGAAAGTGACATGCGATTTATTATTAAAGTAATGCGGGCGCGGGGACGGGAAAGGTTTAATAAACGTGCTGAGATGCCGAGGATTATTCACCGCAAATAAATGAGAGCGCGGGCGGCGTTTTAATAAATAATTTCCCGCTGCTCCCGGGGGAAGGGAGGGGAGGGGAAGGGAGGAGGAGGGGGAGGCTGAGCCGCTGCCAGAACTCCCGGTTTCGCCTCCCTACGGGCTTCCAAGCCATCCCCGGTTTCGTGTCCTAGGTTGCTCACACCCGAGATCTGAGGTTACAGGAGCGCCGACCCAGAGTTGCCCAGGCCTGAAGGCGAGAGGCTCAGTCGCACCCTACATTCCCCCACCTCCGAGATTTTAAGTATAGTCCGCTTGAAAACCATGGAATGCTCTTTCTTTTGGCTCCTACCCAGAAATCTGGAGTCCGGACCAACCGGGGCAGGAAGGGTCCGTCGGACCAGCCCCTCCCAAGCCGAGGCTTCCAGATCTCGGCCGGGCTCTTCTTCTTGCTTTTAGCTGAGCCGGGCTGGGCGTGCCTCTCTCCTCCACCTAGGGCAGGGTGTGAAGAGGAAGCCAGAGGGGGCTGTCTGAAAATGACCTTGATCCCCTCCTCGGGCTGTCGTGAGGCGGAGGGCCGCTTCGCCTGGCTGCTCGTCATCGCTAAGGCTCCAAAGAAGGGTTGTGCAGCCGTGGTGGTATAACCGAGGGTGTCCTGGAGAAGCCCAGCCCTTGGCGCTCTGGTGATCGGGGGGTTGATGTGCGGACTGGGCAGAACTGAGCCCGAAGCCGGAGAGCGCCCCTCAAAAAGAAGCCTGGAAGCCCGAGAGATGAACCCGACTCAGAGAGGGCAAAGACTGCAGACCTTGGGGACCGAGGACACGCTCACCACGCTGGTGGGAGCTGGGGGGAGGGTGCGGGCGGTGGCGTGCGGGGAATCGCCTGGGGAACACCTGGCTCTGCAAGTTTTGTGCCTTAGCGGAAAGAGGCGACATCTCTGGCAACTTGGGAGTACAGGAAGTGGCGAAGGAGTGCCATCTGGTGGATCATTCTGGTAGTGACACTCAGACCTGGGCCAGGGGCCTGGAGACAATTTACTTGACTGGAAAAATCTGAGTAAAAAAACAGATGCTTCAATTTGTATTCATTTAATGTATGTGAATGTGCACGTGTATGTGTAGCATATATTGATATGATATCTATATGTAAAATCTAATATATCCATAGTAGTTATGTGTGCATTGTATGTATACATGTATACATCTAAATGCATATTATACATGTAGTTTTTTTTTGAGATGGAGTCTTACTCTGTTGCCCAGGCTGGATTGCAGTTGTGCTATCTCAGCTCACTGTAATCAGATTCGAGCGATTCTCCTGCCTCAGCCTCCCAAGTAGCTGGGATTACAGGTGTGCATCACCATGCCCAGCTAATTTTTTGTATTTTTAGTAGAGATGTGGTTTCACCATGTTGGCCAGGCTGGTCTCCAACTCCTGATCTCCAGTGATCTGCCCGCCTCGGCCTCCCAAAGTGCTGGGATTACAGGCATGAGTCACCACGCCTGGCCTACATGTAGGTTTTGTATGTATGTATGTGTGTGCAAAAGTATATATGGGTGTATTGTTATATGTATATGTATAGACATTTATTTTCAAGTATATATTCCATTATGTATCATTCATTCATTCATTCTTTTTTTTTTTTTAGAGACAGGATCTTACTCTGTCACCCAGCCTGGAATACAGTAGCACTTTCATAGCTCACTGCAGCCCCAAACTCCTGGGCTCAAGTGATCCTCGTGTCTTAGCCTCCTGAGTAGCTGGGAATTACAGGCATGAGCCATGATGCCTGGCTGTGTCATATTCTTTCTACAAATATTTGTTATGTACCAGCACTGGGGCTACATCAAGGGAAAAAAATTGCCTATAACCCAAGCACTTTGGGAGGCTGAAATAGGAGGATTGCTTGAGCCCAGGAGTTCGAGACCAGCCTGAGTAACATAGTAAAGCCCTGTGACAAAAAACATTTTTAAAAATTTGTTGGGTGTGATGGCACATACCTGTAATCCTAGCTACTCTAGCAGCTGAGGCAGGTGGATTGCTTGAGTCAGGAGTTCAGGCTGCCAGTGAGCTATGATTGTACCACTCCAGCCTGGGTGACAGAGCCTTAAAAGAAAATTGTTCCTGCCCTCATGAAACATGAGGAACAGTCTAAGATGTGTATGTATACTGATGATAATTTTGTATTTTTATATTTCCGGGATTATGCACACACGCACATATAATATTGTCTAATATGTGTATATGCGAGAGTAGATAGGCTTAAACTCTGGTAGGCCTGGAGATTCCCTGGTTTTTTGCTCACAATCACTGGTCCTGTCACCTGGAGCTCTATTCTGAGCATGAAGGCAGCTGAGGGCAGAGGGAAAGAAGCTAGAGACATAGGCCTGTTGCCTCCTAGGATGCACTGTGGTTATTTCCTCAGCCTTCTGATTGACTGAATTCTTTCTAAACTGGGAACAGCTGTGTAAGTCCATGCGTGGTAAGGAACTGTTAGTGCACATCAAGTCTTGCCTCTGCTCAGTGCTGGGGAAGGGTGGCAGTGGGGTCTGGGAGGCTGGGGTAAGAGGCTAGGTTCTCTGAGGGCACTTAGAGACCGGGAGGGATAAATTCTGGGAGGCAGTGAGCTCTGGGAGTCACTTGCGGATAATGGGGGGTGGTTTGAGGTCACTTGGGGAGGGATGGGGTGGTGGGATAGAGAAAGGAGCGGAAGTGAGTAATGAGGTTGGGGTTGAGGATGGAATTGGGGTGGGGGCAGGGCAGAGATAGAGGCTCTGGTGGCAGGGATACACCTGTCTGGGGGTGGAGCCTGGAAGCCATCTTGGGGGAGTCATCCCTCCCTCCCCACCCCCACCCCCACTCTGTCTCTAAGCTGGGCCCCAGTTTAGCCCTCTCTCTGCTCAAGCTGGCTCTCAGATGCGCTGGGGCAGAGGAGGAGAGCTAAGGCTCCAGGGCCTGGCCTGGCTTAGGTGACTCACTTAAATGGTGGGCGAGGTGGGGCAGGGTTCACAATACCAGCATCCCATGAAGCCTTGTCCCAGCCACCTGGGTCATTTCCCACCCAGCTGCCATTACCAGCTTCCAGTATGGGCACGGCCCAAGGGGTTCAAACAAGGGTGGGGCGTAGACCTGCAAAAGGTCATAGAATATCCACCCATTCCACCAACACACACATATTTCTAGGACTGAAGTGGGAAAGTGCTTCTGAATCATTTCTTCCTTTCCCTGCTTTTGCTATATGCTTTCCAGATGCAGTCAAGTCTGGGAGTCTCCAGGTGCCACCTCAACCTTTGGTCTATGGTAATACTCATACCTCTCCCCTTCCTTCTCACCCACCCTTGCTGGACTACCAGGGTTTCTGCCCCTTCACTGCCTTTTCCCCTTTCTTCAGGGCCTCTTTTTTTCCCCCAGCGTTGAGGCCTTAGATCCCTGGGCTGTGTCCTTGCTGGTTAGGGAGTGTGGTTGGGGTGGGGGGGATTGTTAAAAACGCAAGCTAGTTCCTGGCCTGGATTTATTTTTCTGATTGATTTATCTTTTAGAGGCAGGGTCTTGCTATGTTGCCCAGACTAGACTTGAAGTCCTGGGCTCAAGAGATCCTTCTGCCTCAGCCTCCCGAGTAGTTGGGTCTATAGGCACATGCCACTGTGCCTGGTCTGGATTTGGTTTTGACATTTACCCTTCCACTTGGGCAACTGAAGGCTCTCTGGACAGGGTGGACAGTTATGAAAGTCCAGTTACCCCACAATCAAATCTCATCCCATTCTCTTGGTGGGGAGAACCTTGAAGTACTCAGTACCTTCACTGAAATAAGGGCTGGAGTCCCCTGGGAGAAAAGACAGGGTCTCTATGAGAAGTGGTGACAGCTTGAGGGAAGTAATGGCGTCTCCCAGGATAAGGGTTGAGGACTCTAGGGACAATTACTTCCTGCTACCCCCACCCCAAGAGCTGGAGTAGGGCTGGAGAAGGCCCCACAGTTCTCCTGGGCCTAACTCCTTAGTGTCAGAGGGGTTAAGTTCTAGGGGCAGTAGTGGGGGGTTTCTACGGGGAGTAATCTCTGAAGGGTAATGGTGGGTCTTTGCACAGGAGGTTTTGCAGTATGGGATTGAGTCTCAGTTCCACTGCTTTGTTTTCTTTTCTTTTCCTTTTTTTTTTTAAAGTCCGGGTGTCTCTTTGTTGCCCAGACTAAAATGGCATGATCATGGCTCACTGCACCCTTGAACTCCTGAGCTGGAGCAATCAATCCTCCCGCCTCAGCTTCTTGAGTAGCTGGGAGTACAGTCATGCACCACCCTACTCAGCCAGTTCTACTGCTTTTGAAGTGCGTACTTTGGGTAGGTTTCTTAACCTTCCTTCTTCTGTGTCCTCTTCTGCAATATAGTGATAAAATTCACTCCACAGGGGTTATGACAAGGATTAGAGATCTTATAAGCAATATGTCTGTGCTCAACAAACGTCAGTTTTATTATGCACTACTATTTTGGGGCAGATGATCTACATGGAGATGGGGGCTGGGTGCCCAGTGCAGAGCTTCCTGCTGAAGTGGGTTTGTTGGAGAATGGGGTGATTGCAGTCTTGGCACCTGCCTGGAGGAGGCCTTAGAAATTGGGCCTTAGGAAAAGGAGAAAGGCTGAGGCAGGATAGAGATGGGCAGGGACTGGGCTTCCAGAGAGCTCAACAGTCTTCACCCCTACCCCTAGCCCTCCTCAGGGAGCCCTTGTCAGAACCCGGGGCTCTACCTCTGTGCTTCTGAGGAGGGGCATCCCCCAAAGTCACCTCCATCCATCTCTTTTATCTGGGCTGATGAAGGGCTAGAGCTCCAGTGGGGCCTCTGATGGGGAACAGATACAGACCAGGCGGAAGCAGCCGGAACTGTGCTGGGCTGGAGCTGAGGACTGGGCCAGGGGGTCAGTGAAGACAGATAAAGCTCAGAGCAGCTGGAGGCTCAAGGGACCTGGGGCGGGGGAGCAGCAGGGGCTGAGGGCCGGCTGTGTCCTGGGAGGAGGCAAGGCCGGAAGCTTCTGATGGGGACCAGTGTCCATCAAGGACTTCAAATGACCAGACAAAGCCTTTAATGACTCTTTGGGAGGAGGGAAGTGGGGACGGAGCTGCCTCCCCCAGACACGGGTGCAGGAAGGCCAAGGTGCCTGCTGAGAGTGAGGGCTGATCCTGGGAGAAGTCAAAACTTAGAACAGGGGGAACCCTCCAGGCACAGGGCAGCGGTTCTGGAGCTGCCTTACCTTTAAGGCAGAGAGCGATGGGAAAAGGATTGGGAAGCGATTCTGTGATTTTAGTTCCTGTTTTAATTAACTTTGAAGGGCTTGGGTCCTCCCTGAATGCCAGGGAGGGGAGCAGAGCAGACATTTATTTTCCTCTTTTCCCTTTTAAAGACAATTTTATTAAATCACTTTGTTTTCATTCTGGCTTGAACATAGGGCGTTTAAATGGAAAAGTAATTATTTCACCTCGTTTGCTTATGGAGAGAGGGGAGTCAGGAAAGGGAGGGACGCCAGTGAGAGGAAGAGGCTGCAGCCTCAAGCCCAGTGTGCACACAGCATGTGTGCACACACAACCATGCTCACACTTTCACCATAATCCACATCCACATATCTCTCACTCTAGCACACGTATACAATCCCAAATGCAGACACTTCAGTACTTACACGCACACATCCACATTCTCCTGACACACACTCCTTCACCACAGCCATACTTACTCTCTCATGAGTACTCTCTCAGAAGTACTCTCTCTCATGCACACTCACAGCACATTGTGCTCACAATACAGGCACCGTCACAGTTCACTTAGATACCTTCCAAGCACCCATGGGTGTGTATGCACGCACTCGTTCACACACGTGCACGCATGCACACACACAACCCCGATGCAGTCCAGTACTTCCAAGCCTATTGCATTACACCATCAGAAGTACACACAGTTTCAGACACACAATTACACAGACGCCCATTCTCAAATACACAGGCACACCCTGACAAGCAGCCTTGGGGACAGACATGTGAGGGGGGCATTGTCACGGAGAAGGTGAAAGAGTGGTGGAACGCTCCCTCTTACTGGGGTTCCTGAGTCCCCAGGTCGACCTAGGCTACTCCATGAGCCCCTTTCTCTGTTCCCGTAAAGTTCTCTGAATGATTGCTTGTGACCTTGATTCCGTAGCCTCTGGGACAGTCGCTCCCAGCAACCTAGCCCCCCACCTCAGATCACTGGGGCAAGGCAAGAGGCCCCACAGGTTTTCTGGGTTCAGCCGGCTCTCATCAGGACCCAGGTTCTAACTCCGGCTTCCCCGACTCCAGACGCCCCTCACTGACGTGTGAACCAGCGTTGGAGGGGTTAAAACTTCTGTAGCGCGCCCCCCTCCACCTCCCACCCCTGGCTGGTACAAGAAGGGCCAGTTTGCTCCGTACCTGTACTTTGTCTTCATCTGTCACCCCTTCTGACAGTCAGATACATCTTGTGGGGAGGGGCGTGGGGGGCGAGGGAGCAATAATTAACCTCTCCCGTCTCATCCCCCAAATGCCGTTGCCTCTGCAGCGGTTGCATGGGGTCTGCCGAGGAGAAAGAGGGAAAGGGAGGAGATGGAGATGGGGAGAGGGGAGAGGGAGAAAGTGGGACGCTTCCAGGGCCGCGAGAGGGAGCAGAGAGGAAAGGCCCTGACATTTACTGCTCTGCCAACCTCTTTTCCGCACCCTTCTTTCCACTCCTCTTCCTAGGGGAGCTGTGGGCAGGTGGGAGAGGCGATTCGAGCAATAGGAGAAACCTGCCGTACTCACCACCGTTCCCTCATAGCAGAGGCTCCTGGCGGGGGTTGGGGGCAGAGCATGGTGGGGAAGACAATCTTCATGTATGAGCTCTGCAAAGGGACCCGCAGACTTTACAGCATACTGGGCAGGGATAGAGGGGGTGGCTGCCCTGTACTGGCGTTTCATGTTGCTGTCAAATGAACAGAGCTTGTGTTAAGAACCAATTTTTCTTCCAATCAATGAAGGGGGAAGATGTCTTGGGTCATTCCTGAAGCAGTCAAATGACTCCAATGCCAAGGAGCTGTGGCTCAAAGGGGACTTCAGATTTGGGCTGGGAAACAGAGGACTCTCGAAAAAGTCAAGCAAGCCCCTAGGCAGTGGCTGGAATTAGAGCTTGGGTAAGGGAATATAAATTTGTCTTGGGCTGGGTCCTTGGATGAAGCCGGGGGGAATAAGGGTCAGTAAGAAACACCCAGCCAAGGAGAACTTTGGCAGGAGAGAATCAGCGGTGATGGAAAGGAGAGGGGTTGCTGTCACCACTGGGGACACAGAGAGACAGGGCCCGGCCTGTCCCCTGGGCAGGCTGAAGGCCAGAAGATTCTAGATTTTTCCACCACTTTAAAGAAGTTGTTAGTCAAATCTATCATCTTTACGGTTTTGTTTGGTTTTGTGTTTGTTTTTTTGAGACACAGTCTCTCTCGGTAGCCCAGGCTGGAGTGCAGTGGCTCCATCTCGGCTCAATGCAACCTCTGCCTCCCAGATTCGAGTGATTCTTGTGCCTCAGCCTCCCAAGTAGCTGGGATTACAGGCATGCCCCATCACACCCAGCTAATTTTTGTAATTTTAGCAGAGACATGTTGGCCTGGCTGGTCTCAAACTCCCAATCTCATGTGATCCACCTGCCTCAACCTCACAAAGTGCTGGGATTACAGGTATGCACCACTGCACCCAGCCTCATCTTTTAAGATTTGATTTAATTTAATTTAATTTAATTTAATTTTTTTGAGACAAGATCTCTGTCTCCTAGGCTGGCATGCAGTGGTGTGATTATAGCTCACAGCAGCCTTGAACTTCTGGGCTGAAGGGATCCTCCTGCCTCAGCCTCCTGAGTAGCTGGGGCTACAGGCACATGCCACCAAGCCCCAAATATTTGTCATTTTGTTATTTTTAATTTTTTTTTTTTTTTGGAGAGATGGGGGTCTCGCCTTGTTGCCTGGGCATTTGTCATCTTTATGGTGTCTGAGATATAGGACCTTTTCTCTAAGGTCTCTGAGTTGTGAACACAGTATTGTCCATGAGTCAGAATTCCTGATAGGACCTTTTCTCTAAGGTCTCTGAGTTATGAACACAGTATTATCCATGAGTCAGAATTCCTGGGTTTTAACCCTAGTTCTACCACTAGCTAACTGTGTGATGGAAGATAAGTTACTTAACCTCTCTGGACCTCAGCTTTCTCACTTATAAATTGGGAAGGGGGCTGCTGATGAGATAAACTCTACAGACAATGCTGATACTGATATCTATAATCTTCTATGACCTGAGGAAACTTGTTTAGGGCCAGCTGTGCCCTCCTCCAGCCCATACACATTCTGAACCCCTCCCTCCACTAGCAGCATATACATAGACCAAAAAGCTCTCTCTCTCTCTCTCTCTCTCTCACACACACACACACACGTGTGCACACTGTCTCCTTGTCCCATGTGCTGTGTGTGTCCCTGGACTTCCAATCATCTATAAAATTTGCTGTGTTTGGGAAGGAGGCAGGGGCTAGGGTACCCTAATAGAAAAGCTGACTCTATGCATTCCTGTTAAAAGAAGAAAAAGAAAAAGCCTAGCAGAGCTGGGAAGTGGAGCACCAAGATAGGATGTGAGCACTGGAAAGGGCTTCCCAATGGGGAGAAGAGGCACTGACAGAGGGAAGAGAGCCAGCCTTAGAGAGGTGGAGACAGAGAAAAAGAAGCGGACTTAGCTGCAGGGGACTCGCTGCTGAGAGTGAAGAGTGAAACGTGCTGACAGCCTTGTCAGGAAGTCACCTCAATGCATCCCACACCCCTGTCTGTCAGGTTCCATCTCCCCAGGAGAGGAGCTCTTGTGAGCCAAGCTGCTCTCTGTCCATCCCCGCCACCCCCTACAATACACACACAATACACCCAAGATGAAATTAAATTCTGGCTATTATTTTTTTCACCTGGAGAAGTGCTGGGAGTTTTGACAGCATTAGGAAAGAGGAGAGAAGTAGGAAAAAGTCAGGACTACCTAGGGTGGGGCCACCTAGGCTGGGGCTGGGTCACCCTAGGTGATGCCTAGGATCCAGCTGGTGTGGCAGTTAATGTAGAGCTGGGCTTTTCTCTAACAGCTCGGAGTCTGGAACAGCTGTGGGTCACAGAAGACACATCATGGCCCTGGAACAAAGCTGAGCTCTTGTATAGCTCTGTTCTCCTGAAGGGGAGGGTTAGAATTTGGAGAGACTGATGAGGGCAGCCTTACGTGTGAGGTGGAGATTCTATTTCCCTAGGCTTGGGAGTCAGAAGTGATTTCCACCCTCTTTGGCCACCCTCTAGGGTTTCTTTTCTGGCCTTGTCTCCTTGCTCCTAGCTTCCCATCTGTGGCAATGGGTCTCAAGTTTCAGCCCCAGTCTCTGGTTTCACCCATTCCTAGGGCTTCACCTATCCCCTTAATAATCCTTAGTCTGTGTTTAAAAAATCCTTTTTTCGGTCTTTTACTTTAAAAATATAGTCTATGAACATATGCTTATAAAAATTTCCATGTTGACCAGGCATGGTGGCTCATGCCTGTGATTCTAGCACTTTGGGAGGCTGAGGCAGGAGATCACTTGACCTCAGAAGTTGAGACCTGCCTGGACAACACAGCAAGACCCCATCTCCACAAAAAATACAAAAATCAGCCAGGCATGGTGGTGCACACCTGGGGTCCCAGCT
>NW_012114533.1:2181702-2182173 GCF_000951035.1 Colobus angolensis palliatus | reverse complement strand
CCGGGTTTACGCCATTCTCCTGCCTCAGCCTCCCGAGTAGCTGGGACTACAGGCACCTGCCACCTCACCTGGCTAGTTTTTTGTATGTTTTTTAGTAGAGACGGGGTTTCACCATGTTAGCCAGGATAGTCTCGATCTCCTGACCTCGTGATCCCCCCATCTCGGCCTCCCAAAGTGCTGGGATTACAGACTTGAGCCACCGCGCCCGGTCAATGTGTATTCTTCTAGGTCTCTTACATAGTCACCATATAGACACACATACAAAAGTAGGGTTTAAAACAATTATTGTATATTTACCGTGTCATACTATTATTTTGCAATTTGCCTTTTTCACTTAAAAATACTAGGCCAGGCGCGGTGGCTCAAACCTGTAATCCCAGCACTTTGGGAGGCTGAGACAGGCGGATCACGAGGTCAGGAGATGGAGATTATCCTGGCTAACACAGTGAAACCCCGTCTCTACTAAAAAAC
>NW_012114533.1:2149669-2181045 GCF_000951035.1 Colobus angolensis palliatus | reverse complement strand
AGAGCAAGACTCTGTCTCAAAAAAAAAAAAAAAAAAAAAAAAGCACTATATCTAACCCTGATTGCCCTTCAGATTTGAAACACACATTGCCAAGCAAGCACCCATGGATGCTGGAAGAGGGTGGCCTGCTGGTTATTGCAAGGTAAATGTCTCTAAGTGCTTCCAACTTGACAAACCCAAAGCCAAGCTCATTTTTCCCTCTCTTCCCATCCTGCTACTCTGCCTCCCAGCCTCCTTGCTTTGGTCAGTATCATTCCTATACATGCACTTGCCCAAACACCATACTTTGAGTCATCTTTGACCAAGGCATCTGTGTGTTCGGATTTGCCCAGAGTTGTCCACACTTCATGTCTATTTTCTTGGTAAAATCATTGCTAGAACTCCATTCATGTTCAAAACTGTTCTAGATTGCATAATAAATTATGTGGCCACGTTATTTCTCTTCCTCTGATTCCTGTTCAATTCATCACAAAGTCCCAGCAGTTCTTCTTCCACTCTTCTCTCTGTTTCTTTACCACTGCATAGCTCAGGATCCCATCATCAGGCCTGAATGACAATAGGCTCCCAACTAGCCTCCCCACTCTGCATCTCTCCTTCATCCAACACATCCTTCCACTCCACTCTCAGTCTTGTCTTTTTAGGCCACTTACTTTTGTCATATAATTCTTTGGCTCCCCATTGCCTACAGAATTGAGACCATTCAAGATCTGTTATAATGTCATGGCTCATCAGAGCAGGCATCACCCAGCCCCATAAAGTCAGAAATCTGCAGCACATTATATGGAGCAAGGGCAATAATCAGGCACTGGAAAAACTTTTCCATGCCACTCAAATCTGCATGAGATGGCCTGGCATAAGAAAGGCAAATTAATAAGAGAAAAGACCCTTTGTAATCTGAATGAAGCCCAGAAGGTGGCTTGGTGTCTCTGAATTCAGATCTGAGGCTAGCCATAGAGAGACCCCCTTGGGCAACATTCCTTCTAACTCATTCTTTCTCTCCCTGCCCACTTGCTTTGTTACTTGCACAATAATTCCAAGCACAGTTGCTTGTTCCAGAGCTGGAGTCTCTAGGGACATCTTGTTTTTTTCTTTTTTTCTTTTTTTAGAGACAGAATCTCACTCTGTGTCCCAGGCTGGAGTGCAGTGGCGCAATCTCACCTCATTGTAACCTCTGCCTCCTGGATTCAAAGGATTCTTCTGCCTCAGCCTCCTGAGTAGCTGGGACTACAGGCGTGTGACACGATGCCCGGCTAATTTTGTATTTTTAGTAGAGACAGGGTTTCACCATGTTGACCAGGCTGGTCTTGAACTCCTAACCTCAGGTGATCTGCCTGCATTGGCCTTCCAAAGTGCTGGGATTAGAGGTGTGAGCCACTGAGCCCAGCCTGTAGTGACATCTTTTTGTTCTGCATAGTTTCTGATTGGCTTTTAACCAGATGGTGCCTGCCCCCTGTACTCCATGCCAACTCTGCGGAGTGCCAGATATGATCAAAGATCAAGGAACACCCAATCCTCGAGTAAGTGGGAGGGTAGAAGCACAGAGCTATATAGTATGATAAGAATTGACCCTCAAGCCACACCCTGAGGGGACTACCCTAGGGAACCTACAGGTCAGAGCTCCCTATCCCTCCCCACCATGTTAACCCCCACCCACCTGAGTCTTTAGGATGAGCTTCTGGAGCTCTTCACCAAACCTAAAGGCACCTGCAGCCTCCCACTCCCTTCCCTGGCATCCCCTCCCTTCACTCAGATGTTGCCAAATGGATGGCGAGCTTGGATAGGTCCTGGTGGCCAAACTCCAAACAGGGAGGGAGGCATCCTGGCCCCCTGCCAACATTCTGTCCACAGTAATTTAGCAGGGAAATGCCAGCTGCATATATCTGCACATCTGTTTATGCCTCTGGCTTGTTATTTATTCTCTGCCTTTCATGGGCAGCAGAGCCAGAGCACACCTCAACTCTTCCCAAGTTAGATTAACTGGGAAAGAAGGCTGGGACATTCAGTCACCACAATTGCTGATGCTCATTGAAGGGTTTGCCTTCTTCAGCAGCTGCTGCCACTTTTCATAGAGACACAGAGGAGAGGAGAATGGGGAAGGGAGGGAAAGGGATAAGGGTAGGAGGAGAGGTGAAGGGAGGGGAGGGCTGTAGTGGTAGAGCCATAGTTGTGCTGGGAGTACTCAAATCAGGTGGGCTGATTCTGGTCTCCACTGGAGAAGGGGAGTTGGCCAGTATTTCAGAAACAATCACCCTGACCTTCCTTCCTGCTAACCACTAGATTTCAGCATGTGTGTTCTTGTATGGCCTGGGTAAGAGTCAGTCATGGGAATAAGGCTTTTAACAGAAGTTTGGTGGGATAGGCTTCTTGGGGTGCTTAAATAACTTTTCTTTTTTTGAGACAAGGTCTCACTCTGTCACCCAGGATGGAGTGCAGTGGCACGATCACAGCTCACTTCAGCCCCAACTTCCCAGGCTCAGGTGATCCACCCACCTCAGCCTCCTGAGTAGCTGAGACCACCAGCACACACCATCATGTCTGGCTAATTTTTTGTAGAGACGGGGTTTCGCCATTTTCACCATGTTGCCCAGGCTGGTCTCTCCCTCCTGGGATCAAGCGATCCACCCGTCTCGGCCTCCCGAAGTGCTGGGATTACAGATGTGAACCACTGTGCCCAGCCTAAATAACTTTTCTTCAGGGATTCCTGGAGTGAAGTACCTGGTGGTGAAGAATCAGAAGCCAGGCTCTGTCCCTGGGATTAAGGACAAGGAATGAGAAGGAAGAGGGAGGAATAAGAGGTAGGGAACAAGAAGGAAAAGGAAAAGGTGTGTTGAAGAATGAGGAAATGTTTAGCAGGGAAGAAGAGGGATAAGTGGAGGGACCTGGAAGTTTGATGATCCTTGAAATAGTGGGGGTGCTGTCCTTGGTCCTGACTGACAAAGGGCCCAGGAATAGCCCAGAGTGCCTGCCCCAAACTCCCTGCATTTTCCTGCGAAGGTGACCAGATGATTTTGGAGGAAGAAAAAAGAGCTAGAGCTACATCTGATGGGAACTGAATCCATAGGCCTAACTTCACTCTCACACCTTCTGCTTCTCCTACCTTTCCCCAAAGCAACCACCTGTTTAATAAATGCTCCTTGCAGGAGGCAGACAGTTGTGGGCTCAGTGGAGATCTGGGCAGGACTCCTGGGGAAGGGTGCAGGTACCTGTGCCCTGAAGACTCCTGGCCCAAGTCCCCCTCATGAGATAAGTTGGCTGGAAAGTGGGGGTGCCATAAGGTGGGAGTACTGGCCTGATCAGATTAAAAGCAACCAGATCCTGCCAAAAGCCTGGATGGACATTTTGCTTCCACTTTCCCTCCTGTTCCTTTGCAGAACTTGAATACCAACACCATCTTTTCCCTTCTTTAAAAAATTGTATGTAATGAGCTGTTCACAGGCAGGCCTTGCACAGATGGGGGTTTAATCAGCTACAGTCTAAGCACACAAGCATTCCAGCCTAATTCAATTCCCGTCAGTTCATTAGGGGAAATATTCATCACCCAGAGATTACAGCAGGGCCAAAACTCTGAATGGATTCTAAAGAGCTGTCAGTGGAGTAGTAACTGCACCAGCCTATACAGGGGGCCATATTGTGTGGAGGGTGTCTGGCAGCCCTGGCCATACTCTGAGACTCCTGATCCTACCAGGCTTCTTCACAGGGACTCTGTTTTGAGAATCACTGTTTGCAGACCTCAAGACAAGGCTCTGAGGGGAAAAACAAGAGAGAAATACAACTGCATTTGGGAGTCCCTATTTAAAGGGGACATAGAGGCTCCTCCTTTTAGGAAGCCTCTAGTCCAATGGGGGAGACATGTCTTCCACCCTCTGGAGGGCTCTTTGAGCTCTCTGAAGACTGCGGACTTATAAATGATTAGACTTTTTTTTTTTTTTCTGAGATGGAGTCTTACTCTGTTGCCCAGACTGGAGTGCAGTGGTGCAATCTCTGCTCACTGCAACCTCTGCCTCCCAGGTTCAAGCGATTCTTCTGCCTCAGCCTCCTGAGTACCTGAGATTACAGGCACCTGCTACTATGCCTGGTGAGTTTTTGTATTTTTAGTAGAGATGGGGTTTCACCATGTTGGCCAGGCTGGTCTAGAACTCCTGACCTCAAGCGATCCACCCACCTTGGCCTCCCAAAGTGCTGGGATTACAGGTGTGAGCCACCATGCCTGGCCAATTAGACATTTTTGTCCTAAAATCTCTAGCAAGAAATTACCTCCTCACAAAAGCACAGGTGGGAGTATGACCTCCCACCAGTTCCTGCAGTTAAATTGGAGCAGAAGCTGGGAATAGAAGGCAGGGCACAGACTCAAGACCATGGGACACCATTACTTTTCTTGTGCCATGGGAGCCTAGGTCAGGTGAAGGTGGGCGGTGGAGGTAAGGGATCTCTTCCAGGTTGGATTTTCCCAAATAGATGAGACCCTCATTAATATCAAGTGACCTTAACCATCTGGTATGGAGAGGTTTGAGTATTTCTCTGTTTTCTGCCCACATCCCCATATGAAGCTTAGGAGGTTTGTTTGTTGATCACCTCTGGCTTTCCCACAGCTATCCTCTGCCTCCCATTTGTCTCTTGTCCTCCCTGGCAGTGGTGCGGAAGTCTTGTCTTGGGTGGTTCACTAATCCTAGAGTGTGTCTGAACCAAAAGCAAGGCACTCACAGGGCTAGACTTTGGCCTCCAAGCTTATAGTGCTTCCTGTTTCTAGCCTTCAGTCCTAGACATGTCCTCTGGACTGAGGAGAACTGATCACCTGTGAAGGCTATTTCCTCTGCCTAGGTCTTCTGCCCTTTTGCTCACCTGGGCCAAGACAGAGGATGGGAGAGAAGAAACATGGAGCATGTGGCCTACCCTCAGATGTGGGTGAGGGAGAGCTTCCTGCAGCTGAGACCAGAAAGATAACTGGGAGGTATCAAGTGAGGGGCCAGGGAGGATTTTCACCCTCATTGAGCCCCTGTGCTCCCTAGAATTCTTCTTTCCCAGACTCCTGGAACCCATTCTTGGCTCAGTGTCCTTCAGTCAGTCTTCATGAGCCCTCCTCCTCCACCCACAGCCTGCCCAGCATCCAGCTTCCTAGGGAGTCCCTCAGCTCTGAGACTACATCAGAGCAATATTCCACAGGGATTCAGTTAGAAGACTTCCGACCTGGAGGGTGGGATCTGGCTGTTTCTCAAGGGGAGCAACCAGTGCCTAGAAGGCGCACAGGCTCTGCCACTCTCAGGCCCATCTCCTTAGGAAGGAATCAGAGACAGCAACAAGAACCCAAAGCAAAGGGCCAGGAGCCTGATAGAGGGGACAAGATCCAGGTCAGAAACAAAATCTCAGTTGAGCCACAGTGATGCTTGAGTTATGAGAGGGTTGGGGAGATCTACAAGCAACTTTTCATTTGGGCACAGGTATAACCTACCTTGAATTTGGGACCTGGAGCCAGGTCCTGCCACTGAATGGGCAGTTATAATGTAACTGGGAGCCTGGCTAGAAACCTTGTTTCCCCACTTACTAGCTAGGGAATCTTTGGTGAGCCACTTTCTTTGTTTTGTTTTGTTTTGTTTTTTATTTTATTGAGATGGAGTCTCCCTCTGTCATCCAGGCTGGAGTGCAATGGCGAGATCTCAGCTCATTGCAACCCCTGCCCCCTGGGTTCACATGATTCTCCTGCCTCAGCCTTGCAAGTAGCTGGGACTACAGGCATGCGCCACCACACCTGGCTAACTTTTTTATTTTTAGTAGAGACATGGTTTCACTATGTTAGCCAGGCTAGTCTCGAACTCTTGAACTCAAGCTGTCTGCCTGCCTCAGCCTCCCAAAATGCTGGAACTACAGGCATGAGCCACCACGCCTGACCTGTTTTGTTTTTTAGACAGAGTCTTGCTCTGTCACCCAGGCAGGAGTGCAGTGGTGTAATCATAGTTCACTGCAGCAGCCTTAAACTTCTGGGCTCAAGTGATCCTCCCATCTCAGCCTCCCAGGTAGTTAGGACTTCAGACACGTGTCACCACACCTGGCTCATTAAACAAAAATTAGGGGAGCCAAGCATGTTAGCTCATGCCTGTATTTCCAGTGTTTTGTGAGGCAGAGAAGGGAGAATTGCTTGAAGCCAGGAGTTTGAGACTATCCTGGACAACATAGCAAGACCCCATCTCTAAAAAAAAAAAATTAAAAATTAGCTTGCTGCAGTGGTGTGCACCTCTCATCTACTCAAGATTGCTTGAGCCTGAGAGTTTGAGGCTGCAATGAGCTGTGATTGCACCACTGCACTCCAGCCTGGGTGACAGAGCAAGACCCTGTCTCTAAAAAAAATAAATAAATTTTATAAAATACATACCAAATTTTATTTCAAGGAACTGGTTAATGCAATTGTGTGGGTTGGCTAAGTAAGTCTGATATCTGTAGGGCAAGCAGTCAGGAAGGAAAGATCAGGAACAAGCTGGAACCCCCTGGACACTAGCAAAGCTGCTGTCCACAGGTAGTCGGGATGGGAGAACCTAGTAAAGGGAGAACAATTCTACATCCAGCTGCTTTTTGGAGCATCCTTCATCAGGGAGAGCCCTGACTCTTTACAGGCTCATCTGACTAGGTCAGGCCCATGGAGGATAACCTCCCTCATTTAGAGTACATCCTCAAAGCCCCTTTACAGCAGGACCTAGATTAGTGTTTATTGAGTACCTGGAGAAGGTGTGTGGAAGCTGCAAAATGCCTGCTGCCTCCCTTCTGTTCTTCTCAGAGCTTAGCCTAGCCTAGTTCACACACACACACACACACACAAGTGCCACAGGAGAAACATAATTTTTATGACAATTAACAGAAGGCTGGGCATGGTGCCTCATGCCTGTAATCCCAGCACTTTGGGAGGTTGAGGAGGGCAGATCACATGAGGTCAGGAGTTTTAGACCAGCCTGATCAACATGGCAAAACCTCATCTCTACTAAAAATACAGAAATTAACCAGGTGTGGTGGCACACATCTGTACTCTCGACTACTCAGAAGACTGAGGCAGGAGAATCGCTTGAACCTGGGAGGTGGAGGTTGCAGTGAGCCAAGATCTAGCCACTGCACTCCAGTCTGGGTGAACCTATCTGACAGAATTCTACCCATTGAGAAGCCGGGGCACCTCTTCCTTAGCAAAGGGAGGCTAAGGAGATCCCATCCTGAGTTTCCTGTGATCAGAAGTAAGTGTGTCTGTATGGGACTCCTGGGGCTTGTGGACATGGAGTAGGATGGGGAGAACCTCAGGATTAACCAGCACTCTTGGGGGTCCCCTGCTCTGGCTTTTTGGGGCCACTAGAGCCAAAGCTATAGTGGCAGTTGATGGGAATAGCCCTCAGTGACCAGTGGGGCTTCAGCAGGTAATTACCCGGCAAAAGCTGGGAACTGACAGGGTAATTATTAGCTTCTAATTGCAGGGCAAACCCAGGCCAGGATCCTTCTCTCCAAAGCAGAGGGCATTAATATTTGCATAGCAATTAATTACTTTGGGAGCTACGGAATTTAATTACCCACTAGTCCACAGGAGCCAATAATTAAATTACCTCAGAAACAGGGTATTTATTTCCCAGTTAGTCTGAGCAGGTAGCTCCTACCTTGGGGAGTGTGCCCAGGTGGTGACCCCTGAACTGATGGTTGGTCCTTGGCCTTAGCAGGCACAGAGTGGTGACCTTGGTGCCCAGCAGGGAGTGCCCGCACTGTGATGCAGACGGACACCCAAGCATACACAGATACAGGCCCTTGTAGGGCACAGAGACACATGACACCATGTGGTAGCCATGATTCATGGACTGGTGCTTGGATGTACAGTAACTCATTGTAAGTGGGGCACACACACCCAGTGAGAATTACACACATGGTGAGGAACAGGCAAAGAGGCCAAAGAAGGAAAATTTTGGCTCTATCATTTTGCCACTACTGTTTTGCCTGACTTGCATCAAAATGTATTTGTGGTACCATGTACTTTGGTCAACAGGCTGTGGTTCTGAGCCCATCTGGAATCCATCTTCATCCCTGATGCCTCTCAAAATGGGGTTTGGGTTGGGAGGGCCTCAGGACAGAGTAGAGGCTAGGGAGGGACTGGCGCTGTCTATTTTGAGCATCACTTGATTTCTTTGTTTTTTGAGATGGAGTCTCACTTTATTGCCCAGGCTGGAGTGCAGTTGTGCAATCTTGGCTCACTGCAACTTCCACCTGCCTAATTCAAGCAATTCTCATGCCTCAGGCTCCCGAGTAGCTAGGATTACAGGCACCCACCCACCACACACAGCTAATTTTTTTTTGGTAGAGATAGAGTTTCCTCATGTTGGCCAGGCTGGTCTCGAACTCCTGACCTCAAGTAATCCTCCTGCCTCGGCCTCCCAAAGTGCTGGGATTACAGGTGTGAGCCATCATGCTTGGCCACATAACTTGATTTTTAAAATCCGGAAAATTTAATGTTTCTGCATCAAAATGGCCATGCCAAAATGTCATATATGCCTGAGAGACAGGAGCTGATAGAAGACCCTGAGGTCTGGAGGAATCTAGATACTTCCAAATAGAAAGAGGTCCCTTGAAACAGAGCTGTGTTGGGTCCAGCCCTTACTCTCCCTCTTCATAGAAAACAGGGTCCTGGAGGGAGGCATGAAGGGATGGGGTGTGTCTGGGTTAGCTTGCCCAGTGTCAGGACCTCCAGTCCTGAAGGAGAAAGCCCAGAGCTGGGCGGTGTCTGCCAGGTCTGCTTTCCCTGAATTTCACTCCTCACCTTGTTATTGCTTCCCATTGGCTGCCTGGGGGCAGGGGTTGGAGGTAGCTGAGGCAATGTGGTTTTCACCTCTATCTACTTAGAGAGTGTGGGAAGTCCCTGGCTGGGGATTCTAGTGTTAGAGGCAGCCTTGCTGCTTGGTGAGTTGCCCATTCCTCTGGGCTGGTGGGCCCAGGTCTTTGTGCACTGCCCCCAAAAAGGAAGGGCAGAAGAATGGGGCCCACTTCCCTTGTTCTCCACTCCCTTCATCTCAGGCAGGTCAAGTGGGCACTGGTTATTCTGCGGTTGTCTTCCTCCCTCCCTTTCCCCGGGTGACTATGGAGACCCTGGCACGTTCAGGTCCAGAGCCAGGCCACTGCACAGCCCCACTGCCCCATCCCAACTGACGTCAGCTCCCAGCCCCTGACCCCTTGGAATTCCCCTCCAAAGCCTAGAACTGAGTCCCTGGCACCACCCTTCCAACTTGGCCTCGGGCCCTCCCCAGGTGGGATCTTGTAGATGCTTCTAATGAAGTTCTCTCTGACTCTGTTTGGGGCACCCACCACCCGAGGAAAGGAGCGGCGGCCGCCCTGGCCCAGGCTGCTGACAGCAGCAATCCATCTCCATCACAGTAATGGCGTCCCCATTAATCGGCCATAAACTAATAAAGCAAGCACTTTCCACCCCTCACCCCCCGGCAACTTCATTAAGTCTTTAGTACATTAATATGTCTTACTTAGTGTCAGCCAAGCCTCTTTCTCTGTTTGGGGTGGAGCATGCTGGGGTGGGCACCTCGCCCAGTGGGTAGGGGCACATGACCCCTCTCCTGGTCTGGGTAGGGGGCTGCTGACTCAGGGCAACCCACTCTCCCTCTCTCTCCTTCCCCTCCACCCACTGTCCCCTTGAGGACCTTGAAAGGCTGCAGAGAAGAGGAAGAGCGAGAGGAACAGGAAACTGTGGAGCAGGAGAGACGAGGAAACGGGAGAGGAAAAGGAAGGAGGAAGACCGGACGAGCTGGGGGGGGGGAAGAGGGGAAGCTGGGAGGAAGGGGGAGACAGAATGGGGGAGGAGCTGTGCACCTCCAAATTAAATTTGTGATTCAGGCATCAGATGGGCCGACAGCCAGAGATTAATTCAACTGATCGAGTTATAAAGAGCGGGAGGCCTGGGTAATCAATCTTGCAGCTGTCAGGCCGACAGGCAGGAGTATTAACCTGGCGAGACGGCACGTACCCAGGACTTTTTCATTTCATTCACCCCAACCACGTCCCTGACCACCTCTGGTCTGTCTCTCCAAGTAATAATAATTGCGGCTGTTAACGATGACAGAGATAGGACGAGGGGACGAGGGGACGGGCTCCTGCGGCAGGGTTTCCCCTCCTGGAGCTCCCACCCACTGCTCCGTCTGACCACTCCCAGAAGGTAGAGCAAGGACCAGCTCGTGGCACTCTGAGAGGTGGGGAAATTGAGGCAGGAATTCCAAAAAGACCTTCAGACAGGGCAGAAGTGGGGCTGGAAAGGTACTTTGGGATGAAGGACAGTGTCCTAGATCCCTCTCACCTCTCAGGAAAATAATTGTCCCTAAGTCAGCCAGCTTGGCCCCAACACATTCAGCTGTGCCCAGGGAAGCTGGGATCAGGAAGGTGAGATGGATTCCCTCCTCTGGGCTATTTTGCCTCAGCCACAGACCTGAGCTCTGTGTGGCTTGGGTGGGGGTCCCATCCTGGGCACAGGCTCCTGGGCTGGGGCTGCTCTTCTTCCTGGGCAGCCTTCTCTCCTCCTCTCTCTCCTCCCACCTGACAGCATCAGAACACACCTAGAGGGGTGGGGGTCCCCTGCAGAGACTTGTGGAGACACCACCCTTTGAGTAGAGAAGGTGTGGGGATGGGGGTGCCACCTTGAAGTTGACACCTCTCTCAGCTCTGGCTAATTTTCACATCCTTCAAATTCTGATATCTCTTTCTCCCTCCTTGCTCCAGGGAAAGGAAGGGAGAGGACAAGAGAGGGAGAGAGAGGTAAATAGGTAAGAAGATGTGCTGGGGCACCTTTAGGGTCTGCTGGGAGTGAGCCAGGGCTGCGTCAGTCCTCTGAAATTGTTATGCCAGGTGAGCTGCTGGTAGTGGGGGCCTTGGAGGGCTGATGTGAGGAACTGTGAGTTCTTTCTTCCTTGCTCAGTGAGAACCAGGCACAGGGTTCATGGAAGGGGCTATGGCCCCTGTGATGCCCTCACAGTGTTTCCTATTATCATTGTCATTATTACCAATCAGGGACCACCCCATCGCTACAGACAGCAACACTGTAACAGTGACTCGTGCCAGAGACTGGCTAAAGGTTTTCTATACATTACTACTTTAATGTTCGCAAAGAGCCCTATGAAGCAAGTTCTATTTCAGCCCCATTTTATAGATGAAAACCATGAGGTTCAAAGAGGTTGGGAGACTCGCTCAAGCTCTCACAGCCAGGAAACAGCAAAGCCAATACTGGGCGCCTAGCCAGAGCCTCAGTTCAGCATGGGCTAACTTTCCCCCAAGGCTCCCAAATCTCACTGTCCCCTCTGAACCCTGCCTCCACCAAGGTTCCTCGGTGTTCTCTGTAGGCAGATTCTGGATTTCTCCAACTGAGGTGACCTGGGCGCCAGATCCCTCTGGGTTTGAGAAGGGTGGGGAGGACGATGCTCCTGTTTGTTTAGAGGGTGGGGCGGGGGACCTGGTGTCAGAGAACACTTATCCAGGGCAAAGGGAAGAGTGGGGGCCCCACTCGGGGAGGCTCCCCAGTGCTCTGCCCTCAAGTAACCCCAGGGAGTAGGCTCTGCCACCTCCCCAGGCAGCATGGCCTCTTGGGAAAGGAGAGAGTGCTGACTTGCCCATGCCCCCCGCCTTCCCCAGGGATGGAGCAATTGGAGGGGTGCCATGCTGGGTGTGTGTTGGAGTGGGAGTGGATCCTGACTTAGAAAGGCCCAGAGGAAAAGTTCTCCCTGTCACCTCCTGACCCTAGCTGGGGCTAGGCTGGAGGGGGACTGGGGACATGGGCCTGTCTGAGGCGCCAGGAGCTGGAGGCTGGAGCTAGGCCAGCCCCTCTCCCAGGCTCCCTAGGACGCATTTCAAGTGGTTGCTTCCAGGATGACGCAGCCCTGGGGAGGGGGAGCAGGAACAAGGAGCCTGTTTCCAAGCAAAGGTTCAAGGGTCTCCTTTCCTGGGCTCCCTCCCTCTTGCTCAGGGCAGCCACTAATTCTGCCCTGTCAGTCATGGTGTTTCTTCCTTATCTGGGACCAAAGCCAGTGGAGGGGCCTAAGTCCCTGGAGGTTTGGTGTATGCTCCTCCTGTCCCATCTTGAGATGGTTCTTGTGCTTGAGTGGGGATAGATGGAGACCCCTAGCACAAGGAACCAGAATCCTCAAGTCTTAAAGTGGGGTTGCTGGGAGAGTTAACATGTCGTGGCTCTTCTGTTCTCCCGCCCCGTCCCGTTCCACGGAGCCTACTCATTCCTGCAAGATCCTGCATCAGGGACCTCTTGCAGCATTAGAGATGGGAATGTTCTCTGGTTTCTAGTACTCTCAACCCATCAAGGTGGATGTGGATTAAGATCCCGAGGGCTGTCTTGTCATGATGATCACGATTGTCCCTCGCGCCTTCTCTGTGCCTTAATTCTCCGTCTGTAAGTAATGGAGAGAATGCACTCTGTGATCTCTATCTCCTCTGCCTTAGGATGGGGCAAGAGGGTTGCTGAGGAAAAAGAGGAGAGATCTTTTCAGGTAAATCACATAGAACACCTGTTTCTAAATCTGTTCATCCTTCCATGCCTCAGTTTCTGTGTCTGTAAATTGGGAGAAATCACAGCTACTTCCCTGGGTTGTTGTGATGCCCAACTGAGATGGCAGAGGGGTCCTAGTTCTGTGTCTGGCACATTGTGGTGCTGAATAAATATTTGAAACAATCAGCCAGAGCGGGGAAGTGCCTGGGGTGTGGGCTTCAGGGGAGAGGCTCTCCTTCCTCACCCTCAGTCTTCTTACCCTCAGTCTTCTCGCCTCCCAGCTCTCTGATCCCTTACTGTGACAAGCCTAGGCAGAGGCCCTCAACATGAGCACCCCAGCTCTGAAGATTGCTTGGACAAGCCTGGAGAACGCTGGTGCACTGGATAGGGTTGCGTTCGAGGGATGTGTGTCTCCACATCCTTGATTTGAGACAGGGGCTATTTGGATATCAGCCAGGCTTTGTGTATATGTGAGTGTGTGTGTCTGCATGTGCGCATGCCTGCATGTGTGTGGATGTGTGTGTGGGTGAGTGGGCTCAATGGCTGGCACCAAAATACTTGCCGATTAATCTTTGTCTTCTGAGCACCCAGCCCTGGTCCCTGGGAAGCTCTGGGGCCTGAGCTGGTATCCAGTGGGCCTGAGGGGGCAGAAACAGGCCCAGGAAGATGGATTTCCCTGTCCTCTCAGCCCCCACCCGGCAGTGAAGCAGGGAAAGCTGCTTCATTTTGTTTAATGGGATACTGGGAGGGGGACAGTAGTCATGGGGCATTAACTGCTAATTGGGTCCATAATAAAGTTAATAAAGCTCTTATGGTCTTTGTCATTAAGTGTAATTAAGGGGGTGCTCCGTGGTGAGGAGGGGGGTGTTGGCAGGGAATGAGTACTGGGCTCTCACTGGCAGGAGTAGTGATGGAGAAGCTGGCAGCCATGCCAAGGCCAGGAGCTGCACTGACTTCTGGAGCCACCCAACCCTGGCTGGGCTCCCGAGCAGCTCCTCTGAGGATTGGAGGTGGTGAGGTGGGCAGGAAGGGAAAGGGTTTACTCTGTGCTGCTCATAGAAGTCCAGGGGGAAAATCATTAACTTCAGCCCCAGTGCCCACACACTTGAAGCGGCTCAGAACATGGAAGAAATGTCGTCTTCAAGGAGAGTTGGCATAGACAATCTCTGAGTTTTAGGGCATGGCTTGGCTTGTATGTGCTGAATGACTGGGGAAGTTGCATAACCTCTCTCAGCCTCGGTTTCCCCTTCTGTAACATGAGGACAAAAGCAGCATGGTTAGGAGGGTTCCACAGCTATGTAGTGGGAGGCAGCTAGGTGACTGCTGTCATGCTGTTATTCTTTTTATGAGCTCTTGTTTATTTTATTTTGTAATCATACAAGAATGCTTGATGAAGCCTTCTTGTATATACAGAAGTACAGAGTGACCCTCTCATCCCTCTGTCATCGATGTGGTTGTTATTTTTTCCAGAGTTTTGGGATATATTTATATAATATATGTGTACATGCAGAAACACATAGTTTTCTTTTTTTTTTTTTTGAGACAGGGTATCACTCCGTCACCTAGGGTGGAGTGCAGTGGCATGATTATGGCTTACAGTAGTCTCAAACTCCAGGGCTCAGGCAATCCTTCCACCTTAGCCTCCCGAGTAAATGGGAGCATGTACCATGAAACCCAGCTAACTTTTACATTTTTTGTAGAGATGGGGGTCTCCCTATGTTGCCCAGGATGGTGTCAAACTCCCCGGCTCAAGCAAGCCTTCTGCCTCGGGCTCCCAAAGTGCTGAGATTACAGGTATGAGCCACTGTGCTCAGCCCACATTGTTTTCTTGAATGGCTACATGATATTCCATCATATGGCTAAGTTTTAATCATGTTGCTTGTGTCCTAGATGGAAACCTAGACAGTTTCTAGTCTTTAGCTCTTACAGTGCTGCAAATATACCCTTGATATATTTATCTGAGCACAAGTGCAGGACATATATAGACAAATTCCTTGACGTGGTTTTGTTGGGTCAAATGACATGTTCATTGAACATTTTTGATAGATATTGCCAGACTGCACATGAAGATGATTGCACCGTCTATCCCCAGTGTCAAACTGGCAGAGGGGCTGCCTCCCAGGTGCTCAGGTCAGCCACCTCAGTTGTACTCAGACACACTCCTGGGCAGCTCTGGGGATGGGGGAGTCCCAAGGAGAGCACGCAGGACAGGGAGTGCAGCTTCCCCTGGGAGGGGTGGGACAGGAGGGACAGGACCCAGCCCTCCCCTCTAAGCCTGAGAAAGCCACCAGGTAAACTCGATTGTCAGAAGAGAGGGAGGGTTTCAGTCAGGGTCAGGGGTTAATGCAATGGAGCTACTGGGACATGCTGTGCAAACAAAACAAGTTGGGGGAGGGGAGGGGCCGGCCCTCTGGCCACAGGGAGGGGTCAGTCAGCCTGCACTTGGCTTTTCCCTGGGTAGCTGCCATTGTGGGCACAGGTTCTGGGTTGCTGAGGACCTTGTGACCAGGCTGCTGGGTTCTAAGGCCAAGGGCGCAGCATTCTCCTTCTGAAGGCCACCCCAGCTCAGAGCTGGCATGGCAGGCCTGCTGAGCTGCCCTGCCCACCTCCAGGGCCCCTCCACAGGTAATCCCCCTGGAGCCCTGTCTGGGAGGCTTTGGGCGGTATTAGAGGTGAGCCGGGTGGCGGGCCCTGGAGCCAGGCCCAGCTTTTAGAGCATTCCTGGGCATTAGGCTCCCTGTCCCAGCCCAGCCTTGCCTTCACCCCACGGAGCCCCAGGGGCTTCTCTGCCTCAGCTGCTTCTGGCCTAATTACAGGTGTCCATGTCAGGGTCAGCAGTGGAGTTAATTCGGGGCTTGTCTTGGGGTGGCCGAGGCTCATTAATGGAGTCCCAAAGAGTCTAGGGATGAGCCAGGCAAACAGGGGATTAGGGGCTAAGGAAGACTGCTGTGGGGGAAGGCTGGCTAGACAGGGCTATGAGCTGGGCCCCAGGGACGGGGTCCGCTTCAGGCCTGTGTGTTCACCCACACACCCACACAGGCACTCACGAGACCCAGCAGTGCCCAGACACGCAGACACACAGCCACGGGCCAGACACTCGCCAGAGACACATATGGACTCTCATACACAGGCTCACACACAGAGACACCCATCACTGGACTTAGAACTGCTCCCTGAGAAGTCTTGGGGTGTGCAAGGGGAGTAGGGGAGATGAACCAGAGACTTCCCTCTTCAGCCAGAAACTCTGGTCTCCCCCTGCCAGTCCCCTCCTGTGCCCTCTCCTACCCTGGCCAGGGCAATGAGCTTCCCTTCTACCTTTCCTTCAGCATCTCCTCCCACCGTGAACTGGAATTCCAAAGCACTGCTCTGTGGGTAGAATGACAGAGCCAGCTCCCAGTCAGGATGCAGGGAGGCGGGGGTGGTTCCTCCACACCCCTCAGTCCAGCCTGGCCTAGAGGGTCCCTGAGCCCAGCTGTCAGCCCGCCCCCCCCACACCAACCCTGTGCCTCATGACAGCTCTGGGGTTCTGTGGGGAGGCAGAGCCATACTGCACAGAGGTCACCAAAGAGAAGGAGGAGAAGAAAGAGAAGAAAGGAGCTGACAGGAGCCAGGGTTGGAGGGGCTGGGCAGGGGGAAATCGCTTAACCCCAAAGCCGCCACTACTCTTTGGAGCCCCTGCACTGATGGGGGCCAGCTGGAGCTGGCTGAGGACAAGGGGCCCAAGTGTGGGAATCCAGGGATAAGGCCTCCCCAGGCTTCCTGGGTCAGCTGGGAGGAGAGACCCTGGAGCCTTCTTCCCAGCCCGCCCTCCTGCCGCCATCCCTCCCTAGAGTGTGGAGACAGGCTCCGGCTCCCTGGCTCTGTTACCAATGGGGGAATTTTTCCAGCACTGACCTTACCCCCACCCCACCCCAGGCTGGCTGGCTGATGTTCCTGCACTCCTAGCAGCGTGGCCATGGCAGCACAGGGCAGGCAGGGGATTCAGAAATCCAACCCTTGACTCTGGAACAGTCAGGTTTTCCCAAGGATGCCTCCTTCCACCTGTGCCCACCTCCCAAAGCAACTCCTTGACTAGTATTTAGAAGTGACCCCAGAGACAAAGTGACTCCCATTACAGAAACAGCCGCTGCTCCATCCCACTAACTTCACCTGCTCATCAGTAAAGGTGCCCACGGGCCAGACTGCCACCTGTCATCACTTCACTCTTGGTCCTAGGCATCAAGCCTTCCCTTCCTGGGCCCCCAGTGTCCCCCATGCCATCCCAAGACCCCCCACACACTCCAGGCCCATAATTGAATATAAAGGCCCAGAAGCTAGTGAAACAGCGGCATTAATCACCAGCAACCTGGCAGCCTCCTGCCATAGATCTTTTCTACACATAGAATAGCTCGTGTTAATCACTGCCGCTGATTTATCGTCTTCTCCGCCTTGTACATAAATTATTCACTATGGCTAGGCTGCGAAGGAATCCTGTAATGAGGGCTTCCATCCTCCCATCTCCAAGGTGGATCCTCAGACTTCTAGGTCCACTTAGCTGTGTTCACTGGTGGGTCAAAGCATGGAGCCACAGGCATGGGATTGAGGGGATGGTAGGGAGTGGGGACTCCCATGCAAGAATATCTGTCCCCCCAGGAGCACATATAGGAGCTCTTCAGCTTCAGGAAACAGGGCTGCAGACTCGCCTCTCCAGCTCTGGACAGGAGAGACAGGGCAGAATGAGGCAGGGGGAGGCTGCTGGGTGGCTCTAGGGCTTCCCAAGGCTCTGGGAGAGTAAAGCCTTCCAGCCTTTACCTGGAAGTTCCTGCTCACCACCTGAGAGACTCTCCTGCCAATCAAGGCCAACTCTTGGGAGTTCCCCATCACCGGAAGCAGGATGTGGGCATGTCCACGGGGCAGAAGACCTGCCTCTCCTAGCTCCCTGTCCTACCCTGGGGTCTGTGCTGCTCTCTGGCCACACCTCCGAGATGGCCTCAGCCTCAGGAAAAGGTGGTGGCAGTAGTTATGGCAATAGCCACCAGATGGCAGCCCTGATACCCAGGACAGTAGCTCAGGGAGGCGGGAGGCTGCATTTGGGTAAGGAAATACCTTGGGAATTCGCCAGGGGAGGGTGATGGGGAGTGGGTGGAGGGAGAGGGGGTCTTGCTGACAGGGAGAGCTCTTAGCCTCAGGGGGACCAAAGTGTAGGACTCGTTTCACACATCGAACCATGCATGGTGACATCCTCAAATGCGACGGTCTCAGGAGAGGAAATTGGGGTCCAGGTGTACGTGGGCAAGTGGGACCCCAGAGGGTGTGGGTGCAACCAAAATGGACTTCCCTGGCCCTGGCCCAACTCCCCCTGCAGGCTGCCTTTCAGGCTGTCCTTCCCAGGCTCCGATCCATTGCATCCCGACCCCTCTCTCTTGGCTGGGGCACTCTCAGAGGCAGCCAAGACAGGAGCTACTGTGTACTGTGGTCAGCTGGGGGCCAGCAAGCCCAGCCCTCAGGATCTGGCTCACTGCACACATGCAGCACTGTGAGTTGCTTAGACCCAGTCCATCAAGAACACCCGTCCCCGCACAGACCCACTCTCTCCTCTCACTCCTGTATGTAGAGTGGAGAGCTACTCAGAGACACAAATGGGTCCTAAGATTCAGGAGACTTGTGGTTGCAACACTGGGCTTGCCAGAGGGCCCCTCCAGCCCAACATCTCCAAGCCCCTCACCACCCCCACACCTACTACCCACACAACTTACATCACCTACTGAGGCAGGGCAGAGCCTGCCCTAGGATGGTGCAGAGGATGCAGAGTACTGCCTTGTCACCCAGCCAGTGAGCTGCTTCCAGCAAAGATGTGGGGCTCCAGTCCTTTAAATACCTTGAGCCTAGAGGGCAAAGCTAGCAGAACAAGGCTCTGAAGGCCTCCTTTTGCCCCAGCTGCCTAGATGGGAGTCCTAGGAAAACATCTGGAACTCCGTGTCTCCTTGGCAGTTCTTGCCTTTTACAGTCCTTACTGTAAATCCCTGCCGTAAGCTCTCTGGAGATATCCTGGACCCCAGCAGGTCCTCTGGGTTCTGATGGGAACTCCCAAACCCAGGCAGGGCCCTATCTCCTGAAGGCAAGGTCAAGACATTCCCACCAGTGAAGACCAGTGCTTCCCCAAGTGCAAGTCTTATGCCCACTTCAGACCTACTGAGCTGGAAACTGTGGGGAAGGGGTCCAGATAACTGAATTGTTACCAAGCTTCCTAAAGCCTGAGAACCTCTGTACAAGACACTTCCTTAGAGCCAGGCTCATGCCCCTCATTAGACCTGAAGCTTCCTGAGGGCAGCCCCAGACCAGGATGGGTGAGTGGTGGGGTTTTTCTAGTTGGCCTCTGAGTATTGACTTCCCTGCCATCACCGCCCTGGAAGTGGGCACACTGTTGGCCTCCTCACTGTCCTGCCTGGTCCCCTTCCCTTCCCGCCAGCCCTCTGGCCCTTCCCAGCCAGCTTGCCTGGCTTCCTGGACCTGCTGTCTTCATGTCTGTCTTCACATCTGTTCCAAGGCTGCCCCAGCCCCACTTGTTTATCCTTCAGGGGGTCCAAGTGGGTGTTTCAACTTCAATTATGCTCTGACCACAGCCACCACAGATACCAAAACAAACGTCCTGGGCGTCAGAGGTGGTGGAGGCTCAGACAGGCTGGTGCCAGGGGGCCTGATAAAGGGGGGTCTGCTTGGGCTTGGAGGTGATGAGAGCTGCTCCTAGTGATAGGGCCCTGGGGAGCAGGGGCTCGTGGATAACTGGCCTCCTCAGGTAGGCCCAGGCCGCAGAGGGGACAGTGTCTTGGTCTCAGTACCTCTCCCTCCATCTCCCAGCTTCCCTGCAGTCTCATCTAACAGAAGCCTTTTTTTTCTTTTAAAGTCGGGGTGTGCCTTGTAAAAGCCTTGCTTCTCCCCAGCTGCTGGCTAAGTCTGGCCTCACCTCCAGAGGACAAAGATCTTGACTCCTCAACCCAGGCAGGCCTATTGAGATCTTTTTAAAGTCCCTCTCAGACCTTGTGGTTAGTGTCTCAGGACGGTAGTAGAAGTCGGGGATCCTGGACCCAGTTCTGTTGGATTGTCCCTGTGACTTGGAGTGTGATCTTTGTACATGTTGTGCTTTGGTCTCCCCTCTCTAGGTCAATTAGCAGAAAACGTTTCCCAGTCTGATTGCCCACAAGGGACAAAAATTCAAACCTTCCAGGCTCCCTGGAGTCCCTGGAGAACACAGGGTGTCTTAGGGAGCAATGGGAAGCAGGACACGGTGCCTGCTAATGAGTGGGCCCTGATTTCTGTCTGGAGCTTCAGAGGATGGAATGCCAGGCATCCATGACTAGAGAGGGGCCCCAGCTCCCACTGGCCTCTGTGGCAGGAACCAGGAGACACAGCAGAGGCCATGCTCAGCAGCCCCTCCAGCTGCACTTCTTACTGGGAAGGAGCCCTCTCATTCGCTGTGCCCTCTCTGAATTCTCACCCAGTACCTGCTTTTGCCCCCACCCTTGCCTTCTGCTTTTCCCAAATGGCCACCTCAGCTCATCTGCCCATTGGCTGATCTCTGCAATGATCACATCTGGGAACATCTTTAATAATAATGATAACAGGGCCAGGCATGATGGCTCACACCTACAACCCCAGCACTTTGGGAGGCCGAAGCGGGTGGATCACTTGAGTCCAGGAGTTCGAGACCAGCCTGGCCAACATGGTGAAACCCCATCTGTACTAAAAATACAAAAATTAGCCAGGTGTGGTGGCAGGCACCTGTAATCCCAGCTACTCGGGAGGCTGAAGCAGGAGAATCGCTTGAACCTGAGAGACGGAGGTTGCAGTGAGCTGAGATGGTGCCACTGCATTCCAGCCTGGGTGACAGAGCAAGACTCCATCTCAAAAAATAAAATAAAATAAAAATAATGACAATAGGGCCAGGGGCGGTAACTCATGCCTGTAATCCCAGCACTTCATGAGGCTGAGGGGGGAGGATCACTTGAGCCCAGGTGGTTGAAGCTGCAGTGAGCTATGATCGTGCCATGGCACTCCAGCCTGGACATCAGAATGAGACCTTGTCTCTAATTTTATATATATATATACAAAGTTATCATTATATATATAAAACCATTATATATCATTACATATATTATCATTATATTATATATAATATTATCTTTATATATCATTATATATTATATATATTAATAGTAATTAATAGCAAGGAAAACAAAAAACAGCTCCCATTTATTGAACACTTTCCATGTGATGTGCCGGATAATTTTGCAATTTGATCTTTCTCTCTGTCCTACAAGGCAGACAGATATAATAGCCCCACTTTATAGATGAGGGAGCTGAGAGGTTAAGTAAATTTTCCAAAGCTGCACCACTAGCAAGCGGCAGAACTGGATTCAAACCCAATTAGTTCTGCCTTCTGAGTCCAAGGTTTTTGCTCCAGGCTTTGGATGTGCTGTAGAGAGGAGAGTTTACTTGGTGTTGGCTCCATCAGCCCCTTGAAAGCTCAGGGTCATGGCTTCTGTAGGGTGCTCTCTGTCTTTAGTTCTGATACTCAGGGTTGAAGAGACCTTTAGGCCGCTCCCCAAGAGTCCTGCTGGAGAACCAGGGAAGCCGTCTCAGTCCCAAATGAACCTGGACATCTGTCAGCTTCCTGTCCACACAGCTGAGGGCAAACTTTCTTAGAGCTCAGCTCTGGCTCTGCTGCAGGCTGTGAGTTGCTGGGGCTCTGGTTCTCTGAGCTCTCGAGGAGGGTCTGGATGAGGGTGGGGTTTCTATTCTGATCTCTGTTCTGGTTCCTCTTACTCATTCAACCCTGGCTGCTGCCCAAACACAGGCAGCCTTTGCCCTGGGGCTGGAGCCACAATGTGGCAGGTGGAGGGATGGGAGGTGGACTGTTGGAACCAGACATCTGCTTCCCATCCCCACCATGCACATGCACACACACAGTGAGGAAGGGGCAGGGCATGTGAGCTCTGGAAGGAGGGAGGGCCACCAGGGGCTCATTAGGGTGAGTATGGACACATTTGTGTCTTTGTGAGTGTGCATGCTGGAGACTGGGAGTGTGCTCGTCTGTGGTTGTGTGTGGGTGTGTGCCCGTGAGGTGGGGGCTGGGCTGGGTGTAAGACTGTGAACATGAGTCTTTGAAAGAATGAGTATGACAGAGCAATGCACCAGTGTGACCATATGGGGTGTGACTGCTTACAAGTGTAGGATTGTGCGAGGGCACAAACACTGGTGGGAAAGGCAGTTGCTGTCTCTCAGAGGAAAATCCCAGAACTCCAGCGGCCAACGTCTGCTCTGCTATTGACCAGCTCTGTGGCTTTGAGCACATGACTTCTTTGAGTCTACATGTCTCTACCTGCAAATGGGGAGGAAACTGCCTCACAGGGTAATCATGAGGACCAGGTGCAGGTGTGGGTGGAGCACTTTGTCATCTGTCAAATGTAAGTCCCTGGGAAGGTCAATAAGCAATCTCCATCCTCTGCCTCTCTTCCCCAGTGGCACCCGCACAACATGCTCAGGCCCCAGCCAAGTGCCAAGCTGGGGTGGGTGGTGTCCTAGAGCTGCAGGCTACACGGCCAGAGGTCCAGGCTCAGGAGGACTGGTTAGGGATGGGGAGAGTGAGCAGGTGTGGTGCCACACCTGTCTACTCCAGCTTCACATGTTTGACCCAAGGCTGCCCCGCCCCACCGGCACCAGCCCATCGGCACTCATTATTCTCCTCTGGATCTGAAGAGATTCTCCTCCATCTCACCCCAGCCCAGCATGCTGTGGCTTCTGCTGCCTCCTCCCTCTGGGGAAGTGAAGGCCCCCCCGGGTAGGAGGCTCTCATGCCAGGTTCCCCTTCTGACCTTCTGAAGGCTGTTCCCCACTAAGATCCCAGGGTCTTCAGTCATGTTTCACTTCCATTCCCAGCCTCCCCTGAGCTTCTCTAATGATTCTGGGACACCTAGTCCATTTGGAAATCATCTACTTAGCACAGTGGTTCTCAACCATGGCTGCACATCAGACAGGAATCACCTGGGAAAGATTTGAAAGATCCTGATGCTGAGGCTGCCCCCAGACCAGAATCTCTGGGTTGGTACTCAGGCATTAATATAGGTTTAGGCAGGGCATGGTGGGTCATGCCTGTAATCCCAACACTTTGGGAGGACAAGGCAGGAGGACTCATTGAGGCCAGGAGTTCGAGACCAGCCTGGGCAACATGGCGAGACTGCCTCTCTACCTAAAAAAGGAAAAAAAGAAAAAAAGAAAAAAAAAGAAATAGTTGGGTGTGGTGGTGCACACCAGCAGTCCTAGCTACCTGAAAGGTTGAGGCAGGAGATTACTTGAGCCCAAGAGTTCGAGGTTACAGTGAGCTATAATCATGCCACTGCACTCCGGACAGTCTCTAAAAAAGAAAATAAAATAACAAAATAAAATAAATATAGGTTTAAAGCTCTCCCAGGTGATTCTAATGTGCAGCCAAGCTTAAGAACCACTACTAATGTTTCCCAAGCATCCTTGCTGAGAAGAATCATTTGGGACGCTTGTTAAATACACAGCTTCCCAGGCTCCCTCCCCTGAAAATTCTCATTTGATGAGTCTAAAATGGGGCCCTGTAATTTGCATTTTTAATAAATACCACAAATGATTCTAATTATTAGGGAATTTTGAATCTACTAGCCTAGAGCTGTGTTTTTCAAACTTTAATGCACATCCAAATTGCCAGGGGATCTTGTTAAAATGCAGATTTCGGTTCAATAGTTCTAGGGTGAGAGCCCGAGGAGCTATAGAAGTTCTGGCCAATCAGAGCATAAATTAAGAGATAGTGAATGATGTGATGAGACCAGAGAAGAAAGCAGGGACCTTATAAACTGTGACAAGGAGCTCATGATCCCATGGCAATGAGGAGCCACCAGAGGGTTTTAAACAGAGGGAAATCTTGTTCAGATACATATTTTAGAAAGATATATTCTTGTGGCTGTGTTGGAGATGATAGATCATGCATCAGAGGATCAGACATCAGCCAGGAGGCTGTTGCCACATTTCAGGTGAAAGGTGGTAGCCTGGGCTAATGAGGTGGGAGCCGGAGGAGAGAAGTTAGTAGTCTTGTGGAAGACTCAGTGATCAGTTGGGTGGAGGCTGAGGGGGAGGATGAGGGAGGCTCCAGAGTGACCCCTAAGCTGGCTACTGACTTGGCAACTGGTGAAGAGGGATACCCATCTTGGTTGGCTCTGAAGCTTCCTTCCACATCTACTGACTCTGTGATCTGATCATTGTTTGGCTTAGTTTCTTGTGGGACCAGGGTGGGAGAGAGGCTACAGGAAGCTGCCTGGAATGTGTTATGGAACTGGTGCCTTGGAGAGCCCCTCTCCTTGACTTTGAGTGACTCTGGAGGCTCCCTGTCAGCAGTTGCCAAGGCTAAGAGGCTGCTTAGGGGATTCGGTCTTCTGAATACCTTGGCTCTCCATTTATTTCCTCTCTGGCTCCCTTCCAGAGAAGGAAGCCCAGATGAAGAGAAATCTGCATCCAAATGGCACCCTTGCTCTTGGATCCCATCTGGTGACTCTCCTTGTAAACCCTAAGTGCCCCCAAAGACCTCCCCCAGGCCATTTCTCCTGACATCTCTGTTTGGCACACTAGCCCCATCCTGCCCTTGACCACAGCCCCCTCCCCACATTGAGCTCTGTCTACCCACTCCCAGGACACTTGGCCTATTCTCCTGTTTGGGGACCTCATTTCTCCCTTTTGGGAGCTAAATATTGGTTCAGCATCTCCTAACCCAGTAACTGCTTTGCAGTTCCCAGGCTGCTCTGTCACATCTCTCTCTGATATAGCTCTTTCTATGGTGCAAGTATGCAGTAAGACAGATTCAAGTCACACTCACTAGGCTGGGAGGGCCATTCTGTAATCAATTGCCATCATCTTCAGCATCTGGTGAGAGCTAATTGTATGTTGGGCAGCAAACTAAGGACTTTATATGTATAATCTTAGTGTATGTATGTTCACCACATCTCCAAGAGATAGATTCTCCTATTATTCTCTCTTTTTTTTTTTTTTTTTTTGGACAGAGTCTCACTCTGTTGCCCAGGCTGGAGTGCAGTGGCGCGATCTCAGCTCACCCTCAACCTCTGCCTCCCGGGCTCAAGCCGTTCTCCTGCTCAGCCTCCTGAGAAGCTGGGATTACAGGCATGCACCACTACCGCCTGGCTAATTTTTGCATTTTTAGTAGAGATAGGGTTTCGCTATGTTGGCCAGGATGATCTCAAACTCCTGACCTCAAATGATCCACCTGCCTCAACCTCCCAAAGTGCTGAGATTATAGGCATGAGCCACCATGCCTGGCCAGGTTCTCCTATTCTTATTTTACAGATGAAGAAATAGGCAAAGATGTTAAATAACTTGCCCAAGGTCACTCAGCTAGGAATTGGGACTGGAGCCTGGTGCATCTTCACCACTGAACCGCACTGCCTCTCATAGTCCTCATCACCAACCAAGGCTCAGTTAAGTCCTCTGCCTAGGATCAGCCTCACTGGATTCTTCCCAGAGCAAATGTCAGGCCAGGGCTAAGGCTCATACCCAGAAAGCTGAGCAGATGGTAACTCCAGGGGGATTTTGCCACAGTGGAGTTAGGTATCGGAGGTCAAAAGGACTGCAGTTGAGTCTTGCTCTGCCTCTTGTTATCTGAGTGAACGTGGCCAAGTCTGACCTCTCTGAACTTCAGTTTCCTCATCTGTGACATGGGGATGGCAGCAGAAGCTACCTCTCAGAGGTTATGAAGAACAAATGAGGAAATGTGCAAGGCAGGATTGTATCAACTGCAAAGAGCTGCCTGATGTAAGTGACTATTAGTGCCAGCAGTCACTCAATATTTATCATGAATTACTAGGACCGAATCCAGGTGCTGTGAGTACAGCCAGGAGCCAGCCCCTGGACCTGGACTTGTCCCTAAGATGACAAATTGCAAGTCAAACAAGAATACAGTCACCTTGCCACTCTCCGCCTTCCATGGGCCTTTTGTGATCTTTCTGAAGCTATGACCTGGGCCCTGGCCATCTTTCCTTACCTGTGTAAACTGAAGGTCTCTAGCCCTCTAACAGTCTAGACAGCCCCCAATTTTAACATTCCAGGGGTGGAATGGAAGGCAGGTCCTTGTGACATTTGCTAAAGCAGAATTGTTGCTGAAATGGGGCCTCTTTCTTCATGCAATGAATAAAAATCTTAGTGCCTCGTGTTTGTGTATGGCAAGTCTCACTGCTGAAACTTCTGTTAATTCATTTATTCAAATGAACCACATTTATTTAAATTTATTTTAAATTTCAAAAGTAAACTAAAAATGCATTCTTGTTGTAAGAAATACAGATGAAATACTCCTCCTAATTCCAGAATCATCTGCAGAGGTCACTGCTACAGTCAATTCACTGTGTGTCCTTCTAGATCATTTCCTATGAATTTACTTACATGTATATATTATACAAAAAGAAACATATGATTTTTTTGTTGGGTTTTTACATTTATACCTGAGTATTTTTGTTTTTCTGCAATTTGCTTTTCCAGTGAGTGGTGGCTTACACTTGTCATACCAGCACTTTGGGAGGCCGAGGCAGATGGATCACGATGTCCAGAGTTTGAGACCAGCCTGGCCAACACAGTGAAATGCTGTCTCTACTAAAAATACAAAAATTAGCTGGGCATGGTGGCGGGCACCTGTAATCCTAGCTACTCGAAGGCTGAGGCAGGAGAATCACTTGAACCTGGGAGGTGGAGGTTGCAGTGAGCCGAGATCATGCCACTTTAGTCTAGCCTGGGCAACAGAGCTAGACTCCATCTCAAAAAACAAAAAATCTCTCTATATATGTCTACCTCATTATTTTTAATTGCTTCATATGAAGTATTCAATAGATGGGGTGCCACTGTTTATTCACCCATTCCCACCAGTGGATTTTTAGGTTGCTTCTGATTTTTCATTGTTCTGAATATTGCTTAGTGAACTCTCTGGTATGTGGTTTTGTGGGAAGACATGGCTATTTTGTTAGGATAATGGATATCTAGAAATAGAGTTGGTCAAATGAAGATGGGTATTGTTAATTTTAATAGAAACTGCCAAAATACCTATCAAGAAGACTGAACCAATTCAGGGCACTTCCAAGACAGGATGAGAAGACCAACTTACGTACACTCTCTCCCATGCTGGGTACTGTCAATAGGTTGAATTTTTGCTAATCTAATGGATGAAGCTAAAACAAATCTTATGCTTCTTTTAATTTGTAGTTCTCAAATTATGATTGCATTTCTCTTATGTTGAGCATATTTTCCTAAGTTCATTGAATATTTTGTATTTTTAGTTCTGTAAATCGCCTGTTCATTTACTTTGCCCATTTTATTTTTATTTTTATCCTTGGAGACAAAGTCTCGCTCTGTCACGCATGCTAGAATGCAGTGGGTGATCTAGGCTCACTGCAACCTCCGCCTCCCAAATTCAAGAGCTTCTCCTGCCTTAGCCTCCCAAGTAGCTTGGGTTAAAGGTATCCGCCACCATGCCTGGCTAATTTTTGTATTTTTAGTAGAGACAGGGTTTTGCCATGTTGGCCAGGCTGGTCTTGACCTCCTGACCTCAGGTGATCCACCTGCCTCAGACTCCCAAAGTGCTGGATTACAGGGGTGAGCCACCATGCCCTGTTGCCTATTTAAAAAACTGGGGTTTCAAAAATATTTTTCTTATTAATGTGTTGGAAATTCTTAATTCTAGTTATTAATATGTGTTGTATTTTGGCTGAGTGCCGTGACTCATGCTTGTAATCCTAGCACTTTGGAAGGCTGAGGCAGGAGGATTGCTTGAGGCCAGGAGTTTGAGACCAGCCTGGGCAATGTGCAAGACTCCCATCTTTACAAAATATAAAATAAAAAATTTAGCCAGGCACGTTGGAATGTGTGCCTGTAGTCCCAGCTACTCTGGGGACTGAGGTGGGAGGATCGCTTGAGCCCAGGAGTTCAAGGCTGCAGTTGAGCTATAATCTTGCCACTGACCTCCAACCTGGGTGACAGACCAAACACACACACACACACATACACAATTTTATTTTAATTTACTTTTTTTTTCTTTAGAGATGGTGTCTCCTCCTCTTGCCCAAGGCAGAGTACAGTGGCATGATCATGGTTCACTGCAGCCTTGACCCCTTGGCTCAAGCAATCCTCCCACATCACCCTCCCGAGTAGCTAGGACTACAGGCATGCCTTACTTGTTGTATTTTAGCCGTTTGTCTTTCAATGTCCTTTACCATCTTCTATTATACAGCAGTTTCAAATTTAGATGTAAATAGTTTGTCAATATTTTCCTTTATGGCTTTTGTAGTTACTGTCTTATTTTAAATCGCCATCTTTAGCCTGAAATTATTTAATTTTAACTTACATTTTATCTTAACATTTTTAGAGTCAACTCTTAATTTCCTCTGGAATCTACGTTGTGAATAGTGTGAGATAGAAATAACCCTTTCGTGAAGTTTGGAGGGCCTCCCTGTCACCGTGGGTATCTGGACTAAGAGTCTGATTTACTAATATCAAAGCACACCATTAGTGTTTTCATAATTTAGAAGCAAGAGGATGCAAAGCAACAGTGGGCATCGGGTGAGGTGAAGGAAGGGTGTGGCAGAGTGGGAGTGATGGGAGAGGACCCCTCGCAGGACTTGGCTGACTGGAGATATGAAAATGTCTCCCTGCAAAGAGAATGGCAGGTGGCCCCCAGGGATCCTGGGGGGCCATCTCCACGTGCCCCTGGTGTACAAAACATCTTCCCAGTACACCCTGTGTCACATCATATAAATGATCTGTTTCCTTAGCAAGCAACCTCCTCCCAACTACAATGTCAGCTGGAGGGCCAGGTGCGGTGGCTCATGCCTGTAATCCTAGTACTTTGGGAGGCTGAGGCGGGCAGATCACCTGAGGCCAGGAGTTCGAGACCAGCCTGACCAATATGTTGAAACTCTGTCTCTACTAAAAATACAAAAAAATTAGACGGGCGTGGTGGCCTGCGCCTGTAGTCCCAGCTATTCGAGAGGCTGAGGCAGGAGAATCACTTGAACCCAGGAAGTGGAAGTTGCAGTGAGCCGAGATCATGCCATTGCACTCCAGCCTAGGCAACAAGAGCGAAACTCCATCTCAAAAATAAATAAAATAAAATAAAATAAAATAAAATAAAATGTCAGCTGGGGGACAGGGACTGCGTCCTCCTCATTTTTGTCTCCCTTGCACCAACACAGAGCCAGCACCCCTGGTTGAATGTGTATACATCTTCCTGTGCCGGGCACATGCCCACACTTCTGTGTGCTCAGGCTGGTGTGTGTGGGGTGTCTCTGGGTGAGCATGGGCATGACAAGTGTTGGGAGTGCACACTGAAACAGCCCACGTGCTTGTGTCTCAGTGTGGCCGTGTGCATGAAGCTAGCACACCTGAGCCTGTGGGCATGGGAATACATATGTGTCTGCCTTTCTTCTCTCTTCAGTTTTCTGCCCTCTACTTCCTTGGGTCGGAAAAAGCAGGAACTTTTTCTCTTGGCAGGAGGAATATTTAGTAACAGGGACAAAGTGAGGACACTGCAATCCTTGTAGTTTCTCCTGGGAAAGCCTCTTTCTTTCTGAGGCCTCTGCTCGCCTTCTTTGCTCTCTTCTCCCCTCCTTTTTCTACTGCACATCTCTTTGCTTCCCCGCTTCGGGAGGAAGCTCATCTGAGCTCAGCCTTTGCTGACAAGGCCATTTGGGCCTATTAGTTGCCTCCTAATGAGTGACTGCCTTCTCGGCCCCTCCCCCCACCACAACTGGGAGGGAGGGATCAATTAGCTGCTGCCATAAACACACACACACAAACACACACACACACACCCTTACACGTGTATTTATGCTTCCACGTATATATGTACACGTCACATACTATATATGATCATAAATACACTCATAGCAAATACAAATACATCTGCTCTTCTTGACCAGTAATATCTCCTAGGGTTCCCCACTCTGCTCCTTGCTCTGTTCACCAAGAAGAACCATGGCCAACCCCACACTCCCCAGTCCAAACCCAGATTCCCATGATTCCAAATGAAGTTCAACTCTCATGTTTTACAGGCGGCCAAATTGAAGCTCAGAGTAGGCAGGTGACTTGTCCAAAATCCTTCAGTCAGTTAGAAGCCAAGCAACAAGCCACAACCCTATGCCATCTGATGCCCAGAGCAGTGCTACTGCAGCCAAGAGAGAAACAGGGTGTCCCACGCAGGCCCATCCTGATCGTAACAGAGCTGTGGGACTTTGAAGGTAGCACGTCTAGGTTAAGGTGTGCAGACATGATCCTGAAGGTGATGGGGACTGCAGAGGCTCTGCCATGTATCAAGGAGGGAGAGGGTGGGCTTTCAAGGAGGACTGCCTTGTCCCCTGGGTTGGCCTGGCCTGGAAATTGTGGAGAGAGGGGTCCAGTCTCAGTCCCATCCCCCCTCTGGCTTCTGCAAGTCTCACCATGGCTGTCTCTCCCTCCACTGAGTACTGACCTCAGGAATCCCTGATTCCTGGCAAGCTCACTCTTGGCCAGAGTACCCTGTTCCAAAGAGTGTTCTCTGGGGGAAGATAGGTTCCATCCTGGCCCTGGCCCTGGCCTGTTCTCCAGATTCCACACTAGGATGGGAGGTGTGAGGACTGGGTCTAGGCCTGAGGCACACAAGACCCAGCAAGTCCTGCATGACCAGCCTAGGCCACCTGGGTCAAAATGCCATGGCACCACTGTGGCCAGCCGCTTGGAGACACTCATAACAAATACACATACATCCTCAGCAGCTGGGGTTATAGCTGAGTCTTAGCAATTTATGTCTCCTAAGGTCCCAGCCCTGCCAGGGACCCAGGCCCTGAATGAAAGAGCTGAGGATGGGTCTGAGGGGCCCTTGGGCCCTTGGGGAAACTTACCCAGGAGGGGTCACGGCAGGGGCAGGGGCTTCCAGAACCTCCTTTCACCCCAGAAGCTGGAAATGATACTCTCCTTGCCCCCACTCAGTCTCTCTCCCAGAGGCCGGTGTTGCGGGAGGGCTGCAGTTCTTGTCTACAGGCCCCTTTTCTCCCTGGGAGCACCAGACCCCACCTCCTCTCCTCATCCTGAGTCCCTGGCTGGGAGGTACTGTGGAGACCGAGGCCTGTCACCTGCCACTCTCCTTAGCCCTCGAGGCCTCAGTGAAGTCTGCCGGGGGCTCAAGGGGGAATCCTGGGAGCCCATCGCTTGACTGATCTGGGTCTCAGTCAAGTCCCCAGGCCTGCTCCCTGGCCTCCCCCTCAGCAGGGCTCAGCTCAGCAAGTACTCCCCTAGATTAAGTTTCCAAAGGGAATGTCCTTTTCCAGCACAGCCCTCACCCTACCCTGAAAGGCTCAGAGCAGCAAAGTCTTGGCTCTCGGGGTGTTGAGCCATCAGGTGCCAGCAGGGTATGGAGGAGGCAATGGGCCCTGGGGCAAGGGCACGAGGGCACACAGGCTCCAGGTCAGGGAGACTTGGGCTGAAATCCTAACTTCCACTTAGTACCTGAGTGACCTTGGAGAGCTATGCCACTTTTTTCCTAGAGAGCTTGTTAAAATGCAGTACCGGGCTGGCGTGGTGGCTCACGCCTGTATTCCCAGAACTTTGGGAGGCCAAGGCAGGAGGATCACCTGAGGTCATGAGTTCAAGACCAGCCTGGCCAACATGATGAAACCCCATCTCTACTAAAAGTACAAAAATTAGCCAGGTGTGGTGGCACATGCCTGTAATCCCAGCTACTCAGGAGGCTGAGGCAGGAGAATCACTTGAACCCTGGAGGCGGAGGTTGCAGTGAGCTGAGATCACACCACTGTACTCCAGCCTGTGGATGGAGCGAGACTCCGTCTCAAATAAAAAAAAA
>NW_012114533.1:2144550-2148194 GCF_000951035.1 Colobus angolensis palliatus | reverse complement strand
CTGTAGTCCCAGCTACTTGGGAGGCTGAGGCAGGAGAATGGTGTAAACCTGGGGGGCGGAGCTTGCAGTGAGCTGAGATCCGGCCACTGCACTCCAGCCTGGGCGACGGAGCGAGACTCCGTCTCAAAAAAATAAAATAAAATAAAATAAAATAAAATAAAATGGAGATAATACCAACTCCATAGGATTACTGTGAAGGTTAAAGTGAACTAAGTCATGTAAAACTCTTAGAACATCCCCCAGCACATGGTAAGTGTTCAACAAATGTTTTTTATTTTGTGTATCTATGTGAGCATGTTAATGTTTCTCATCCCCTTAACAGGAGGAGCAGGTGGCCAGGCACGGTGGCTCAGGCCTGTAATCCCAGTACATTGGGAGGCCAAGTGGGGAGGATCACTTGAGGCCAGGAGTTAAATATTATTAATAATAATAATAAAAGGAGGAACATTGTCTGACCCTTCTTCCATTAGAGGGGCTTTGTGACTCTGTCCATCCTTTCGGTCTGTTTGTAGACACTTAACTTTGGTAACTGCGAGCATCTGGAGTGCTTGAGGAAGCTGGGCTCACTCAGAGCCAGGGCCCCATTCTCACGGAGAGCCCTGGGAGGGGAGGAGCGACACACATCTAGCTTGCATCCCTCCATCGATGCTTCCAGGACACTCCTGGGGGTGGCAATGCACCCATTGTGCCCCTGGGTCACTCACATAAAATATCACCTGAGCCAGGAGGGAACCATTGAGGGTGGGGGTAGAGAGAAGTAGGTCACTCTCAGAGTCCATCCTAGAGCCAGGGGCAGGGAGGGGCAAGGCGGGGGTGGGAGCAGTTTATAAGGGAGGCTCTGCAAGCTCAGGTCAGAGAGAGCTGTCATTCCAGCAGCAGTGGCAAGCTTAATTCCCCATCCTCTTCTGCAGGGTCAGCCTGCCCTCCCACCTACTCCACTCCCTTGCTGCTTCTGATGCTGCTGGAAGGGCTGTTCCAGTGCATCCCACCTCTGGGAGGCACCTCTGGGAGATGCTGGGCTGCCAGGCAGGTTGAGTAGGTTTGAGAGAAGGTGGGAGGGGCCCTGACTTGGGGGAGGGACCTGGGCCTGGGATGGAGCCGGGTTTCTCAGGCACCCAGGCAGGTGGCAGCCTGAGGAGGGGTGCAAATGTGCTCAGAGCCACAGCCTAGCCTGGAGGGAGATGGGGGAGCTAAGACAGGCTGACCTCCACCCCTGGGCTGCACAGCCCCATTCCCAGTATAGGCCCTGTGTCTCAGAGACCTGCAGAAGTCAGAGATTCTGAATGCAAAACTGGGATGTAGGGTCAGGCAAGGGCTTGTAAGACTCATGGGCAATGTAATTTAAAATGAGACCTACCACTCTACCCCCTCCATGAGGCATGAGCACATGCACCTGGGAAATCATCACATGTCGGCTTGTGTGTATTCATCACACAAGCACACACTGTCACACACATCACCCGCAGGCACGTGTACACAATCATGAACACATAGATACTCGCGGGCACAGACACCATCCAGGGATGGTGCTGGAGCCCAGAGTACTCTCTCTCGCTTTCCAGGTTCAGAAAATCACATCCTGGGAGTTAAATAGTGTGACCAAGGGCCACCTTTGGAGGGTCCCCAAAGCCTCTTCAGGCTTTTCTCTCCTAAGAAGCCACTTTTTTTTTTTTTTAATTTTAGAGCCATCATCAGCCAGAAGCCACTCTTGCCTAATGCCCTGCAGCCATGCCCTCCTTCCATATGTCTTTTGTCCCTCTGTGGAGTGGCTGGCCTTCCAATACTGCCACATTTGTGTGCACACCTGAGGTCTGACCCCTTCCAGGACTCCGACTTGGGGGCACCTGGAGGGCTAACTCCTCCCTGATCAGGGTTTTTCCCCCAGGGACACTGCTTTATTTATTTATTTTTATTTTATTTATTTATTTTTGAGACGGAGTCTCGCTCTGTTGCCCAGGCTGGAGTGCAGTGGTGTGATCTCGGCTCACTGCAAGCTCTGCCTGCCGGGTTCACGCCATTCTCCTCCCTCAGCCTCCTGAGTAGCTGGGACTACAGGCGCCCGCCACCAGGCCTGGCTAATTTTTTTTTTTTTTTTTTTTGTATTTTTAGTAGAGACAGGGTTTCACCATGTTAGCCAGGATGGTCTCGATCTCCTGACCTCCTGATCCGCCCGCCTTGGCCTGGGATTACAGGCTGTGAGCCACCGCAGCTGGCCAGGACACTGCTTTAGAAGGGAGTCAGTGAGTTCTGGCGAGGAGGCCAAGAAAGCTGAGGCGTAGGTGGGCAGGAAGGCTGCGGCAGTGAGGAGAGCCTTGGTTTGGGCAGGCATCTCACATTGAGGCTGGCCACCCAGATCCATGTGCCTCCTGCACACAGACACCTCACCTGGAGGGGTGTGAGGAGCAGAGAGGAGGAAGAGCATGGGGCAAGTTGGTGAGATGAGCCATATGGGCACATGTAGGGGAAGGTGCAGGCGACAGTCTTCCTATTTTATTTTGGGGGTAAGTGGATATATGTAATACTTGTCCCCAGACACTCATGCTTATACACACACAGGTTCTCATACACATGAAAACATTCTTAAAGCAGACACACCATATGGACCTGGAATTTCACCCATAGATGCCCACTGTCACCCCTCACCCTCAGCCCCTACGCCGCCCTGTTTCTCACATACATGTGCTCACTCTCACATGCCGGCCGATGCCCAGCTTTTCTGGCTCAGGCTCTGAACAGACAGAAGAATGTGATAAAATCGACAGCTGAAAACTGTCCTGAGAGCAAAGCTGTACTTTGTTGAGAAACCTGAGCCCTTATTGGAGGAATACAAGTGTCTGTGTCTGGGGGCTCGGGGATAGGGGAGGTGGTGGGGTGGCCTCCCAGGGCGCCTGTGGCCACTGGGCTGTTTCCATCATAAAAAAAAAAAATGATGAAAGGAGCCGGTCAGTGAGAGCATGGCTGTGAGTAAATAAAGCTGCCACCTTTGACCCTTGGAGGCCAGAGCTCATCCCATAACAAATGCTCATTAGGGAGGGAGTGCTCAGTCCCATCCCAGGTTCTCCAACACCAGAGGCCCAAGGCCAGACTCCCAAGGGGGAGGGGATATGAGAACCCCTGTGTGAGGCTAGGGGACCTGTACAGTGAGTAGGGGGTGGAGAAAGGAACAGGGGATGTGGGAGGGGGTTGGGGACATTAGGGAAAGGATGATGGTCATCGGGGAGGGATGAGGACTGGCAGGAGAGCTCTGACTTCTGGCTCCCCCTCCCTGGACTCCTCTCTCTGCAGCCTCTCCAGGTCTCTTCCGCTCTTGGGCTCTGAAACAAGCATACATCTCCCTTCTCCTGCTTAAGGCTCGGTTTGCTTATTTTTCTAATCATCAGGAACTACAGGCAAACAGGGGTTAGCAAAAATAACAAACACAGGGCAAACTACAAAGTCACCAGGAATCCCAGAAAGGTTGAGAAGTGGTTGATTCTGGCTTTGATTCAGAAATAAAAGTACTGGCCAGGCACGGTGAGTCATGCCTATAATCCCAGCACTTTGAGAGGCCAAGGCAGTTGGCCTGCTTGAGCTTGGGAGTTCGAGACCAGCCTGGTCAATGTGGCAAATTGAAGAAGAAAAAGAAAGGAAGGGAGGGAGGAAGG
>NW_012114533.1:2115481-2144164 GCF_000951035.1 Colobus angolensis palliatus | reverse complement strand
AAAGAAAGAAAGAAAGAAAGAGAAAGAAAGAAAGACAAAAAAAGAAAGATTGCCAAACCCACATCCCATGGGTCTGTCTCAAACTCCTTTCCTACAGATCTGTTCAGCTCAGCACCGGGCAGTCCTGGCTTGGAGCAAAGCTCAATAAAGTTGACTGTATAGACAAATAAGTGGGTATATAGATAAATGCATGGGTGGATGAATGAAAGAAGGCTCTTGGTCATCAACCCCGACTCTGTCTGGGTTCAAACTTCAAGCACTTATGTGGGGCTGGCTGCTCTGTTGGGCCAGGCAGGATCCTCTTCCCCTTCTCTGTAGCTGACCTCTGGGCCCCCCTCCCCGCAGGGCTGACATTCACTTTATTCTGTAGTCACCTTGGCTCTTACAGGCTCACCTGGTCCAGTCTCAAGAGAAGAAAGCACTTTGCAATGTGGCTCTGAAAGACTCCTGCGCTGTGTGTCTCTTTATCCTCTGTGGACCCAGCAGCCGCTCCCTTTGTAGCCAGAGGCTACTATGTGGCCACTAAGTAGGTCCTGGAAAGTCCTATTTTGGCTAATTTTAATGAGTGATATGATAATAAAATGTAGCAATAAACAAAGTTTTCACCAAAAGACAAGAAGACTCCCAGGTTTTATATCAGGACATACAGGCAACAGTGATAAGAAACAGATCACTATACTTCCCAACCCTGCCACCCCATCTGTCCCTGACTTAGAAGGAGGAATAGAAAGAGGAAGTTCAAGAAAAGCATCCCTATTTTTCGGTAAGGGTGAGGTTGCTGGAGGAAGCCCAGCACAAAGACACTCCAGGCAAGACTAAGAGTTAGCAGGAGGCCAGTCCTCCTCTTGGGGGGCTGTCTCTGTCCCGTAAGACATGCCCACAGCCACATGCCCAGAACTTGGCCTTTCTTTATGCCCCAGACACAATGCTTATTTTCCCTGAATCCCTGAGAGTGACCTGGCTGGGTCTTTGTCCCTGGGGGAAATAGGGAAGCTGAACCCCCAAATGGGGAGGAGGAATCCAAGGTAGCTGACCCCTGTATGTTCCCACTGGATGCTTGGTCTGCACCAATGGCCCCCTCCTGGCCAAATTTCTCTTGCCGCATCAGATGAAGGAGAAAACCAGATGGGTTCAGCTTCAAAAACCAGCCAAAGACCCAGGAGACAGAGGCATCACGGAAGTCAATCACCATTTTCTGACTCCCCTATTAGAGTTCCCTCAACTCAACTCCAGCCTGAATCATCACCAACTTTTCCTAAGTTACTCTGGGACAGACACTATTCTGTGGGCTTTACATGAATTTAACCCTCACAGGTGCTCTATGAAGAGGTGCTGTAATTATTCCCAATTCCAGATGAGAAAACTGAGGTCTAGAAAGGTCAAGCTACTGGTCCAAGGTCATCCAGTTATTATTATTATTATTATTATTATTATTATTAAGACGGAGTCTCGCTCTGTCGTGAGTCTGGAGTGCAGTGGCGTGATCTCAGCTCCCTACAACCTCCACCTCCCGGGTTCAAGCAATTCTCCTGCCTCCACCTCCCGAGAAGCTAGGACTACAGGCACCTGCCATCACGCCCAGCTATCTTTTTTTTTTTATTTTTAGTAGAGATGGGATTTCACCATGTTGGCCAGGATGGTCTCGATCTCTTGACTTCATGATCCCCCTGCCTTAGCCTCCCAAAATGTTGGGATTACAGGCGTGAGCCATGGCACCCAGCCCAGTTTTTATTTTTTTATTTTTATTTTATTTTATTTTATTATTTTATTTTTTGAGATGGAGCCTTGCTCTATGGCCCAGGATGGAGTGCAGTGGTGCAATCTCCACCACTGCAACCTCCGCCTCCTGGGTTCAAGCAATTCTCCTGCCTTAGCCTCTGGAGTAGCTGGGATTACAGGCACACACCACCACACCTGGCTAATTTTTGTATTTTTAGTAGAGACTTATTGGGCAGGCTGGTCTCAAACTCCTGACCTCAGGTGATCTGCCTGCCTCAGCCTCCCAAAGTTCTAGGATTATAGGCGTGAGCTACCGCTCCCGGCCTTGCCCGGTTTTTAAGTGGAGGATTGGAATTGGCACCCCAGTCATCTGGCTTCTAGGTGGCTGGCAGGTATCTGAGTCTGGTTTGGAGACAGGAAAGCACAGGCTCAGGATCAGATTGGAAGATGAGTAAGTATCCCCAGCTAGCTTCCCTGGAGCTCTGCTGCCAGGACCCCTATCGGACCCACAGCAGGTAGAGGCACAGCCCTTTCACAAGCAGCACCAAGGTCTCCTCTGTGCTGACAGAAAGATGCAAACACATCCCTCTCCCTTCCCCATTTTACCGAACTCCTACCTTCTCAGCAACAAAAAACTTCATCAACATTAAACACCACCATGATGTATGTTTACATCAATCATAATGCTTCATCTCTTAATCTTTATTAACGTTAAAACCAGTAGTGGCTCACACCTGCAATCCCAGCACTTTGGGAGGCTGAGGCAGGTGGATTGCTTGAGCTCAGGAGTTCGAGACCAGCCTGTGCAACATGGTGAAACCCTGTCTCTACAAAAAGTACAAAAATTAGCCAGACATGGCGGTGTGCACCTGTAGTCCCAGTTGCTCAAGAGGCTGAGGTGGGAGAATCCCCTGAGCCCCCTGAGCCCGGGAGTTTGAGGCTGACGTGAGCTGCGATCATACTACTCCATTCCAGCTGAGCAGCAGAGTGAGACACACACACAAGCTAAAACTTGTGCTTTTTCTGAGTTTAGCCTGTTAAAGTATACTGTCTTCTTCAAATTTTTAAAAATTTAACATGCTTTTTTTTTTTTTAAAGATAAGATCTGGCTCTATCACCCAGGCTGGAGGGCAGCGACGCCACCTTGGCTTATTGCAACCTCCACCTCCCCGGCTCAAGCCATCCTCCCACCTCAGCCTCCTGAGAAACTGAGACTATAGGCATGGCACCATCACACAAAGCTAGTTTTTGTATTTTTTGTAGAGATGGGGTTTTGCCATGTTGACCAGCTGGTCTCAAACTCATGAGCTCAAGTGATCTGCCCACCTCAGCCTCCCAAACTACTGGGATTACAGGCATGAGCCACTGCACCCAGCATGCATTGTTGGTTTTTATATTTTTTAAAAAATTGGGACAGGGTCTCATTCTGTCACCCAGGCTGGAGTGCAACGGCACAATCACAACTCCTGGGCTCAAGCAATGCTCCCACCTTAGCCTGGGACTAAGTAGCTGGGACTACAGGCATGTGACACCATGCCTGTTTGCCTATTTTTTTTTTCTTTTTTCTGTAGAGAACGGCGTCTCGCCATGTTGCCCAGGATGGTCTTGAACTCCTGGCCTCAAGTGATCTGCCCGCCTCAGCCTCCCAAAGTGCTGGGATTATAGGCACGAGCCACCACGCCCAGCCGAGAGCACAGAGTTCTAAGGAGCACGGATCTCACAGCCAGAGGCAGGTTGCCCACCTCTCTCCCCACCTGTGGCAGCCCTGCTACCCCAGACCTTTTCAGAACCCCGTTCCTTGTCAGTGTGGGAACCTGGTTTATTCTTATTTATTTAGCATACATTTTATAGTATCATATTATGTGATGGGTACTAGTCAAAGCACTTTACAAATACTAACTCACTGACTTCTCATAATAAGCTCATGAAGTAGATCATAATTACTATTATGCCGTTTTACTGATGAGAAAACTGATTCAGATAAATTTTCTTTGTTTTTTTTGCCCAGGTTGGAGTGCAGTATCATGATCTCAGCTCACTGCAACCTCCACCTCCCAGGTTCAAGCAATTGTCCTGTTTCAGCCTCCCAAGTAGCTGAGACTACAGGTACATGCCACCATGCCCAGCTAATTCTTGTATTTTTAGTAGAGATGGAGTTTTACTATGTTGGCCAGGCTAGTCTTGAAATCCTGACCTCAGGTGATCCGCCTGCCTCGGCCTCCCAAAGTGCTGGGATTACAGGCATGAGCCACCACTCCCAGCTGAGTTAGAGAAATTTTCTCTGGGTCACATAGCTAGTAGAATTCAAGCGGGGGCAGTCTGACATGAAATTGTTTTTTTTTTTTTTTTTTTTTTTGAGGCGGAGTCTCGCTCTGTCGCCCAGGCTGGAGTGCAGTGGCGGGATCTCAGCTCACTGCAAGCTCCGCCTCCCGGGTTTACGCCATTCTTCTGCCTCAGCCTCCGGGAGTAGCTGGGACTACAGGCGCCCGCCACCTCGCCCGGCTAGTTTTTGTATTTTTTAGTAGAGACGGGGTTTCACCGTGTTAGCCAGGATGGTCTCGATCTCCTGACCTCGTGATCCGCCCGACTCGGCCTCCCAAAGTGCTGGGATTACAGGCTTGAGCCACCGGGCCCGGCCTATGAAATTGTTAACCATCTGCACCACTCCATTGACTAGGAAAAGGCACTTCAGCTTGTAGTTGCCCTTCTTTTTGTGGGTCCTGCCTTTGTCGCAGCAGCCCCAATCCTAAGGAGGACCCTAAGTCTTCCTGTCCTGGGTTTCAGACCTTCTTACACTGGCCTTCTAGTTACTTCTGTCTCTTATACAGCCACCATCTGTGGGATCCTGCCAAGTGCCAGGCATTGAGCTAAGCACTTTTACATCTTTTGATTTGTTTTAACTTTCACCACAATCATATGGGATAGGTAGCATATCTCCATTTTATAGGGGAGGAAACAGTAGATCAGAGAGGTTAAGTGTGTTACCCAAGACCACACAGCTAGTGAAGTGGCAGAGGAAGAATTTGAGCCCAAGTGGCCAAATATCAATGCCTTTGGTCTTTCCATTATACTTGGCTCCAATCTGGCTCCACTCTGGCTCCCTGAAGCCCCACCAGTTTACCCTAGTCCACTCCTCTGTCCTGATTGGTTTTCTTGAAGTACACAGAGGTAGAAACAAACTCTTTGGTGTAGCTCAACTGTTCTTCCTAGCCATGGTCAGGCTTTATCAGGCATGGCCAGGCCGTGATCAGGCCTGGCTTTATCAGGCCCCTAGTGGCCACACCTTCTGCTTTTTGGAACTGAGAGCCACTCCCTGAGAGAGGCCCAAATAGCTTCTTCCTTTCTTTTTTCAAAGTCCACACCCCACTGGAGCCTGCCCACTAGGTTCCTATTTCCTGTTTTAAGCTCTTCAGTTGGCTTACAGAGTGCAGATGATGGGCAGGCTCTGAGTCCAATGAATAGGCCACACCCCTCAGCACAGACTTTTGCTCTTCCTACTTCTCTAGGTTCTCCGGGATGACTCATAGCCCAGGTACCTTCTGGGGAGTGGTTTTTACCAATACTGTCATACGATTGCACAAGGCCCAAATACGTTGAACACATTATAATATGTACACAGAATTCCCATCAAGGATAAGAGAAGCCACTTTCCTCAATCCTGGAAAACTCTGGGATATTCTGTGGCAGCATCACCTTTGGAAACAATGCTTGGCAGTTGATTGGTTGTGCATTTATGTGTGCGTGTTCTTCTGTGCGGACATGCACACCTGTGTGGTTGTATGCATCTCTGAGTGCACGCTTTTCAGTGGGGGATAGTACAGATGCGTGTCTGCAAAGCTGGACCCACTTCAGTGATGGTCAATGTGTTACGCTTAGGAGTTTGCATACATGTTTTTGAGAGTGAGGAGTCTGTATGTACCTCTGAGTTTGTGTGTGTGTGTGTGTGTGTGTGTGTCTCTGTGTGTGTGTGTGTATCTATATACTATGTACAAGTCATGTGAAAGGCCTGGTTAGGAAGGTTTCCCATACCCAGAGCACTTTGAAAAGACTCAGGAAGAACACTGACCAGAAGAGGTGGGGTAGAGAGAAGGTCTAATCCTTCATAAATAAGCAGAGGGATGTTGTGGTCAGTTAGAAATGTCCCCAGGCGGATTAAGACAGGTTTTCAGCATTCAGCAAAGTCACTTGTAACCCAGGACAATAAGTGTGTGCTGGCCAGATTAGGTCTAGCCCCAGTTTTAAGGTGCAAAGGACAGAAGAATATAGTAAAGCATTCACTGTCCCCCCATTCAACAGGCTCTGGGCCCCATCCTGTCCCCTATGGCCTTTCAGGGGCCAGCACAATTCGACCTTGATGGAGAGGTGGTGGCTGCTGGAGAGGGGCTCCAGGAGGCCTACAAAGAGGCCTTGTTAGTGCTCCTCACTCTTCTGCTTGCTCCAAAGGCAGAGAGGCCTCTTTCTTCCAGTAGCTGCTCAAAGGTTTTGCTGACTTCAGAAGCAAGGAGGAGGAGGGAAGAAGGAGAGGAGGCCTCTGAGGTGGGGAAACTTTTGCTGAGATTGCAGGCTCCCCAGCCCCTCCCTGGTTCCTCATTACTGAGTCCTTGGGCATGAAATTTCTTTTTATTTGAAGGCCGAGAAGAACCAGGGATTGTGTTAATGACCAGCAAGCAACAGGGCAAGAACTAGGCAGGGGGCTGGCTCTCTTGACCTTGAAATCCTGTCTGCACTTTTCTGCTGTGCCCATCCCCTATTTTCCCAGATCTCTGTCACCTTAGCCCTGCCCTCTTAATGGGACCCTAAAGAAGACTCAAGAAGAGGGGTTAGGGAGGCAAGAAAGGCACACAGTATGTCTGAGGAACTCATCAATTGAGTCCGGAAAATTGAGCAGGACTGAACCAGTAGGGAAGATATACATCTTACATAAAGATCAGTGCAATCACAAGAAAGATAGGAAAACAGAGATACCCCAATAAATTAGGAAACATTTATACTGTTTCTTCTTTATGTTGATACTGACAATGGCTTGATGAATTAGAAGACAGAATTCACTATACCTCTCATAAGCAAGAAAAGCAAGAGTTAGAGCAGTTAACTGATCTGTTTACAAACACACTATAAAAGCAGTGTGATTATAACTCTATATCCTGTGACTAGACCCATGTCTCTGTGACTCCAAATCTGTGATCCAAAAAAGGATTGTCTTGTTTTGTTGTGTTTTTTGAGACAGAGTCTGGACCTGTCACCCAGGTTGGAGTGCAGTGGCACAATCATGGCTTACTGCAGCGTAGAGCTCCTGGGCTCAAGGGTCCTCCCACCTCAGCCTCTGAAGTAGCTGGGACTACAGGCGTGCACCATCATGCCCAGCTACTTTTTTATTTTTTATAAAGATGAGGTCTTACTATGTTGCCTAGGCTACTCTTAAATTCCTAGGTTCAAGCGATCCTCCTACCTTGGCCTCCCAAAGTGCTGAAATTACACATGTGTACCACTGTGCCTGGCCAAAAACGGTAGTTTTAAAAAATTGTGTGCTCTTGGCCACTTGAGGAGGGGCTCACGAACTGTGCTCTGAGAATGTGCAGGGAGGCGAAACTTTGACTTCGTTTTTGAAGTAGGAGTGGAAATTTTCTTTCCTTTTTGTGGGGCTGGGCATAAGGATAGGGGTTGTCAGGGCTTTGCACCCGAGGAATGAGTGGGGAAGGTGTGAGCGTTTCTATCAGTTGGTACAACAGGACTAAGGGCAGCCAGCGACTGGGGCAAGTTACTACAGATGGAACGAAAGTAAGCGCAGTGCCTTGAATGGAGGGGGAAGGGGTTTGGATCCCCACCGCCAAGGCAATGCGAAGCCTTGAGCAATTTCAGAGAGGGGGAAGAACAAGGCTTTCTCCCCTTTAGGAGAGAAAATTTGGGCCCCTCCCAGCAGTGTGGATTTGGAAGAGAGGGGCTTAGCACCAGCTGGGACTAAACTGCTGCAGAAATAGACGATAAATGGAGGAGGTGAGGGTGCAGATGAGGCTCCCGGCTTCGGTAAGGCTGCCCCCGGAGAAGGGGCGCAGGGGGAACTCCTGGCCAAGAGGCCCGGAAAGGCTGGGAACCCAGCACCCCTGAAAGAGGGCGCAGGCCGTGGCCCCCAGCATGAGGCGGCCACGCTTTGCTTCGGCCGTTCTTGCAGAGTGCGCGGCCCGGAAGCCGCGGGCTCTGCGTTCTGAGCCTCGTGCCTCATTGAGAGGTTATTAATAGGGAGTTTGTCTGGTGTCAGAGCGCAGACATAAACTGCATTAGCATTACCCCATAATCTTATTTAGTAAACGCTCATGCCGTTCCGTCTCCTGTAATTGCATTGGGAAGATGCAATATTTATGAAAGGGGAGAGGGGAATGTCACTGTTCATCTCGGTGCTGCAGTAAAAGTCCCAGGAAATACGGTACTGGCCGCCCAGGCCTGGCGGTGGGCCTGCGAGAATATCCAATGTTGGTGCCGCATGCCCTCTGGGTGTCCCCCTGGCTGTCCCCAGCCCAGAGCTCCCTCCTCAACCTACCTCACTGAGCCTTGGGCAGCAGTGGAGGATGTGCCGGCATGGGCAGCAGCCATGTCTCCCCGTGGTGTTACCCCTCCCAGGTAGTGGTCCCTGGCGAATGGGGCACAAAGACCTCAGAAGCACTGAGTCTTTCTGGTGGGTGGAAGGCTCAGCCTTCGCCTAGCTCCCACCCTTAGTCAGGATTTTCTTTTGCCAGGAGGCAAACTACTCCAGAGTTGAGTGAGATGGGGCTAGGGGTAGCACTGGAGGTGAGGAAGTGGGTGATTTGGCAAGTAGGGGTGAGGGGGGCAGTAGAGGGCAGCAGCAGGTGGGAGGGGTCCTGGCTGGGGCTGTGTTGGCCACTGGGATGATCCTGAATACCCAGTGCAGCCTGAGACTCCTAGGATGGTTTCCCTGTTCCACCGCCCTAAGAACCCCGAGCCTGGATCCCTAGGGCACCTCACATGTACACTCAGTCCAGAACCAGGTATCTGGCTTCGCAGTGGAGAAGGCGAATTGCCCTGTGGGACTAAGGGGCATGCCCCATGCCCACTTCCCTGAATATTCTGGTCTGCACCAATCTTGGGTGGAGTTCAACAGCCAGGGAAGTCTCACTGGTGTCCAGAACACCTCTGGGTGGGTATCTGCTGGTGACAAGCAGAGACTCTGGTCTGCCCCTAGGCACTTGCAGTTCAGGGACAGACACACAAAGTCTCCGCCCTAGGAGCCACAGGCCACCTAGGTCAGAGGAGTTATTTCCCAGCCACATATCGGAGGCTTCCTGTGTATTGTGGAGTGGGTGCAGGAGATCTGTGAGCCTAATCTCAAAAGGGCTACAAGTACTGGAACAGTCCAGATATCAAGGATGTCAGGAGTGGAAGAGCTGAAGAGAAACTGCTGGTGCTTCATCCCAGGAAGGTGGAGCCCATGGCAGGTAGGGGAGAATGGGAAAAGTGAGGTGCCAGGAGCCCCACTGTAAATTGCCGGTGGTCGGGTCTAGGGGTGAGGTGGCTGCAGAAATCTGGGCCGACAGGAGGGCAGGTGCCAGGCAGTGACTTTATGTGGGACCTAGGGCAGTGCTGGGACTCAGGCCCAGCTCCCTGGTCTTGAGGCTACTGTGGCTCCCAGGGATGGGAGCTTCCTCTCCTTACAAATCCCATCCTTGCCTCACTACACACAGCTCTAATAATTCCTGCCCTGTAGTACTTGTGCACTTTACCATATCCACACCCCCCAGCATCCCACCCCACTGACAGGGGCTGACAGCTCTGGATGCTCTTGCACACTCGGGCACATGGCTGCACACCCAGACACACTCGCTCACCTCAGGCTCATACCACACTCAGGAAGGCCCCTAACTGGTCTAATTCCCAGCAGTGACCTTCCCCGCACCCGCCCCTCGCCCCTCCCCGCTCTAGCTTCCCGACTTTGGTGGGGAAGGGGCACCGGAACGCAGGGCAGCTGAGAAGGACTGGGCGGAGGAGAGCCACGGCCCTCCTGGTGTCAGCTCCCTTGCCGCCGTCCCATTAATCACAGTGCCGCAGTCCAGTTGGGGATCCCGGGCGCCCAGGGCCGCCCGCAGCCCCCGGGACAATGGGATTATTTCCGGGGGGAGAGGCAGCCTCGGGCCGGAGCTCAGGCGGAGACACCTCCTTCCCTCAATCCGTCTCTCGGTACCCAAGGAGCGCCTGCGGCGGCCGGAGACGGGTGGCAGAGCGGACGCGGGTGGCGCGCGGGTGGCAGGGCCGGGCCGACCTAATTCAATTAGTTGGGCCGCCGTCGCCTCAGTGCGACTCCGGGCCCGCCGGGACTCCAGCTCTGGGCAGCTGCTCTTTGTGCGCGAAGACCATGCATATGGATGCGGTTCATCCCCCTTCGGCGCTCACCCCACCCACACCCACTTCTGGCACCTGCGACTTGCCCCGCACCACCCCCCCAACTCCTTCCCCGCGAGGGAAGGCGACCGTGGACTTCCCAGGAAAGCTGGGAAACTGTGGTTGCTTTTGAGCTCCCTGTGGCCGTCTTCAGAGTATGTGTGAGAGGGGAGGGGGTGTTTTTGTTTTGTGTTTTGTTTTGTTTTGTGTTATCTGAGCAGGAAGATCGGTGTGGAAGTGAGCATGCCTGTAAGTCTGTAGGAGTGTGGTTGGGTGTGTCTGTGTGTACCTGTGCACCAGCGATCCTAGGGCTGTGTGCACGGAGGGAGAAGGTTTCGTTTGGCTCTGGATCTGTGCTGCAGAGACTGAGTGGGGTGGGAGTGTTTGTGGGCATCTGCACATGGGTGCATAAAGGAGGCTTTGTGGGCACCTGTGGGGACTGCACACCGAGGAGTTTCTGCGTGTTCGTGTGCAAGGTGAGTGGGCATCTGTGCATCTGTGTGTGAGGGTGTTGCCTCTGTGCCAAGCCTGTGTCTGGAAGTCTTTGGGAGTTAGGTATTTCTGTGTGTCACCATTGGTGTATATGCTGTGCTTTAGTGTGCAGTCAGGACACCATAGGGAACATGTTAACCTCCCCCCCACACTACCACCGGCCAGCAGCTGGGTCTCCCCAGCTGAGGCCATTTTCTCCACCACTCCCCACCCTGCCTTGCTTTTCTGGTGGAGGAGGAGCTTGGCAAGTTAATATAAAACCTGAACTCCATCCACCAGGCTCGGGGTGGAGGCAGATGCCTGGGTAGCCAGTCCCTGTCATCTTGAGGAGGGGTCCCAGTCGGTTTTCCACTCCCAGCATAGTCCAGCTCCAGCTCAGTGGGAGCCTGCAGCTTCCAATGTGCAAACAGTCCTGAGCACTCCCTGAAACAACTTAGACCTGCCCATGTCAAGGAGGCCCTAGCAGCTAGGAGGGACTGCATGACCCCCACCTCCACATCTTCAGCCACAGTTCAGGACTGGGTCCCCTGGGAGGCTGGGTTTTCTGCACTTGGGCCTCTCCACCCACCCTTACTCTGAGGACAAATCTGCACCCCCGGCAGAGGCAAGGAATTGAGATGAGAAATCTGGGTAGAGCTGGCCACTTCAGGGCCATCACCCACCCAGCTGGAAAGTTTGCCTCATTCCTCTGTTTTACTGCGCACAGGCAGAGTGAGGGATCTGCACACCTGTAGAAGTCCTTTCTGCAGACCGCAAAGGGAGCTTGCCAACCCCAGGAGGGAATAGGATGGCTCTTAGAATGCAGCAGGGCCCTCAGAGGGCTGGTCCCACAGCTGCCTGGTGCTTTCTTGGCTTCTTCTCCCTCCCCCACACCTCAGTACAGGGCTTGGCTTCTGGACCCAGCACAGACCCACCTGTCTAGCAGAGTGGAGCCAAGGGAGACACCAAGGATGGGAGAGGTTGGGGCGGGTCCACAGCCCTGGGTCCTAGGCTCAGCTGCCCTACTGGTGGGACTCACTGATGGGACTCCGAATGCTGTGCCCAGGGAGCCCTTTGAGAGCTGTCTGGGGAGAGCAGGGCCCTGGGGGTCTGTCCTTCCTTGAGCCTTCTCTTAGCCCACTCCTTACCTGCCCCTTTCCAGGTTTCTGGCATCCTTGGAGGTGACTCAGGATGGGAGATTCCCTAATCAAGGCCACCATGGTCAAGACAGTGCTGGATGGATGGTGGAAACTGAGGGTCTCTGGGCCTCCCTTGGGAGGGAATTAGTCAGAGAGAGGCCTGAGGCCTTAGCTCAATGCCCACGGGTAATGAGGCCAACAGGTTCCTTTAGGGTCAGAAGCCAAGCAGGAAGGGGAGACAGTGAAGGGAAGGGATCCCTACAGAAGCACCCTATTTCTGAAGCATCCGCCTGCTGGGCTCTGATTGAGAGGAGAGGGCAGGGGAGGAGAAGAAAATTGCCTACCCCTACACAAGGTGACAGCTAAGTGTGGCCTACAGCAGGGACATGTCTGTCTCCTGTCCGTCTGTCCTCTATCCATTCAGAGTCTCTCCACTGATGGGAAAATGTGTGCCTATCCATTGGTGTTGGAGAGGTCTTCCATATCTTATGTACGAATTGGGTGAAGGGACAGGGGACTGGCCTTGGAACACCCCCCCAACCCTGAGGACTCATTGAGCTGAGTCACTTGACCTACTCACTCCCCCCACCTCCTCAATCTAGGCTCCTAGAGACCCTCCTCCCCAACCCAGGGCTCCTGGAGTTAGAGTGTCTTTTACCGGGTCTTTAAGTCCCTAAGTCACTATAGGTGATCCTGCCTTTCCCACAGCAGGGAAAGTTTTCTGCTCCTTTTTTGAGACAAGTGGGAAGGCAGAGGGAACACCTTTGGTACTAGGAATGCAAACCGCATTGGCCCCACCATGGACCGTGTCATGTTATACATCCCCTTACATATTTCTCAGTCCCCTTTCCCTACTATATATCCACTGGGTATACCCTGTGTCCCCTTCCTCATGACCACAGGCCCATGCAGGGCCACTTCTCTGACAATTCCATTGGAATAAAAGACACCCCTCCCACGGTACACACTATCTGCAGCACGCAGTTGTAGCAGAGAGATGCCCTCATCCCATCACAGGCACTCACTACAGAGGAACAGTTGTAAACACATACTCATCCTGTTGCAGAAAACACATTCACTTGCATTCTCACTGACACATACATCCTCACGTGACAAAATCCAGTTGTGTCAAATACCCAGATTCTCTTTTTTTCCTCCAACGCTCTTACCGACATGCATTTTGCTTGCAGTTGTATCCCAACAGCCTAACACAGTGCCTGATACATACTAGATGCTCTATAATTATTCATTGAATATATTGTTAAAATTGTTTCTTAAAGACATGCCCAGGACATCTGCACAGCCCTCTCAACCCTGACTGTCACACATGCTTTCCCATCCAGCTTTCCCCTCATGGATGCATGGTCCCACAAACACAAAGTAATTACATTTCCACACATAACCGTAAGCTAAAGGACAACCCCTGGCCCGGGGGTTTCTTTCAGAGTGGGAAGGAGGAGATTGTGTGGGATCCAAAGGGGCCTCCCCTTGGGCTGAGCCCATCCTTTCCTCCTCCCCCAGCCCTGGCCCTGGCCCTGGCCCCAGCTGCTCTTCTTTTAATTGGAGGCACTTTTTTATTCTGCAGGCCAGGGAGAGCTGGTCCTTGGGGGAGGGGTGTTACCAGGTGGCCTCAGAACCAGAGAGAAGGATCTGCAACTCACCTAGGTTCCTGCAAGATGGTCCTATGAGGCAAGAGCCAAGTTTAGGCTTAAGGGAAGCAGCTTGTAGTGAGTGGAGTCAGGAAAGCTGTGTTTATGTCTGGTCTGCCCCTTCCCAGCTTTCAGTGTCTTGGTTTTCTCATCTGTAAAATGGGGATAACATTACAGGATTAAAGATGAGTGGAGAGATCATTCTTCCCATTGAAGGCAGCTCACACATGGCAGGCGCTCTGTGAGTCCCGCTTTCTTCCCCTCCCTCCTGGTTCCTATCAGGGCTGTTTTGCAAGGCATGCAAAAGCACTGTGGAAACACAAGCTGCAGCGAATATAAACTTGTGTGAGTCTCCTCTCCTATTTCAGAAAACTTCCCAACCTTGCAACACCGTGCTCAGGTAACACTGCTCCCGTGAGAAGGGGTGGGGGCCAGAGCCCAGCAAATCCTGACCCTCCAGTCTCATCTTTCTAGGTAAGGAAGGGACAGAGAGGGTAGTCTTGGCCCTCAGCAAATACCCTGTTGGAAGACAAAGGCTGAGATTAAGCTGACTCACACAACCCCAGCACCTCATTGAGGGTAAAAGTTAGAGGTATCCCCAATTGGGATAAAAGTTGACTCTGATAAGCAGAAAAGGTGGGAGGGGAAAAAGGAAGAAATCAGTCAAGGAAGCGGCTATGATAGCAGGGGAAAGTTGGTATATCCCTGGGCTGCTGGATTTTAATGAGAAGAGCTTGACAGTCATAGTGGTCCATGTACAAGGTAGTGGTGACCTCTGCCAACTTTAAGTTGGGCCAGCAAGGGTAAAGTCTCCTCCCAAGTACCCTGGACAACTGGCGCCAGATCTGAGGAGTTCAACAGGTGGATCAGGCAGATGCCAAAAGGGTTGGAAGGCCATCTAAGCTAGAGATGTGCACATGGAAAGATAGGTGGGTTTTTTTTTGTTTGTTTGTTTGTTTTTTTTTTTTAGTCTTGTAAATTTTACCTTCAACCAACTCGCACCAAAGGATGTGGTTTTAACTGCAGCAGGTAAAACGGTGGTGAGACTAAAAGGAGTGAGGCCACTAGGACCCAGCCTAAAAAACAGCTGCAGTACCCCTCCCCATAGTTTTCAGCCTCAAACAAGGAAAATAGCTCAGGTTTTGAGATTCCAGATCAGTCTTCTCTGTCTATGGAACTTGGAGCAAGTTTATTCTCTTCACTGAGTCTCAGTTTTCATTTTCTTTTTAGAGATGGGGCATTGCTCTGTTGCCCAGGCTAGAGGTGCAATTATAGCACATTGCAGCCTCGAATTCCTGGCCCCAAGTGATCCTCTAGCCTCACCCTGTGGAGCAGCTAGGACTATAGGCACAGGCCACTGCACCCAGCCATTTTTTTCTTTTTAAAAATGAGATAAAATTCATATGCTACAATATTCAGCCCCTTTAAAATGCACAACTCAGTGGGTTTTAATATTTTACAAAGTTCTGTAACCATCCAGAATGTTTTCATCACTCCAAAAGGAATTCTGTATCCGTTAGCAGTCAATTTCCATTCCCTGCTGCCCCCAGGCCCCAGAAACCACTAACCTACTCTCTGCCTCTGTGAATTTGCCTATTTTGGGCATTTCATACAAGTGGAATCTTATAATATGTAGCCTTTGTGCTTGACTTCTTTCACTAGCAGAATAGTCTCCTAGGTTCATCCATGTTATAGCATGAACCAGCATTTCCCTTCTTTTCCTTTTTATGGCTAAATAATATTCCATGTGTGGATATACCAAATTTTGTTTATCTATTCATCAGTTGATGGACCTCTGAATTGTTTCCCCATTTGGGCTATTATGAATAACACTGCCATGAACATTCATTCAATTCTCTCAATTATAAAAAATTGGGACATTTCTATTAGCTTCCCAGGGTTGTTATAAGTCTTAAATGAGATAAGTATGATATGGTACCTGGCACAAAGCCGTCTTCCAGTAAACAATTTTTTTCTGCTTTAGTTCCCTCAAGATAAGAGCAGGAAGAGATTCATTCAGGTTCAGACGACTTCCAAAGTAAGTTATGGAAGTCCCTGGGTAGGGGTATAGTACCTGGATTCGGTAAGTGGGAAGAAGAGAACTGGTGAGGGAGCAAAGCCCTTCATGTTTCTGCTTAGTGTTTACAAACGACTGCCAATTTCACATTTGGCTTTGTCTTCAGTGGGCCTTTGTTCACCTGGCTGGAGCTCAGACAAGGTTTACCCACAGATATGAACTTCCAACCAGCACCTAGGTTCCCAGGCTAACCCACAAAATCAAGTTGAGTCTAGCTCCTCCATATTGATCCACAGCAATCATAGCTATTCTGAAATGTGCTTTCCTCACATCTGTAAAATAGGGAGAATACTCATCCGAAGGATTGGTGTAGAGTTTATATTGTTCTCCATAATACTTACTAACATCTGTCTTGTTGTATTTGCTTCTTTGCTTATTGTCTGACCCCCTCTATAGAATGTAAGCTTCATGAGGTCAGGACCTTTGTTTTGCTCACTGCTATGTCCCCCGTGCCTAGAACAGTGCCTGACACAGTGAGTACAGTACTCAATAAATATTATTAAATAAAGAGATACATTCACTTATTATTCCCCAAGATGAGCATATTTTGTTGTTTGGGGCTGTATTCTTCAGGAGAGAACAGAAATGAACAAGCCACTCTCTGTCTCCAAGATCTCTTCAAGTGGAGGTGACAGACATGCCCAAAGCAAATAGATTGCAATAAGACTTGAGGAGGAGAGAAAGTGAGTCTTCACATCCTAGCATCTTTCCAGATAGAGACGGGGCATACTCAAAAGTCTAATCTGAAACTGAACTGAAATAGACCAGAAATAGATCCCAAGTGATGCAACCTGTGCCCTTCCCAAAGCTTGACTTCTAAAAGGTAGCAAACATTTTCTACTGGAGAGGGGGAAGAGAGGAAGAAGAAAAAGGGAGTTTCCTCCTTTTCTCTTGGGCTGTCAGCCAGACAGCCACTGGCAAAACGTTGGAAAGGCCTAAATTTGTCCTGGATGTACTTCCCTGATCCTAGTCCCACCAATCCCAGCCCCTACGGTCTTAAGCCCCTATGGCTTCCTCCCAAGATTCTTAAAGTAAGAAAATAACACACACTACAGTCCAAAGTCTTCTTGCCTGGAATAGCCAACCCTGGGGTAATTGTTAGGTGGAAAGCAATCTGGTTGAATTCATTCAAACACTGTAGGAATTGCCTCTTTCAAACCCTGTAGGATTTTACTTCTTGAGGCATCTGTTTGTTTAAAAGGAAAGGCGTGTGTTGAGGCATGGGCACCCTGGCAGAAGACCCCAAACCAACCCTCTTGACTTGTGCCTGCCTTTCAGGAAATGTTCCCTTCCTGAATTTCTCTAAGAAGGCTGAGTTGGGGGATGGTTGCTGATTTTTATAACATATAGCCAGTTGTTCATAGGCCTGTGTTTTAAAGAAGGACAAGCCTGAACTCACCGTTCTGCCTCAGGGCCTGGGCTCCATACCTGGGGAGTAGACAGTCTTCTACTTTCTAACAAGCTGGACTTGAAGTTTGGAGTAAATCTCCTGGTTGAGTGACAGGTGTTTCCCAGCTGAGCCCTTGGGGAGATTCTCCAGTTGGGTAGGGACATCCCTTCCCCAGACGCCTTGTGGGCTGGACTCCTTTGACCCAGTTCAAAGTGAGGGGATGCCTACCAACAGGCCGGGAAGACAGCTGACTTCACCCTCCTTGGGTTTGTTTGTCTGTCCGTCTCTGGGAATGGTCGCTTCCTGTTTTCCCTTTTCCTTTTAAGCCTCTCCTTTTTCCCCTCTTTTCTCTCCTCATGAACTACTCCGAGTCTTGGTCTCCGTCTCTCTATCTCTGGCTCCTGCATCTGTCTCGGCTTCTGGCCTTCCTCTCCCCCTCCCCTCCCCTCCCTCGCGCTGTCATTCACCCCGCTCCTCTCCGCGCACAGCCAATGGAGAGACCCGGCCGAAACCGCGAAGCTCTCTTGCACCGGGCTTTTTCGCCTGGTGATTGATGTCCCAGAGTCAACAGCGAGCGAGCAGCCGGAGCCGGGAAGCAGAAGCCAGAGAGGGGAAGAATACGGCCCCCCTCTCTCTCTCCCCTCCCCCTTCTACTTTAGCCCTTCTGCGCACTTCGCTTCCCAAGTCTCCGCGCAGCCAGGAGCCGCTGTTGCCTCCCAGCCCCTGCTAGCTGCCCCCGGAGCCGAGCGCAGCGAGCGCCGCCGCCCGGGCCCCCCCGTGGGGCCGGGGCTAGCATGGAGCACCTGGGACCGCACCACCTCCACTCGGGCCACGCAGAGCCCATCAGCTTCGGCATCGACCAGATCCTCAACAGCCCAGACCAGGGTGGCTGCATGGGGCCCGCCTCGCGCCTCCAGGACGGAGAATACGGCCTTGGCTGCTTGGTTGGAGGCGCCTACACTTACGGCGGCGGGGGCTCCGCGGCCGGGGCTGGGGCTGGAGGAGCGGGGGCCTATGGCACTGGAGGTCCGGGCGGCCCCGGAGGCCCCGGCGGCCCCGGAGGCCCGGCAGGCGGCGGCGGCGCCTGCAGCATGGGTGCGCTGCCCGGCTCCTACAACGTGAACATGGCCTTGGCGGGCGGCCCCGGTCCTGGCGGCGGCGGCAGCAGCAGCGGCGGTGCGGCGGCACTCAGCGCTGCCGGGGTGATCCGGGTGCCGGCACACAGGCCGCTCGCCGGAGCCGTGGCCCACCCCCAGCCCCTGGCCACCGGCTTGCCCACCGTGCCCTCTGTGCCTGCCATGCCGGGCGTCAACAACCTCACTGGCCTCACCTTCCCCTGGATGGAGAGTAACCGCAGATACACAAAGGACAGGTTCACAGGTGAGTCCGGCCTGTGCGCGCGCCACGCCTGGCCGCGGCCCGGGCTCCGTGTTACCCTTTCCCCGCCGGCTGGTTCCCCAAAGCCGGTTCTGTGCGCCAGGTCGCCCAGCTCTTCTTGGTGCTTCCCTCAAGTTGAGCCGCCCGCCCGATTCTACATCGCAGACTCGCCATGCTTGAAGAGTTCTCTCACAGCCTGGACCCCTCTCTGTCTCCCAAAGGACCCCTGCTCAGAGAAGCTCTCCCTGGTCCCCTCTCGGGATCCCTGGGCCCGGTCAGGCAGAGAAGAAGGCCATAGATTCAGGACCACCTTCTGCAGCTACTCCGGGTCTGGGAATCTTAGAGAAAGGGGTGCAATGTGAACAGTTTCTTCCGTCCTGGCTGCACTTCTAGGACCGAAGAAGCCAGCCCCAGGATCAGACACAAGAAAAGAACAGGTCCCCCCACCTTCAGTACCCTACACACATGCACTTCGCGCTCCTAGCTCCGGTGCCCGTGGTGCTGCGGGGCCAGCGGGGTCTCTGAGCCCCAGTAAATCAGCAGAACCAGTGGCCCTTTTTTTTTTCCAGAGAGGAGGCTTCGTCTGGGAGGATGGCAGCGGGGCATAGCCGCCCAGGACAGCTAGCTTTTCATTTTCATTCTGTCCGGGCTGCGTGTCCTACCCTGGGCCCAGCCCTGTTATCTTGGGCATGAATAATGCACCGGGTAGGCCAGTGATCGGTGGCGGGAGAACTACTCCCGGGACATTAGGTACTAGGTGGTGGCCGCTGCTGTCTTCTCTGCTGCCCACTCCTACCTTCCTCTGCTGCGGTTTCAGCTCTGGGCGTTCAACTCTCCCTCTGGTGTGGGTCCCTTCCCCTATTCTCACTTCCTGCTCCCCTTAGGATTCCCTGGATCCCAGACCACAATCCTCCCATCCCGGCTGGGAAGCAGCCACAAATTGAGCCCAGGTTAGCCAGCCGGCCTTAGAGAGAGGAGGCAGGAGACACTGGCTGCTGCTGGCAGAGACCGGGACTCCTGGGGATCCCCTGGCTCAAGGGCCCAACAGTGGAAGGGGGGTATACATAACTACTTGGGAGAAGCTGCTGAGAGCTAGACACTGGGCCAGGAGACCCCAAGGCACCCCTGACTCCCTGCTTCTGTTCCAGGCAGGAGCACGGTCGGGGAAACTGCTCCTGCAGCTTCTTACCAGACTCTGGGGCTACAGCAGAAGTGGTGTGGGGGCTGGTGTCCAGAGGAAGAACAGTTGCTTGGGTCTAGACCTCAGGAAGGGCCCTCGCTGGAGGGGCCCCAGTGCCCCCAACCCAAGTTTCCTCTGGCCTGGGGCAGCAGGGCCTGGTGCCCATCCCATTCCCCCACCCAGGCCAGGCCAGTCTTGAAGGGCCCTGCTGGAACCCCAGCCGGGAGTCTACTAATCCTGGGCCTCTGGTGAAAGGTACTCCGTTTAGGGCCTACCTCGGGCCCTAATACTGTGTCAGGCATGAAGGAGTTTTGAGCGAGTGTATGGCTGTGGCCTTGTGTTGCTCTGTGTCCTGTGTTCTTGTCCCGTGCCTGTGCTTGTCTGGTCCTGTTTGGGTATATAGATCTATGAGTTTGCCCCCGTTGTACATTGTGTTGGTGTGTGCTGCTGTGGATGGAGGCTCAGGTCGGGGTCCAGAGTCAGGTTCGGTCTCCTATTCTGAGCCTGAAGGTCTGGGGCTGACTGAGGGGAGGGGAGCGTGACCATTAGCTCGCCTTAGACTGCCCCTTGGAGGAGGGGCGGCAGGGAGGTGGTTGGGCTCACGGGAGCCCGGGGCTAGGGAGGCCTCCGTGGTAGCTGCGAAGGCGGCGTCGGACTGGCGGGCAGGAGGGGGCCGTTTCCCGCCGTGGGCTTGGCGCTGAGGGCAACGGGAGGATCTCGGCCCTGCTCGTGGGGGTTCAGCTGGTGCGCTCGCTGATTCGCGGGGTGTTGGGCCTGGGACGCTTCCTGACGCTCTGCTGCTTGCCTCTGCCGTCTGTCTGTCTCCCGCTCCAGTGGCCCTCTCACCCTTCACTGTAACACGCCGTATAGGTCACCCCTATCAGAACCGGACGCCCCCCAAGAAGAAGAAGCCGCGCACGTCCTTCACACGCCTGCAGATCTGCGAGCTGGAGAAGCGCTTCCACCGCCAGAAGTACCTGGCCTCGGCCGAGCGCGCCGCCCTGGCCAAGGCGCTCAAAATGACCGACGCGCAGGTCAAAACCTGGTTCCAGAACCGGCGGACAAAGTGGAGGTGAGCAAGCGGGGCGGGCCGGCAGCCCGCGAGCGGCGCGGTCTCAGGCAGCTGTCGGTTCGTGGCCTCTTCTGGTGCGCACACACTTGCTCCGCTCGCGGTTTCTGATCCTTTCGGAGGAGCGAGCTCCCGCTAGGCTTGCGGGGAGCTGGAAGCAACGGAGGCAGGCCGATAGCTGGGATGGGGCTGAAGGGCCCTGGCTCTGTTTTACCGGAGGCTTCAGGGCTTTCTGGCTGGCACACTCTGCCGGTGTAGACGCGGCAGGTTTCTTCCGCCGCTTTGGCAAACAGGCGGGTTAGTGCACTCCACGCAGTCCAGGCTCCAGGGATCTGTGTGTCCTGGGGAGCTTTTTGTTTGCACAAACTCTTGCTTATGGAATCCTGCTCTGTCCCGGAGACTACATGCAGAACGGCCCGCACCTTGTTGCAGAGCTCCAACTGGGCTCTCGGCAGAGGGTTTGGGGGCCCCAGACCGCGGCGGTGTTGACGGTCTCCTCCCCAAACGCCAGGCTTTGGTGCAGCCAGTCCCTACCCTAGAAGGAGAAAATCAATCCGCGCCGGCTGCGGCGGGGTTTGGCGGGTCCCACTGAAAGGGGAATCAATTAGGAGCAGATGGGTGTGTGTGAGAAAGAGAATTTTCCCTTCTCCCATAGCCACAACTCCAGTTACTAGTTACTACGCACTGGGTTTTTTGTTTTGTTTTTTCACATTTACGCTCAAGGACGTGAACCGTCCCCAACACTCCCAAGCAGCCTCCCTCTTCGCGCGCACTGACGCTTTCTCCGGCTGCACCCTCTGGCACGCTGCACCCTCCCGCACATCTGGCCCTTGCCCGCCGGAGTTTCTCCTCTAGCTCAGGCCCAGTGGGGCAGCGCGGGAAAGTCTGGGCGAAGTCGGCGGCGCCGAGACGGGCGGGCCTTGGGGCAGGAGGAAGGAATTGGAGTTTCCTCTTTTTCTGAACGAAGGCGAGGAATCTGCCTGGGATTCCGCCTACGGGGCCACAAAGGAAGTCATGGTCCCACGATTCTACCGCACCCCACAGCATTCCTGCCACTGGGGAAGGAGTGGGGGATGTGGCCTCAGACCTTGGAACGCTAAAGAGGGAGCCAGGGCTAGCTCAGGAGTTGGGGGGGACTCCGGTTTCCAAGGCCTACTGAGGGCTTCGGGCCTAGGGGAGGAGAGGCAGCCTGGCAGGCCTCCCAGAGAGAGGGGCACAGAGAAAGAAAGAGGCAGGCAAAGAGAGAAACTGAAACACAATCAGTTTCAGGGGTGGGAAGGGATAGGGACCCCGCTCAAGGAAAAAAAGGAGGAAAACAGGCAGCCTGTGCAGAAGTCTTATTTATGTATAATAAAGAAAAGCAATGGATGACTGAAATCACCATTTTCTTTTCAAACAAATTCGTTTAATTCAGAGAGAACGAAGTGGGTGGGGAGGAGAGAAAATGAGAGATAAGACACAAAGCATAAAAGAGAAATATTCAGGCCGTTTGAAATGCAGGGGAGAAGGGAAAGACGAAAGACAGAAAGATACACAGTCAAGAAAAGGCGGCCCAGAGCAGGTCAGCAGCCGCTGCTGAAAGAGGCCCTTGCAGGCTTCGCATGGCTTCATCGATCGCCTACAAATTGCTTCTGAAGGCCCCGGGGACTCCCATTAGTTCTGTCCACCTTAGAGACAGACGTTTGATCTCAGTTGACAGGGTGGAGGGGAGGCATTAAATGGAATAAGTGAGTCATTGCCTCCCTGAACTGCCTCAGAGGAAGCCAGTGGGTCCAGCAGGAGCCCCCGCAGGGCATAAGGCTCCACACAGAAGGCCCAAGGCCTAGAGGACATTCGCAGAGAGAGGGAGGCAAAAGACGTCCCGCAGAGCAGATCATAGACTGGTCCTTTCCTCTCTGCCCTGGACTTGTGGGTAGGGTAAGGGCCCTCCGGCTTGGAATGGCACCTGGTCTCCCTCAGGGGGGGGGGGGGGGGGAGGCAAGATGCCATCCTACCCCTGGCTGCCCCTTGTGAGGCCTGCGGGGTGTGGGCGCTGCGCGTGGATGCGGAGTCCCAGCTGTTTGGGCCTCGCAGACTTTCCCACCGCTCCTTCTCTGGGATACCTTGGCTCCATCCGCTTCGGGGTTTCTAGTCTTTGTTGGAGTCAGGACTCTCAAAAGAAGGGAACGCGTTATAGGGGCCCAAACTGGATTTGGGGACTGCAAAGGCGAGCAACGCTCGTTCAGTTTATCTCCTGGGAACTCACCGGGAGCTGGGCGCACGAGGGAGCCGGGTCGGTGCTCCTGGCAGGTAACGGCTTGTTCCCGGTGCAGACGGCAGACTGCGGAGGAACGGGAGGCCGAGAGGCAGCAAGCGAACCGCATCCTCCTGCAATTGCAGCAGGAGGCCTTCCAGAAGAGCCTGGCACAGCCGCTGCCCGCCGACCCTCTGTGCGTGCACAACTCATCGCTCTTCGCCCTGCAGAATCTACAGCCGTGGTCTGACGACTCGACCAAAATCACTAGCGTCACGTCGGTGGCGTCGGCCTGCGAGTGAGCCTGCCCATTCTGCCCTGTGGGACCCCAGGCCCACTCAGGGGTCACTGAGGCCTGAGACCCAGGACTCCTCCCCACCTCTCCTGGCCTCAGACTGCACCCAGGAGGGGAACACTGCCCTCGCACGGCACCGAAGGGCCCCCACATTTGTGCCGACACTGTTCTCTCTTCGGTGGAAGAAGAGCTCAAGGGATAAGGACACGTGCCCCCCTCCCAGACGCGTCCCGCACCCGTCTGAACTGTTAAGAAATCTCTGTTTTTGTTTATTTCATTTTATTTTAATTTTTAACGTGGGATTCAGAGAGAGGCAAGGGAGGTAGGGGAAGAGGAGCTTCTTGGGTCCCCAGGGCTGTCATCTGAATTTGCCCTGGGAAACCCCTTCTCTGTGACCCACTTCTCATCACATACATGGAAACTCATAGGCCCACACAGAGGTGGTGTCACTGTCCCTCCTGGTGTCACCCCAGAGCCACACATGGGCATCTATGGCAGAGTGTCATCCAGACACAGGGTTACAGTGTTTACATATTGGACCTCACGATCAGACACAGGTCAGGGGTGACACACACTCATCCTGAACAGCATGGCACTCCCTCCAGCACAAACACAAGGTCAAGGCCACACTGTGGCACACTACACCATACACAACAGCCACAACAGCCTCACTTGGTCTGCCAGGCCCCCACCACACATCCCAGCTCAACCCAGGTATGCACAGACAGGTTTTCACATAAATACAGCCCATTTCTCCAGAACCCATTGTGGGGGGGGTTGTTAAGTTATGCACTTATAAGGTGTTTTCTGTGTAACCATTTTATAAAGTGCTTGTGTAATTTATGTGGAAAAAATAAATAAAAGCCTCCGGATCCGGAGTCAGGGCTGCCTGCTCCTTGCGGACCCTAGCGTCCTTCAGCTACTTGGGTTTGGTGTGAGCTGATGCTTCACCGGGGCAGCCCTTGGTATCTGAACTTGAGAGACATGTTGAGGGGCAGGACCCTAAGGCTCTGGAGAGAGGAAAGGAGGAGGACAGATGGAGAGAAGGCAGAGTTGAGGAGAGCAGGGAGAGTCAGGCTCTCCTGGGATTGCCAGTGCCTGAGAGGATATGGATTTCTTTGGATGTGAGAGTCGTGTGTGTGTGCGTGTGTGTGTGTGTGTGTGTGGTGTTTGTGATAATGTGAGCAATCAGCAATGTGAACAAATAGTGAATATTTGTAATGGTATTTAAATGTATAATTATGTTTGCAATTCTTGCATGTAAATGCTTGTTTCTGCTTAAGTTGCAAATCGAAACCATCATTTGAATGCATGGGCCTGTAGTGGTGTATGTGTGTAACCGTATGCGAATGAGACTGTTTCTTTTTGGGTAATTGTGTAATCAACCATTGTTTGTGATTATGTATGAATCGTGTTAATATTTGGGAGAATATGTATTAGTTGCTCTTTGTAAATCTATTTTTCTGTGAAATATGTGACTGCTTCTGAAGTGGATCATCTTGAATTTTACGGGTGTAATTGTGTGTGAGATGTAATCATGTGTGAGCTGTGCATTTTCCCTGTATTTACTTGTGTGTGACAGAATGTAATTGGGGGAGTAAATGTAGTGGGGAGTGTGGATCATTGTGGGAGGCCATCACTGCAGGTGGGCGGGTGTGGTTCTGTATGAGTGTGTGTAATTGTGCGCTGGTGGTGTGTGTGTTGGTGGGAGTCTAATGTGCGATACCCAGATACATTGTGGTGGGACCAACATCTGAAGTTCTGGGGCTCTAGACGCTTACCCAGCAAGCTGCAGAGACTAGAGCACATTGAATCAGGAATTAGGGCTCTAAGTGGGACCTACCAGTTCCCAGCACTAGCCTGGCCTAGGAGGGATCTAAAGAACTGACTTTCTGGGGACCTCCAGGGAGCCCCCAGACCACCCTTGCCAGACCTGCTGCAGCCACAGTACCATGCACACAGGCATAATAACAGCCAGTCCCCAGCCTCTTCAAAGTATCCTACACAAGACTGACTTGGGTCTGCTTTTCTGGAAGAAGCTGGGTGGTGGAGGGTCTAGAGAACTCATCACCCTAGGGGTGAGTTGAAATGGAGGGATAAGAGGCTTTTTCTCTGGCATGGGACAGTGAGAGAACTTTTCAGCTGGAAAGTAGAAGTTCGTGGTGTGGGGGCCCCTGGAAGCTCTGCAGAAGTGTTTGCGGGACACTGAGGGTGGGGAGCCACCCTAACCGTCAGAGCCACTGTCCCCCATACCTGCCCCTGCCGTGGGGGCTGTGACACAGGTCATGAGCACAGCAACTTCCCATCCCAGCAAGCCCATGGGGAAGTTCGGCTGAGTGGAGGATGGGCTTGGTCATCCACCCCCTCACCTGGGGTCCCCTGGGATATCCGCATGAGAGGGGGCTTCTGTCACTCATTTTGTGTAGACATGAAGAAAAGAGAAAAAGGGGAGGCTTCAGGGTCCGAAGACAGCGGCCAGCCATTCCGCGCCATCCCCACAGGTCCGCGGAGCGCCCAGGTTAGGCCCTGACGAGCTGTGTGGGGCGTAGTGAGAAGGTTCTGGCGGCAGCGCCGGGTCTGCTGCAGGTCTCCCGCATTCACTGGCCGTGGCACCCAGCGCCAGGCCGCGCAAAATCCAGAAATAGTCTCCAGAACCTCAGAAGTCGTCTCCCTCTACCTGGGCGGGTCTGCTCTCCCCTCTGCTCCCGCAGGACTGGAGCCACCGAGCCCGCGCCTTCTTCGCGGGGTGCGGTTTCTCTCCTCTTTTGGACTCAAGATCAATGCTTCCCGGCTGCGCGATCCCACAGCAGGACCCCAGGGGAGACTGCCGCCTTCTTCCCGCCTCCCAATTTCCCAAGACCGTCTCTAGAGGCTGCTGTGTCCGGAGAACCCCGAGCATTTTCTGGACACAGCCTAACAGAGGAACGGAGGTTGGGTGGGGAGAGGCTGGCCGGCCCAAACACAGCAGCCCCAAGCTGGCTCCCAAACCTGGGCTCTCCAACCCTTCTCCCATCCCCTCTTGAGCAAAGTTAGGCCCAACACCGCTGTCCCCCAAAACACCTCCTATCCTCCCTCCCACTCACACCCCATCTTCAGGAACGTCATAGGGCTCACACTCACAAACCGCGGAGAGCACATGCAGGCCGGAGCCCTCAACTCGCAGCTCTCGGACCCTGTCCAGCTCCACTCGGACTCGCGCAGAAGCGGACATTCCGCAAGTTGGGACAATCCCAGTGCTGGGGCCTGGGGCGCCCAGGGCGGGCGGCCTTCGAGCTTCCCGGATGCCGCTCGCCTGCTCCCGGCGCTGCTTGGCCGCCTGCGGCCCGGGTCGTGCACTTTCAGCGGGGCCCCGCTGACGCTCCCGCCCTTGGGCTAGGCCTCCCGGGGATGCCAGACTCCCGGGGACGCTGGGACCCGTGGCGCGGCGGGACACGCAGGACTCCCGTCTCTCCGCCCGAAATTCGTTGAGACCGAATCTCAGTGGATCCCGCGTCCGCCGAGCGCCGCGGCCAGGGAGAAAGGCCTGGGTGGCGGCTGGACCCGCAAACTCCGTCCCACGTGGGGCGGAGGCTGGAGGGGAGGGGGCCTGCAAGAGTCACAGTCAAGGCCAACTACTCACAACAGAAAGCTCGAAACTCTCCCTCCCCTGCCGGAAATGACCGGTCTCTGTTCAGAAATAGAAAAAGAACTATCGGAATAATTGTGTGTAGAGGTGCCGGGAGAGAAGGGAAATTAACAAACCTGTCTGCACAGAAAGGCCCGCTTCCTTCTTTGGCTTGAGAACCTATGACAATCACGAAATTCCTGTGGCCAGTGAGCCCTGCCTCTCAGATCTGGCCCTGTGGCTGAGTGGGTGGCGGCCCCAGGCAGGGCTGGGGTCCTAGAGGCCCTGTGCAGTGCGGTGGGAGGCACACAGAGAATCTGGCTCAACCTGTTAACTATAATAGCGGCTTTGTGTGGCTGCATCTGTGCTTGGGGGCTGTGTGGCACCTCCTGAGCACTGACTACCCTGTCCTGGCTCCACTACCAGGCAGTTGTGGGGTTTGCCCTGGACACAGGACTCAGATGGGTGCCCTAACTGTGGGGCGACTGACTCGCAGGTGGGCAAGGTAGGTTTCAGGTGCTTGAGACAACTAAGCAAGGACCTCCAGCCAGCTAAAGCAGCTGGGACTCAGCTGCCAGGCTGCAGGGCAGCAGGGAGGCTGTGGCCCTGGGGCTGCCCTGAGGACCCTTCAGCTCAGGTGCCAGAAAAGACCTCCTCTCTCATGCTTTACTCCTTCTGCTGCCCTCATGCCCACTTTCACATGTATGTCACTCCCACACAGCCCCCCAGTCCTGCTCCCTCCCAGGGCCCCCAGACCCTCCAGATCAGCTCAGAGTTTGAAGTCCCACAGTCAGGCTGTTGCCAAGCAATTGGCAGGAGCTGCCACCACATTCCCTGCGTGGCTCAAAAGGGCCCATCTAATGCCTTCTGCCCGCATTCAGCCCTGGCCTGGTTGGTCCAGGGAGGCCCCTCCCACCCAGGAACCCTCACCTGGATTTCTTATCCTGGAGAACCTGATAGGAACAGGCTGAGCAGAGGCTGGAGTCAGGTCAGGTTTTCCAAGGACCTCAGAGCAGACTCCAAAGACTGGTTGTGCGTGATGGGGGTGAGGGGTGGCAGGTTGGGGTGTGAGGGAGGGCTGGGTGAGTTCCAGCGAGTGGTGGGTTACCTACATTGTGTTGAGGGGTGAGTACAATTCACATGCCCCTGCTCACAGCCTGCATTGCTGGGTACAACCTCACATACCTCCTTCAACTACACAACAATCAGGGTGTGCAATGTTACACGAGGGGAGCTACAAGTGTGCAGTGCCAGGCACACACACAGCCTTCACTTCTGGCTCAAGCTCACACCCGACCAGGCCAGCTCCTGTAGGTAGTTAACCCTGGACACCCCTCCTCTCCTTCCCTCTTCCCCCACCCCCTAACAGAGGGGAATCTAACTCCATTCCCAGCTGGCCTGGGGTTGGGGGTTGTCTTAGGAGCTGGCTTCAGGTTCCAGCCCTGCAGCTCAGGTGGTAACAGAACCCCACGTGCCTGAGGCTGAGCTTAGGGATAGCAGCAGCCACCCTAGATACTGGCTGAGGACCCTAGCAAGGCCCAGAAGGTCCAACGGCCGCCACTGCCTGGCCAGAGCCTGGGGAAATCTGGCCTCCTTGTGTGTGAGAAGATCGTGAGGGGTGCGGGGTGGGGTGGGGGTGGGGGCTTCCACTGCGTGCCTCCTTGGGGAAAGGCTTGGGTGGGAGCTGCTCCTGCCCCTCCTGTTTTCTGCCCTACGAACCCGGAGCCCATATTTCTTTGGTTGCTGCGGGAGGAGCCAAAAGACCCAAAAGCTGGAGGCCGCGGCAGCGATTCAGCAGCCACCCAGAAGTGGGAACCGGACCTAGAACTTGGTCACAGAAGCCCAGAACGAGTGAGTTCCGGGCGCCCTCTAGGGGTCGCGCGTGGCAAGGCGCTTCAAGCCGAGGCTCTGGGAGCTTGTATTCTCCGTGGCACCCTCGGAAATGCAGTGGCGGTTGTTACTACTGAATGGGTTGGAAAATACGAATGGTAATCACACTAGCAAGCAATGTTATGGAGCATATGCTGTGTGCCAGGCACTGCACTATGCTTTAAGAGTACGAATTCGTGCCTAGCAACCACCTTATGAGGTA
>NW_012114533.1:2113867-2114990 GCF_000951035.1 Colobus angolensis palliatus | reverse complement strand
CTACTAAAAATACAAAAAAAAAAAAAAAAAAAAAAAAAAAAAAAAAAATTAGCCGAATGTGGTGGCAGTTGCCTGTAATCCCAGGTACTCCAGAAGCTGAGGCAGGAGAATCGCTTGAACTGGGGAGGCAGAGGTTAAGCAGCTTGCCTGAGAGCCCGTGGCTGGTAAACAGTGAGGCCAGCATTCCAACCATGAGGTCTAACTCTAGAGACAGGGTCTTTGAGAGGGATGGCCGAGTCCTGGGATGTCATGTATTTAGTGAGAATTGGAGATGAGACCCTACCAGACTCCTGTCAGATTTGGAGGGAGCTCTTAGTCTAGAGGTGGGCGGGATGTTTGCCCTCTAGAGCTCTGGGAAAATCGCCTTCAGTCCCATCCAGTCTACTGGAATCTTCCTCCCCGTGAGGCGCCTGGCTTCCAGGCCCCACTCTCCCAGGCCTCTGAGGCCACCCCCTCCTCCCCTGCACCGACTTCAAGCCTACACTCTAGGTCTTCCCAGCAGAGCTTGGAGCCTTGCAGGATTGGAAGGGGGTTCCATGCACTTTCACCTCTTCCCCTCCCTCCTCTGGGTCAGGAAGGTGGGAGGACTCAAACTGGCAAACTGGCAGAAAGTTAAAAATAGAAGCCAATGAATCACACTTCATTAGACAAAGGAACAGAGAACCAGAAAGGAAAATCCTTCCTCTCCTTGTCCATCTGCTCGTGGACTGGAGAATCAGGGGGTGAGCTGAAGTGGGTAGGAGGGTGAGACTTGAAGGTCAGGGAGTTACCAGAGGTTTTCATGGTGGCCTCTTAGTGTGATTCAATCAAACTACAAAAAGAAAGAGCATGGCAGGCCAGGCATGGTGGCTCACACTTAGAATCCCAGCACTTTGGGAGGCCAAGGTGAATCACTTGAGCCCAGGAGTTCGAGACCAGCCTGGGAAACATGACGAGACCACCCGCAGCTATATATTTAGGCTGGGCATGGTGGCACATGGCTGTAGTCCTAGCTACTCTGAAGGCTGAGGCGGGAGGATTGCCTGAGCCGGGGAGGTCAAGGCTGCAATGAACTGTGATAGTGACACTACACTCCAGCCTGGGTGACAGAGTGAGACTTTGTCAGAAGGAAGGAAGGAAGGAA
>NW_012114533.1:2087126-2113787 GCF_000951035.1 Colobus angolensis palliatus | reverse complement strand
AAAGAAAGAAAAGAAAGGAAAGAAAGAAAGAAGGGCGAGCTTGCCTCCTTCCCTCACCTTCTCCACGATGATACAGGAGGTAGGGGTAGGGGAACATCCCTGGAAGGCTCTTTTGTATACTATATAAGGTGTATTCATTTATATACAAATAGCCCCTGCCAGTGTCTTAAACTTTTGTGTGTGCAAAAATCACCCAAGGATCTTGTTAAAATGTGGATTCTCATTCATTAGATCTTGATGGGGCCTGATGAGATGAATCTTTATGAGACTGCACATTTAGAATAATCTTCTGGTATTGTTGACACTGCTTCAGGCATCAAGGTCTTAAGCTACTTCCCCACGTCTAAGATCTAATTCTAGGATTTTAAAGTTGCCTGCCAAATATGACTTGTAATCTTGTTTTATTTGCTTAAGAGCATTTTTCCATTTTGTTTAAATAAATGAAAAACAGTGACACATATAATACCCCCTTCTGATAGACTGTTTTGGCTTTTCTTTTTTCCAGAGCATTGATGAGATGTTTTAGAATGCACTGTCCACATGCCACAGGTCTCACCAATCCCACCAATCCCAGTGTTTTATGTCCTGCTATTTTCCCTGTTCCTGGCACTGCTCCTCTGATGCCAGTTCCCCTCTCTGTCTGCACCTTCTCTCTTCTAAAAACCCTCTTTCAGTCCCAAGCAGCTGTTGAAGTGTCTTTGAAGATCAGCCTAAGTGTTAAGCCTGGCTTCTTTGCTGTCCAACCTCGAGTAAGTTCATTAAGTTTTAGGATCTTGCAATTTCCTTGCCCATGTTACAGGGCCAACCTGTAATTAACCTGGATTAAGGGGATTTAGGAGATAAATCAGGTAAAAGAGCTTGCCTCTTCACAGATGCTCCAGGAGTGGCACAGAGCACCCCAAGGTGTTGTGGCCTGGGTTTTCCACCCTCAGGACTTGCTGGGGCCCTCAGGGTGGGTCCTACAAATCTCAGGGCATTTACCCTCTGCACCTCATTCCCAGACCTTCAATTTCTGGAGGGAAGTTGAGGGGCAGCTTTCCCTTACCTTTGGCCTAGGGAATCTCAGGATCACATGCAATCACCCTGCTGTCAGGTGGCCACACCTGATTGCACAGACTGGGGAGGCCTGTCGCACAGGTTCATAGGAAAATGCATAGGGGTTTCATGGTCCCTCACCATTCACTTGCTGTCAGGGAAAACCGGCCCCTGCACATTGGCACACCTGTTCACAAAGCCAGCCACGAAAACTCAGACACACAGTTGTACTCTGGTACCCATTTTGGGAATCAGAGGCTTCACGTCTGCAGGCTTTGACTTCTCTCCCTTTCCCATCTCAGGCCAGAAATTGGGTGCTTCCTGGTCAGCGCAGCGGTGGTCTGATTATTGCAGTTATTGCCCTGGGGCGAATTCTGCAGAGGAGTGGGCAAAGGAATATGGAGGGATCGATTTATTAACCCCACAGAAGCCCCAAGGTTTCCAGTGTCTGTGGGACTCCATTCAGCCTGGGCTCTGCAGGACTGGCTTCTCTCCCTCCACATAAGGTCGAGCAGGGGGTGGGAGTGTCTGGGTGGGAGACGGGCTGAAGAAGCAGATCTTTGGAAGGCCTGGAGTCTTCGGCTGCACTAAATGAGCAGAGCCTCCAGTTCCAGGGAGGTGCCCCTAGCCATGCCTGAGCCTTCCGCCCTGGGGTGGGTTCTACTGTCCCCTTCGCACAGCAGCCCAATGTCCTGGCTTTTCCTGGGGTGTCACCTCCAGAAGAAGCCAAGCACAAACGTTCACAGGGATCCATTGAGCTCCTGAGTTGCCAAGGGACACCTGCATGGAGGTGCCAGGCCATGTGCTGGAGACAGCCCGTAAGTGAGAAAAACTCGCTTCTCTCCAGCCTCACTGTGCCCAGGCCTCCCTGTGAGCCCTGCAGCAAGCTGGTGGGGGGCGGGGGGAGGGCTTGTTAGTAAATGACCCAGAAGCGCCCCACCCCACACCCCGCCACAGGGACTTGTCCGGGCCGGGCTAGATGCCAAGATGCCATTCACCAGATTTGTGAAAATACGAGAAATCCGCTCTCATTTTGAAGCCCGGCGCCGCTGGCATCCAGGAGCCGAATATAAACCTCTTCCGGAGGGAAGGGACATCTTGCACCGTCGCCCTACAAATCTGGCCCTCTAGGGTGTGGAAGAGTGAGGCGGGGATGCAGGGAAAAACACACAGCCCGTAGCCGTAGCCGTCTGCTTGGCTCTGACCAGTCCCCAGCCTCCGCTCAGCTCGGACTCCAGACCAGGGCTCCGCGGGCGGTGGTGCGACTCTAACCCCACGGTCGCCACAGCAGCTGGAGAATTCGGCCAAACCTGACTCTCCAGAGGCGAGGGCTCTGCCCGAACGCGTGGCGCTGCGCTCACAGAGCTGCCAGAGAACCGGCCCCGCCGCGCTCTCCTGGACTGCGGAGGCGGCCTGAGAGGTGGCGCTCCCGTTCTCGGTAGAGAAAGGCTGACTCTTCATTCCTGCGCTTCAGGGCCACATGTCCCAGGCGGGTTGAGCCTCAGTGATGTCTGCCTTTGGGTTCGCTTGTGGACCATCCCTTCCTGGGACCCCAGACCCGGGCCAGGGCCTCCAGGACGCCTGGGTCTCGCACCCCTTGCTTTTCCCGACGGGCTCCCGGAGTCTCATTTCTAGAAATGGTTCGGGACCTCGTGACTGTGCAGAGGCCACCCCAGGGCTCCGAGGGCACCGCATAGGGCACCAGGCCCTTCCCAGCTCAACCTGGGCCCGCTGCGGCAGTGAATTGGCGCCTGCCGATTGCGCGGCAGAGACTGGCGAGCAGCGCTCTGCTGGAGTCAACCCGGCACCGCGCAGCGCCCGGATCCGGAGCCCCCAGCAGGAGAAGGCAGGCGCTAGGAAAGCGTGAAAGGGCTAGGTCCTTTGGGTCAGGATTTGCCCTGCTACCGGAGGATAGGGCGCACGGTTCCAAAGCGCGGACTTCGAAGACCAGAACCTGGAAGGAGAAACACACACTCCCCCTGCCGTCCTCCTTGAGTTCTCTTGCCCAGCCCGCAGCCTCCCTGAAGGATCGGGGCAAGGGCAAGGCCACGAGAGCTCAGGCGCTGTTAATTTCCGTTGAGGAGAAAGCACCCTGGGGTCCCTGTCACTTGGAAATTCCCTGTGGCAGTGCTGTGAGCTTCATCACAGTCGGCCCTGCAACTCCCTCTGCACTTCTTTGGAATCTCCAGGAGTTGGCGGGGCGAGCCGAGGAGCTAACCCAGCCCTGGCTCCTCCTCCCCAGGGAGTCGAAACTTCTCTACTTCTCTGACTTTATGGTACTTGGAGGCAGGGTAGGGGTTCAGGAGATTGATTCCTTTGGTTTTCTGGGCGACAGGTCTGGCAAGTCAATAACCACCCCGGTTGTCCTGACAAACATGTCTTCTTGGTGATCAGAGTCCATAAAATAGGCCTGTAGGAAACGGTGTCCCCTACAACCAGTACGGAGACAGAAGCCCCTCTCCTCTGTATAAGGTTTAGAGAGTGCTTCTCTACCCTGGACTGCAGAGAATACTCTCTTGCCTTGAGTCTTTGATTTTCTGCAGCCGCTCAGTGTGTGGAGCCTGAGTCCAGCTAACCGGAGAAGAAAAATGAACTGATTCCAGGGATATTCAGTAGTTTACAGGATCAACAGGAAGGCTGAGGAATTAAGGAACATCAGTTTCAGGAAGCACAGGAACGCTTGCTTAGGGCACTACTGCTAGCACCGCAGTGGCTAGACTCTGGCATGAACATCACTGAGAGTAATTTCCTAACCTTTCCTCCATCTTCACTTCACTCCTTCAAGATTCAAAAGTTATGAAGTATCATTTGATGATACTAACAGCAGGACATATGTCCAGGCACTAGTTGTCAGAGATGGAAGGGAAGACCATAGTCCCTTAGACCTCCATACTAAAAGCTAAAACTATTCCACCAGTATTTACCCTGTTTGAGGACAGTCTCCCTATCAGGAAGTGTTCAGATGTTAGGTTAAAAAAGGGTGGGGGGACCTACATGAGGGGACCCACCCCTTTGGCTGCCCAATATCCACATATTCCTTTCTTCTCAAATGTACAGCCTTTTCCTCCACAAAATGCTCCCACCTAACATTATGCTACTGTCACTCATTACAGAAAATATATTCAACTTTCGTGATAATCCAAAGCCTCATAGCTCTAAGTTCACTACCTTTGTTCTCTTCCTTCTCTAGTTCTGTTGGAATCTGGTCTCAATATTCTGCAACTTGTGGATTAGACTAAATTGTAAAGCTAATAATCATCACACATAATAATGTAATAGTGGCCAAGCATGGTGGCTCACGCTTGTAATCCCAAGCACTTTGGGAGGCCCAGGCAGGCAGATCACTTGAGGATGGGAGTTCGAGACAAGCCTGGCCAACATGGTGAAACCCCATCTCTACTAAAAATACAAAAAAAAAAAAAAAAAAAAATTAGCCGAATGTGGTGGCAGTTGCCTGTAATCCCAGCTACCCGGAAGGCTGAGGCAGGAGAATCACTTGAATCAGGAGGAGGCGGAGGTTGCAGTGAGCAGAGATCATGCCATTGCAATCTAGCCTGGGCAACAAGAGTGAAACTCTGTCTCAAAAAAAAAAATAGTAATAATAATAATACAATCACAAGGGAATAAGAACTGGAAGAAAATGCATGAAATGAAAATATAAACCGTCTAATATGACAATAGATCAGGATGTAAAAGCCATTGTCTTTTTTTTTTGCATATTTGATATTCATGACATCCTTCCTCCCTTTTCCATTCTGTTTCTTTTGCCTTCAGGCAGCACCTGGGCTGGTTTGGGTCCTTTATACTGGAGAGAGCCAAGCCTTTGTTCCCGAGGGATCTGAGCCCTTGATGGTCCTGGCTAGAAAGGGCTGTCATGGTCTTCCATTAACTTTTAGCCCTGGACATAACAGCACTACAAGGGACCCCAAGGGAGCCCTGTGATTCCATGAATACTCCTTTTTGCCCCATTGTGTAGGAAAAAATTCTACTTGAACTTGCTATCACTCTAGCCAATTCCATAGTCTCCCTTAACCTTACTCATCCATTGACAGGAGCAACCAGAAGTGACCAGGTAAGAATTTCTGCTCCCATTTCAGTGAAAACATTGTTTCTCTTGGTGGGAACTTTCTTCCCTTGGGGACTCTAACTCTAATATAGCAGAAACAAGAGTCACAGAAAGTGAGGGGGTCACTGGGGACTTGTAGAAGGTATTGTCCTCTCATTTTGGGGTCATACAATCAGGTTATGGGGGAAATAGCAGCAAATATTAAGTACTAGCTCATAGCATATATTTTATCCTGAAGCACTGCACCACACTATCGTAAATACAAACCAGGCTGTTCTAATAACACAGTGTCCAGAAATACAGTGACTCAAACAAGATACAAATTATTTTTTCTCTTGCATCCAGGAAAGACAGATAGCTCTGCTCTGTGAAGGCATCGGAGGCCCAGGCTAGTGAGGAAGCTTTGCCATTCTCCACAGCCACCTTCCACACTTGTGTCAATCCTTGACAGAAGGAAAGAAAGGGGGCAGCAACCCCAAGCAACCTCTTTAAGAAGATGACCGCAAAGTTGTGCATATTTCAGTTACATTCCATTGAGAAGAGCTAGCTGCAGGGGAGGCTGGGAAATGTAGGCTCTAGGTGAATCTAGTGGATATTGGCCCGTTGTTTAAACTGCAAAATGAATTCTTGTCAACAGCAATGTTGTGTGGAAAACTAGACAATTATAAGGCCATGGATGAATGTATTAGCAGAAGCTTGATGCTCAGAAAAGGCATGTACAAGCCTACCACCAGATACCTCATTGGCGCTCCTGGAGTTATGGTATAGAGGCACCAGTGAGGTATCTTGTGGTAAGTTTCTACATGGTAGGGGCCTTGAAGCTGATCCCAGTTGCTGGCAAATTGGTTAATTTTGCAGTAAGGTTAGACTTGGGAGATATTGAGTTTATACATAGCTTTCTTTCATCTTGATCTTGGGCATATTTCTAATCCCAGCTACTTGGGAGGCTGAGGCAGGAGAATTGCTTGAACCTGGGAGGCAGAGGTTGCAGTGAGCTGAGATTGTGCCACTGCACTCCAGCCTGGGAGACAGAGCAAGACTCCATCTCTGAAATTTAAAAAAAAAAAAAAAAAAAAAAAACCTTTTCAGGTTCCTTTCAGGGTATAATGTTCCTGACATTGTTACTTTAGATCAGGCTGATTTTAATGATGTAAGAGCACTTATCAAAGACTCTGCAGTTGGTGTTTTAGTTTGAGCAGCTGGGAGTCCAGGTTTCTTTCATTTATCTGCTCCTTCGAACAGAACCACCTCCAGATGCTAGAACCAACCTTAGACTCTTTGGCAGGTGCTCCTACATATGAAGTTCAGTGAAAACTAAAATTTGTTGCCTTCCCCATTCCTGTTTTAAAGCCCTGAATTGTTTTGATATGGGGGACTTTTCTTCTCAGGTTTGCTTTTCCGGTTGGCATACTGGGATTTGGTAAGTCTGAAGAACGTGTTGGGTTGGAGGGTGGGGTATGAGGATACCTGATGTCCCCTTGCAAGGGCACTCCAGAAAAAGTCACAGCCTCATCAGACAAGTGAAGAGCTTTGTCAGACATGGGGAGAAGTTGCATAAGCTTGTAAGGGAAGCTCAGTGAGAGTGGGGGTCTGAGTTAGTCTGAATCTTCTGGACATCCCTTATATATCCCCAGCCCAGTTCTCAAGGTCCTGCTTTTTTCTAATCCATGTTCTGACTTGATAGGACTGTGATTTGTCTAATATTTAGTCCAAGAGCCATTGGGGTCAGATTTCAAGATTGGTTTTCATTTACGTCAGCCCTGATGCTACAAGAGATAAGGTCTAGTTTCAGTAATGATTGAAAGTCCGTGAGTTTAATTCGTTACTTTGAGCTAGTTTAGAGCTTGAGCTTGTTATCCAATTTCTATAAGCTGTCCTATAGCATTAGAAGCAGCACTGCATCCAAGATGGTCTCCCAAAGCCTGGTCCTCACTGGACACGTCATTTTATTTTACCTATTTATTTATTTAGAGACAAAGTCTCGCTCTCTCAACCAGGCTGGGGTGCTGTGGAGTGCAGTAGCATGATCACAGCTCAGTAAATCATTGAACTCCTGGGCTCAAGGGATCCTCCTGCCTTATCCTCATGTCTGTAGCCTGGGACTATAGGCATGCGCCACCACACCCAGCTCATTTTTTAGAAAATTTTATTCGTAGAAACAGAGTCTCACCATCTTGCCCAGGCTGGTCTCAGACTCCTGGGCTCAGACTCCTGCCTCAGCCTCCCAGGTTGCTGGGATTAAAGGCACCCAGCCAGGTTTTCATCCTATGGAATAAGCTACGAAATTCCCATTCTTTAATCCCAATAAACCTACAGCCCTAACTAAGCCAAATAACCAATTCCAATTTCCCCCATTTCTCTGATAATCTTTCACCTGGCATCGTTTTTCTGGTACAATTTTTATGCCAGTTAGAATTCTTGGCAGTAAGCACAAAAAATATTAATCTTGGCTTTCCTAAAGATAAAAGAGTAAAGGGAGTTTTGGGGAAAGATTTTAAGTAGCTCATAGAATCTAAACGCCAAAGAATCACTGTGCAGAACTGGGAAGGCAGCAAATACAGCCAAAGTCAAGCCACAAGGACATCCTGACTAGGAGTCTCCACTGGTGTCTCTGTCACTGAATACTCAGTGTTGCTGGCACTGTGATCCCAGCCCCATTGCCCCCATGCTGAATAATATTTTTGACTGTCCATATGTTTTGGAGTCATCCTGGGCAGGGGCATACATTGGCTCAACTTGGGTCATGAGTCCATAAGCTGCTGCTGATGGAGTGGAGAGAGGAAACCCTGGGCCTTTTCCTGTGGTGGCAGATGAGATTCTGTCTCCCTCCAAGATGCACACGAGGGAGATTCTTCCTGGATGGTAACTGTGTTTAGATGTGGAGAGGCCACACACACACACACTCACACACACACACACACACACACACACACAGCTGTTCACTACAGTTGGAGACTTTCAGGCTTTCCTTTCTTTCTCCATACAGCCTAGAACCCCTCACTGATCACAGCCTTTTCCCTTCATCTAACTCACGCGCGAATAGACCCCAGGCCTGGAGCCACATCACCACCTCACGTTTTCTCTTGGTCAAGTCACAGAGCACTGCTGGAGAAATTCACACAGCTGCAGGATAGGTAAACCCATGGGGTCCAGCTTTTGTTGAACCTCACCAGGGCTTAGAAACCCTTTTATGTCAAATATCATAATATTAACTCTAAAAACCAAGAACCTTTTTGTACATGGCTAAAATTCATAATGATAACTTAATAGCATCTAGTATCCAGCCCACATTCAAACCTGTTCCCCAAATCTTGTGAAAGAGATCTTTCTGTAAGGCAAATATAATTATATCACTTCCTTCATTAAATTATTATAATATATAAATATTGCCGGACATGGTGGCTCATACCTATAATCCCAGCTCTTTGGGAGGCTGAGGCGGGTGGATCACTTGAGGTCAGGAGTTCGAGATCAGCCTGGCCAACATAGTGAAACCCTGTATCTACTAAAAAAAAAAAAGAAAGAAAAATACAAGAATATAGCTGGGAATGGTGGTGGGCGCCTGTAATTCCAGCTACTTGGGAGGCTGAGGCAGGAGAATCACTTGAACCCAGGAGGTGAAGGTTGCAGTGAACCGAGATTGTGCCACTGCACTATAGCATGGGCAACAGAGCAAAACTCCATCTCAAAAAAAATTATTATAATATATAAATACTGTAAAATATGCAAATGCAAACAGTACAAAGTGGTTTGGAGTCAAAAGAGGAATCATCCTTTTTCCCCTCTCTCTTTTATTCTCCCCTCTTCTTTCTAGTCCAGGCTGCCTCCCAAGAAGTGCCAATTGTGTTTTTGTTTGCTTGTGGTTTTTTTCTGACATGGAGTCTGGCTCTGTCGCCCAGGCTGGAGTGCAGAGCGCGATCTCGGCTCACTGTCACCTCTGCCTCCTGGGTTCTAAGCGATTCTCCTGCCTCAGCCTCCTGCATAGCTGAGATTACGGGTGCCCACCACCATGCCCAGATAATTTTGTATTTTTAGTAGACACGGGATTTCACCATGTTGGCCAGGCTCATCTCAAACTCCTGACCTCAGGTGGTCCACCCGCCTCAGCCTCCCAAAGTGTTGGGATTACAGGTGTGAGCCACCGTGCCTGGCCCCAATTGTTAATTTCATGTATTTTCTCCCAGTCATCTCCCAGACATTCACACGCATGTACATAAGTAGATATATCCTTAACACAGAATACAAAGGAATCACCCCATACACAATCTCATGTGACTTGTGCCTTTCATTTGATGACCTATCTTGCATGTCTTTCCATGTGAGTAAAGATAAAAATTCTTTGGTGGCCCCTGTCTTCTTCCCTCACGTCGAGTTCTGTGTCTATCCAAGTGCACTTTACCCTTTCATAACTCCTTGGCCATGTACATGTCATTTCCTCTGTCTGGAATAGCTTCTCTTTCATGGGACCCATAAATTCTTATTCATCCTCTATAAAACCTTTCCTGTGCTTGGGGCCAAATTAGACTTTCTTCCCAGCTCCCAAAATGCCCATTTCTGTCATCATATTTATCACGGAGTTGTTAGTTAGTTAGTTTCAAGAGACAGGGTCTCATTCTGTTGCCCAGGCTGAAGTGCACTGATGCGATCATAGCTTACTGCGGCCTTGAACTCCTGGGTTCAAGCGATCCTCCTGCCTTAGCCTCCTGGGTAGCTGGGCCTACAGTCACACACCACCACATCCAGCTAATTAAAAAAATTTTTTTGTAGAGACAGGATCTTGCATGTTGCCTAGGCTAGTTTTGAATTCCTGGCCTCAAGGGATCCTTCTGCCTCAGTATAGTGAGGGACATGGGTAATAATGACCCCAAGCTCACCAGCCTGGCCTTGGCATTTCAGGGGCAGGCAGTGAGAATTACTGAACACTGGTTTTACCTGGAAAACAAGGTCACATTTAAAAAAATTTATATATATACGTATATACATATATAGCTGTTTTGTTTTGTTTTGTTTTTCCAACTGCTCCCTGAAGAACAAGGCTACCCCACAGGCAGTGTGCCCAGATTTGCCACAAGGTCATATTTGGCCAAAACAGATAAGACATCTCTACAGTAGATGCGGTAGGGAAGCTCCTTCCTCTTGAGACAGTCAGGCTGGGGCTGGGGAAGATGGGGGTGGTGGTGGGTGTGGCTAGCTGGGCTGAGTTTATGGAATTCTGGAAAGGAGGATAGATAGAACCTCCACTGTTGCTTGGAATGTGCAGGAAATACCGTGAATTGGTTCACTCAGCATTCATTCAACCTTTTTCTAGTATGCATTACTGTACTGCAGGGGCTAGAAAGCTAAAAATTACATTCCCCAGGCTTCTTTGCAGCTAGAATGCCAGATGTGACTTTTAGGTTGCACTCATAAGACATATTTATGCAAGGCTTAGATTCAGAGCTCAGTTAACTGGGGAAAGGAGTAGAGCATGAAGCATCATTTAATACATGGTAGCATACCTCTTCCTGTCTAGCTAGATGGTCTCTGCTGCCTTCACTGAAACCCTCACTGACACAAGGGGTAGCTCCTTAGCCACCTCCTCCTCCATTCATGGGGTATTTTCCAAGTTTGTCTGCAGTGGCTTCTTTTTGCTGCTCTTGAGTGTGGAAGTTCTCTCCTCTACGCAGAGAGCTCTGGGAAGCCTCATTTTGTTTTTTGTCTGGCTCAGCCACCCTCACGGCTACCACGTCTGTGTTCACCTTAATTCCTGCCACATTCCGTCCAAGCTGTGGACATCTGGTCACTGAGACTTCCTTGACTGAGGGATGCCCTGTCCTTGCAGGTCTGGGTCCACATGGGGAGTTGTGATGAAAGTACTATATTTTTGCCAAGTTCTTTTTTTTTTTTTTTGGTAGAGATGGGGTCTTGCTACGTTGCCCAGGCTGCTCTTAAACTCCTGGCCTCAAGGAATCCTCTCACCTCGGCCTCCCAAAATGATGTGATTACAGGCATGAGCCACCACACCCGGTCCTATTTTTGCTAAGTTCTGAGAGTCAGTATGGTGGGTGGAAGTCAGGCCGACTTCAATCAGCTGGCCTGGGTCCACTCCTAACTCTTCTGCCTAGTGACTGTCTAGCCTTGGACAAGTGATTTGCCTTTCTATGCCTCAGTTTCCTCATCAGTAAAATAGTAGTGATCATAAATAATAATAATACGATTATAGAATTATATAAATATGTAATAATAAAATGGTGCAGGTTGTTGTAAAAGTTGGTATTGCATGTAGGTTCTCGCTACCAGGGTAGCCACAGACTTTGAGGGGTCTGGATTCGAGGGAATTTCTCAGGATTTTCTCCAGTTTCTGTTCCTGGGTCTGACCAGAGGATCCCCAGGCCTCCCAAGTAGTGAATTATCTTCCTTACCCCCTCATTTCTACACTCTCAGATTTTCATTGTCTGGAACATTTTACGCAAAGCGATGCATTGACAAATACTTCCTGAATGTCTACTATGTGCCAGGCATTGTACTGAGTACCAAGGATGCAATTCAAATTAGTAAAATCAAGCTTTTGTCCACCTGCCAGCCACCATATTACATGAAGATGCTGGAAGGGTTTCATGGATTTGGACGGTATGATGGTGTAACCGAAAACAGTTACATGACTTGAATAAAACTCATTTTGGGGAATCCCTGGGGAGATATCTTAAAGAGACAGGAAGTCATCCTCCAGAGTGACCCAAACTGACATACAACAGGTCTGTGTGCCCACCCATGGGGCATGTTATGTCTCACCTACAGAGGGGCAGTAGATAGAGAAAGCAACAGTGGCTTAAAATTCAAACTCCAAGCCAAAAGTAGTAAGGGAAGCTGCTCTGTTTTGCAGGTGCTGATTTGCTATCTAGCAGTTTTTCAAGGGCACTTCTATGTGTGGAGCTCCAGGGTGAGGACACCAGGATTAGGATTCTCCTAAGCAACTAGGGAAGGCCACTAGTGATAAATAAGATTTGGTCTTCCAAGAATCTGGGAAAGGAATGCCTTTCCATTATCTACTGCTGCATAGCAAATCACTCTAAAAGTGAGCAGCTTAAAACAACAAACATTTATTTTCTCACAGTGACTGTGAGTCAGGAATCTTGGGGCCACCTAGCTGGGTGTCTTTGCCTCCAGATCTCTCAAGGATATGATCAAGGTTTCAACTGGGACTGCAGTTTCATCTAAGGCTTGACTAAGGAAGCATCCACTTCCAAGTTCATTTACGTGGTTGCTGGCAGGATTCGGTTTCTGTTTCTCACTGGCCGTGAGCTGGTGGCCTCACCCGGTTGCTTGCCATGTGAATCTCCCCATAGGGCAGCTCACAACATGGCGAGTGCTTTAGAGCATGTACTCAAGAGAGGCTGAGAAAACAAGCAAGATAGAAGTCCTGTCTTTAAGTCACCTAATCTCCAAAGTCACATCTTATCACTTCTGCCATTCATTGGCAGCAAGTCTCTGGGTACAGCCCACGCTCAGGTGGAGGAGATTTCACAAGGGCCTGGGAATTCCACAGCAACCAGGGGTCACAGGGAGTCATCTCAGAGACTGCCTATCACACCCCTCACCTATGGGAGCCCCAGCAGCAGGGGTAACTCCTTCCTCTCCCCATCTCCACCCCCACTTTCTCCCCTAGGACTCTGCACTTGCAAGCCACAGCCTGGCTGCCTTTCCCAGGTGAGGATCCAGGACAGCCTCAGAAGCACATTAGTCTCAGAAGACAGCAACCCAGAACTCAGGAGTCCCGCCTCATGGAAAGCATAGATGTATTGGGTCTGGCCATTGTCCTTGGCTAACAGACAGGCTAGGTATGGAGGAGAACCTGGGCCCAGACTGGAGCCTGGGGACATTGTCTGTCCTAGTGAGGAAGGAGACAGGACTCAACTCTGGAGGCAGGGCTTGGACACTGGACCAAATTGAGGACTAGCTAAAACAGGGACAAGGCAGAAGCACCTTTCTGTAAGACACACCCACCAGTGTGCCATGTCAGTTTACCATTGCCATGGCAACACCCAAAAGTTACCACCTCTTTCTGTAGCAACGACCCACTGACCCCGAAGTTAACACTCTTTTTCTAGAAATTTTTGTAGAACTCACCACTTAATTTGCATATAGTTAAAAGTGAGGACAAATATGACTGCAGAGCTGCCACTCTGGGCACACTGCCTATGGGGTAGCCATGGTCTATGGGGTAGCAGTACCTCTCCTGCTGGTGTACATTGCCATCTCAATACCAGTTGCTGTCTAACACTACCAGCTCACCCTTGAATTCTTTGCTCTGCAAAGCCAAGAACCCTCCCAGGCTAAGTCCCAAGTTTGGGGTTCACCTGCCTTGCATCACTAGGGCTGGTCAGTGGGACAAGGCCACACAAGACCATAAATCCAACTCATGGTCTTTCCCAAATGGGCAGGGGCTGCAGGGTTGGCCCTGCCCCACTTGGCTGGCCTTGCCCCATTTGTCTGGGTTTAAGCCTCCCTTGCCTTGGTGCTGGTAGGAGTATCACTGTCTTCGTTGCAAAGAAGGGGGTGTCTGGGAACTTCCAGAGGCCTGTGGAGCTAGAAAATACTAACAGAATGGTCTTGGTAATTTTCTCTAGAGGTAGCCTCATCACATTTTGGTGGACCCATTTCTCCATCTGTATTCCCCACTTCATTTTTGTTTTTGTTTTTCAGATTCTCATTTCTCTGACTTCTTGATTATACACTCTAAAGCTGAGGGCACAGGGTACCCCCCAAATTGGGCCTCCACTCTCTAGTCAGGGGTGGTGGGATTTGGGTGGACTTTTCACCTCTGCTTTTAGGATCTTAGGTAAAGGAGAGGTCTCGAGGCCAGGAAAGGCAGGCAACCTGTGTCTTCCCACACTGCACCCACAGAGATCCACAGAATGCACTCCCCCCGACTCCGTGCTGCGCCTGTTCCTAGCGTCTCTTCCAGAAGCTTTCTTCTGGGTAGCTTGTAGTAGCCTTCCAGAAGCTACCCAAGTGGACATTGACAGGACAGAAGACGGCCACACAGAGAAAGAGTTGGGGAGGGCACAGGGCAGTATGAAGAAGAGCATGGTCTATGTGAGTCCCAGCACCCATCCAGGAGCTTGAAGAAGGTCAGAGCCTTTCCCTGGGCCCACTCTCCATCTCTGCCAAGTGCACACTCCTGCAGGCAGGGGCTGTGCTATTCATCTCTGTGTCCTCAGAGCCTGCATCTACAAATGGGCAAAAAAATGGGCAAAAAAATGAGCAAATCAACAAGGTTTAGTGCATATGAGGCTTTGGTCCAGATACACGTGCATGTGTGTCAAAGGACCTGTGTACAAACATATTCATTTGGCACATTCATTATACAGATTAGAAACAACTTAATATTTGTAAAGATACTTGCAAAGATTGGAAACAACTTAAATGTCTATGAGTAGAGGATTGGGAAAATTCATGAGAGTGAATCCATCAGTGTGACAGTGTGCAGCCGTGAAAAGGATGAGTCCACACTGATGTGAACAAACTCTGAGATATTGTTGATGTGCTGGCAATGTGGCTCATGCCTGTGTTGATGCTCCCAACACTTTGGGAAGCCGAGTCGGGAGGATCACTTGAGTCCAGGAGTTTGAGACCAGCCTGGGCAACTTGGTAAATCCCTGTCTCTACAAAAAATACAAAAACTAGATGGGCATGGGAGTGCACACCTGTAGTCCCAGCTACTTGGGAGGCTGAGGTGGGAGGATCACCTGAGCCTGGGGGTTGTCGAGGCTGAAGTGAGCTGTGATTGTGCCTCTGTACTCCTGCCTGGGAGACAGAGTGAGGCTCTCTCGAGAAAAAAAAAAAAGAATAAGATGCAGAACAGGGTGTGTTGGTGTGTTGGTGGGGAGAGAATATGTATGTCTGTTCGTATAGAAAATCTCTGGAGGGACACCCAAGAAAATGACAGCATTAGTTCTCCAGGGAGGACAATAGGGTGCCTAAGAGATAGGGTGGAAGGAAGGCTTATTCATTGCTGTTTTGAAAGGTTTAAATTTTGAATTGCATGAATATATTATTTATTCAAAAAAGTTTAAGAGCACACATTTGGAACCACAGACTTGGACTGCTATCCCAGCTCTGCGACATCTTCCTCTGTGACAATGACTGCTGGACATCTTCCAAATGCCCTGAGAGGATGCAGAAGGCACTTCTGTAGCACTTGGGGAGCTGGAGTTTTGCTGGTACTGCTGCCATCTCCACCAGATGATGAAAGGGGAGAAACCTCTGGCTGGGAGAGGCCAAGATCACTCATTAAAGCCTCACGGAAGGTAACACACTGAGAGAGAGATGGTGTGACCCCTGACCCCATAGATGTTGGCCCCAAGTCAGCCAGCCGGTTTACACACCCTCTCAGGGTTCACCTGCTGGGTGATGTTAACCAATGGACCCTCTTTCCAACTTTAGTGACCACACCCAAGACTTGCAGGGACTCCAGACAGTTATGTCATAAAATTCAGCACACAGGGCACAGAATTCCCCCATGTTTCCACTCTCTGTATATCTTACCAGTAAGTGAAGGGCGGAAATATGAAGGAATATAACCTGTAGTCATTTGGGATTTTCCAAGGGGAACTGCTTGTGATTGTGAGGTTAATGGTCTTTGCAGACATTCTCTATAAAGTGAGTATGGCCTTGGGCAGTGTGTGCTCCAGGCTATTCATTTAGGCACTCCTGTAACCAAGCTCTGCATGCAGGAATGCTTTCTCGTTCATCATTTATTCATTTGACAAACTTTCATTCAGCCCCTTCTCTCTGCTAGGTATGTAAAGGAGAGCCTAGCTGCCTGAAGAAACTAGGGTCCATAGGTGAAGACAGACAATTAAATAAACTCAGACGAGTCAGCGGGACTTCTAGGAGGAAGTAAGCTAGCTTCAGCTAGCACCTGACGTGGAGAGTGGAAGGCAAGCGCCGGTAAAAGGAGCTGTTTTGAAGGTGGGATGTAAATGGCTTCGCCAGGGCCCAACACAAGGAGTGTGCTCCATTGGTTCCCAGCGTTCGGAGGAAGGAATTCTCCCAGATGCCCGAGTTCAGGGCTGCTGGCACCCTGAATGGCCACAAGGGGGAGCTCGTGCCCTGTAAGTGTGTGTTTCAGTGCTTATGCCGTCTGCTGCAAGGTACCAGTTGTTTCCACTAGAGATTAGTTACTTGCACTTTACAAAGTTGTTAGGAAGTCTCCCGGACATTTGCTGCCCCTGCTAAGCGTAGTGTGTACCACAGCCTAAGTGGCTCTGATAGACTTGTCCTAATGTTTTCTCGTAAAACCCAGGATTCTTTCCTTTAAATTATCGGAATAGAGCCAATTCCCCCAAGCAGCCACCAATCATGTCCTTTTGATCCTTCCTGGTTCTTCACATTCTTTCTGGGCATCCACAGGGCGCATCCCCTAGAGCAGCACCAATAGGGATGGAGCACTGGCTACTGACACGTCTGGACCCTCCAGGCCCGAAGAGCTTCATTTCTCTGCACTTGCTAACCCTCAGCCAAACCCCCAGTCCTTTCCAAGATGGAATAAAGGGGCATTCTCCCTCAAATGTCCTTCCTGAGTTAGGAATGTACTCTTGTCATTTTGAACCCCATTATCTCTGCCCCACTGGTTTCCAGAGAGGATTTGATGACCACATGCTTTGGAGTGAGACAGACCCGTTGTCCCGTCCTCACTCTGTTGTTGACCTTGGGTAAGCCACATAACCTCCATGGCTGTCATCCACGAAATAAAGATTAAAAGAAGATCTACCATCTTACATGATGGGATGGTTGAAAGGACCAGGTGTCCCAGGAAAAAAAAAAAAGAATACTCACAAACCACCTTATTCCTTTCCTCCCCTCACCCATGGAAGATCTTTAAGTGCATAGTGAGGCTGACATACAGGTAACTCCGAAAAGGAGAGGGAGCTGTTTCCTGACAGATGGCTTCAAGTCAAAGAGATAAACCTGGGTTCAAGCAGGGCTGGCAGGAAGTCAGGCACTCCCTTTCTAACTCTCTCCCTAGAGGAGTTCGGCTGAGGTTGAGAGCTGACAGGTACAGGACCTGACAAGGTCAGAAAAGGGACAGGGGAAGGATTTCCAGTGGGGAAGCACAGACGTTGGAGGGCTTCTCCAGTCAATTACTGGGTCACTATCTGCCCCCTCCAGGAAGCAGGATCAAGACCTCACCTGTGCCCAGCTCCATACATGGCACATAGAGGGCAGCCTCCTGGGCCAAGAGTGACCAGGGCCTTCATCCTCTTGGCACGGGTTCCATCAGGAACACATTACAACCAACTGATGATTTATCCACCTTTGGAAGGGGACAGAGGCCATCCCAAAGGTGCCCTATATGAACTGCAGTTTGCTCCTCGTTGAAAAGTATTTCACTGAGTTGCAAGCTGTGCATGGTGGTACACACCTGTACTCTTAGCTACTAAGGAGGCTGAGGCAGGACGATCACTTGAGCCCAGAAGTTCAAGTCCAGCATGGGCAACATGGTAAGATCCCTTCTCAAAAATAAAAAATAAATTGAAAAATTTTTAAATGAATATTTTCATTATCAGACAGGTCAAGAAACAGAACATCAAAGTTGTAGTGAGCTATAATCATGCTACTGCACTACAGCGTGGGTGACAGAGTAAGACTCTGTTTAAAAAAAGAGAGAGGAAGGAAGGAAGGAGGGAAAATGTTATCTGCACCCCAGGATCTCCCTGTATATCCCTTCCCCCATCAGCCCCTCTTCTCTCCCTCGATACAATTATGATCTTCACTTATGCTGGTTTTCCTTTATAGTTTTACTCTTTGTGGAAGCATTCTTTTTGAATATAGTGTGTTTGTATGTTTTCAAAATTCCCACAAGAGGAACTATATTACATATATTCTTTTATGACTTTCTGCTTTCCTTTGACATTGTGGGATGTTTTTTATTTTTTTTTACTGTGGAAAATTAGACACCACATAAGCTTATCATATGAACCTTTTTTCTCCCAGGTTTACTGAGGAATAATTGACAAATAAAAATTGTATATATTTAAGGTGTACAACTTGAAGTTTTGATATATGTATATGTCAACTGAAGAATGAAGAGGTTCAGACATTTGGAAAGGAGTGCTTTATTACTCATAGAGGGTTGCAGCCTGCAAGCCATTCTGACAGCCTGGGAAGTGTGGCCTCTGGCCAGAAGCCAGAAACAGGCACTTCAAGGGTCAAGGTCGGGAAGAATAATACAAGAATTTATGAGGAGTAGGGTGGCCACATATACGTATTCAATAAGCTCTGGGAGGAGTCATGAATATTTATGAAAAGATAAACATTTGCATGTGCAATTGAGCTTCATAGATCCCATGTTCAAAAAAAAATGGCATGATCCCAGGGTGGAGTTTCAGCTGACATCAAAAGATGAAGCAGATGACATGAAAACCCTCACTGTGTCTCCTCTGCAGACTGGCCAGAACCACTCTGTGGTCAGTGGTCTCTGAGCAGGAAGGGATATGGGTTGTTTATTGCGTCAAACCACAAAAAGTGTGGGGCAGTGTCAGGCAGTTAGTTGATATCAGCTGGTGGAGTCTTCCAAACAGGCTGGTTTCTGTTTAACCCTTAAGAAGAAAGCCTAATGGCGATTAGTGAGGGAAGGGGTGTAATGAAGTGTGTCTGACCTCCTCTCCCTTTATGAAAAGAACTCAGTTTGTAAGCTTTCTCTGGGGTCCCCTTGGCCAACAGAGGGTTGGCCAAGAGTAGGTCTGCAGGATTTCATTTTTATTTCTCATATACATTGTAAAATAATCACCACAATCAAGTTTATTAATGTATCTATCACCTCACATTGTTACCATGTGTGAGTGATGAGGATACTTAAGATCTAGCCTCTTAGCACATTTCAAGTATACAATTCAGTATTGTTAAGAATAGTCGCATCACTATCATTAGATCTCCAGAACTTATTCATCTTGCAAAACTCAAACTTTGCATCCCTTGACCAACATTTTCCCATTTCCCCCACCCCCAGCCCCTTGTGACCACCACTCTACTCTACTGCCATGAATTTGACTATTTTAAATTCCACATGTATGTGAGATTATAGCATATTTTTCTTTCTGTGCTTGAATTATTTTATTAGCATAATGTCCTCCAGGTTCATCCATGTTGTCCCAAATAATGGGCTCTCCTTTTGGTTTAAAGTTGAATAGCATTCATATATATATATAACATTTTTTAAAATACCATCTGCACCATTTTTAGTTGTACAATTTGGTAATATTCACCATGTTATATTCACAATGTTGTACAATTTAGTGGCATTAAGTATATTCACAATGTTGTGCAATCATCACCACTATCCATTTCCAGAACTTTTCCATTATCCCAAACAGAAACTCTGTACCCATTAAACAATAATTCCCCATTCTCCTCTCCCCCAGCTCCTAGTAAGCTCCATTCTACTTTCTGTCATTATGAATTTGCCTATTCTAGGTACCTCGTAAAAGTGGAACCATGCAATATTTGTCTTTTTGTGTCTTTATGAAGTGTTTATTTCACTTACTACAATGTTACCAAGGGTCATCCATGGTGTAGCACATGTCAGAATTTCCTTACTTTTTTTTGGGGGGGGGTACGGAATCTCACTTTGTCACCAAGGTTGGAGTGCAATGGTACTATCTTGGCTCACTGCAAACTTCACCTCTGGAGTTCAAGCTATTCCCCTGCCTCAGCCTCCTGAGTAGCTGGGATACAGGTGCCCATCACCATGCCTGGCTAATTTCTGTATTTTTAGTAGAGATGGGGTTTCACCATGTTAGCCAGGCTGGTCTTGAACTCCTGACCTCAAGTGATCTGCCTGCCTTGGCCTCCCAAAGTGATGGGATTACAGGCATGAACCACCATGCCCAGTCATAATTTGCTACCTTTTTCAGGGCTGAATATATTCCATTGTATGTGTATAACAAAATGTTTGTCCATTCATCTGTTGATGGACATTTGAGCTGCTTCCACCCTTCGGCTATTGTGAATAATGCTGCTATGAACATTGGAGTACACAAATCTATTTGAGTTGCTGCTTTCCGTTCTTTTGGATATTTATCCAGAAGTGAAATTGCTGGATCTGATGGTAATTCTATGTTTAACTTTTTGAGGAACTGCCTAACTTTTCAAAGTAGCCTCACCATTTTACATTCCCACCAGCAAGGCTTTCTCTACATCCTCGCCAATACTTATTTTCTGTTTTTTTTTTTTTTTAAAATATAGTAGCCATCTTAGTTGGTCCAAGGGTCATGGGTTATAATTAAGCTGATTAACATTGTTTCTCCCCCATAACTAAGTTTGTCTAGCTTAAAAAAAAGAAGAAGCAAATATAGCAGTCATCCTAATAGGTATAAAGTTGTCAGCATTATGTTTAATATTCTCCTATGCTGTGTGTAATTGTCATTCATTTCTTTTCATTAATTGTATAATATTCCATTGAATATACTATGTTTATTCATTTTATGATTGATGAATATTTGGGTCATTTCCATTTTGGGGTTCAGAGTCCTAATACATGCAAGCACATGCTTCTCTAGGATACATAATGAGGAGAAGAATTGCAGGTCATGGAGTGAATATCTTCAGATTCTTTAGCTGATGCCAAATTATTTTCCAAAGCAATGAATGAAAATTCCCATTGCTTCATATCCTTGCCAACACTTGATGTTGTCACACTTTTTATTGCGAGTATAATATTAATCATGCTGGGTTTTTTTAGTACTAGCCAAACTGGTGGGTATGTCGTGACATCTCATTATGGCTTTATTTTGCACTTTCCAGTTTATTTTTTGAGATTGAGTAGCTTTTCATTGCTTAATTGGCCCTGGAATTCCTAAGGCTCGCTTCGTCCCTGGCCTTTCAAATCACCTGAGCCAATCAGTTCTCACTTTCATTAAAGCCAGTTTGAGTTGGATTTCTGTCTCTTGCAACAGAAAGAATTCTGAATATACAAAGATTCTGGATTGGGTGCACCGGAAGATAGAGCCAGAAGTTGTTTCACCCTTGAAGCTGGTAATCCTCTCCGGGAAGAACGAGGGTGTTTTCAATGGGCCAGAAGGTTGAGTGCTGCTTGGTCAGGGTCAGGCTCTAAGAGTGGCCTCTACCCAAGAACGTGCTGCTGTTGGGGATGCTGCCTTCACATTGCAGAAGGCAACACCCAGAATCCCCCTTGCCAGGATCCCTGCAGCCAGTTCCTTCTGATGCCACCAGGCCTGGATGCGTCTCAGTCCTGAACTGAGCTGTGGGTGAGTGGGTAGAGATGGGGAGATCTGAGACATCTCCTTTTCCTCTTGCTACACACATCTTATCTGCTGCAAGTGTGTAATGGCTTTTGAAACATTTATTTGTTCATTTGTTTGCTCTTTGGAGACAGGGTCTCTCAGTGTTGCCCAGGCTTGGAGTGCAATGGCAATTATAGCTCACTGCAACCTTGAACTCCTGGGCTCAAACGATCCTCAAGCGTCAGTCTCCCAAGCAGCTGGAACTAAATGTGCATGCCTACACACTCGGCTATTTTTTTTTTTTTTTTTTTTTTAGAAATGGGGTCTTGCTTTGTTGGCCAGACTGGTCTCAAACTCCTGAGCTCAAATGATCCTCCTGCCTCAGTCTCCCAAGGGGAGATTACAGACGTGAGCCATCACACCCAGCCAGGTGTGAGTCTTTTCCTGCTAGCTGCCTTGGAAGCCAATAGGTCTGGTACAAGATGTAGCTTTCGTGTGTGGTGTCTGTTTTGGCTGGGCTTGTGTAAGACCTTCCTTACTATATGACCCAGCAATCCCATTACTGGGTATATACCCAAAGGAATATAAATCATTCTGTTATAAAAATACATGCACACATATGCTTATTGCAGCACTATTCACAATAGCAAAGACATGGAATCAACCCAAATACCCATCAATGATAGACTGGATAAAGAAAATGTGGTACATATACACCATGGAATACTATGCAGCCATAAAAAGGAATGAGATCATGTCCCTTTGAGGGACATGGATGGAAGCTGGAAGCCATCATCCTCAGCAAACTAACACAGGAACAGAAAACCAACACCACATGTTCTCACTCATAAGTGGGAGCTGAACAATGAAAACACATGGACACAGGGAGGGGAACAACACACATCGGAGCTTGTTGGGGGATGCGGGGAGGGAGAGCATAAGGATAAATAGCTAATGCATGTGGGGCTTAATACCTAGGTGATGGGTTGACAGGTGCAGCAAACCACCATGGCACACGTTTACCTATGTAACAAATCTGCACGTTCTGCATATATATCCTGGAACTTAAAATAAAATAAAACTTAAAAAAAAACAAACCCTTCCCTTGCTTTCTGGCATGTGTATTCTCCTTCCCTGTACCTCCATCATTGCTCATATTCCCCCTTTCCTCCGTCAACACCTATTATCTTGGATTCGGCATATGTCCTTGGGTATGCAGTTGTGTTCCGCATCATGATGGTTCAGTCAACAACAGATCACGTATACAACGGAAGTCTCATAAGATTATTATCTATGTTTAGATATATTTAGATACACAAATATCACTGTGTTACCATTGCCTACGGTATTTGGCACAGTCACACTGTACATGTTTGTAGCCTACATGCCATAGGATATACCACAGAGCCTAGGTGTGTGGGAGGCTATGCCCTCTAGGTTTCTGTGGGTATACTCTATGATGCTTGCACAATGACAAAATCACCTAATGATGCATTTCTCAAATTGTATCCCTGTCACTAAGTGATGCAGGATTGTATACGTATCTTTGAAAAATATAACGTGTATTTTATATGGAGGCAATTTAGATCTCTTTCTATTCCTTACTTTTTAAATACTTTTTAAGATTTACCCATATTAATATGGATACCTCAAATCCATTGTTTCTAAACTGCTGCCTATTTACTCCACAGAATAAATCTATCATGTTTTGCTTACCCATTCTGATGATGAATACTTACGACGCCTCTAATTCTCTGCTGTGGCTAACAGCACTGCAGTGAAGGAACATCACACATGTCCCCTTATGGACCTCAGTTTGTGTTGCTCTGAGCTTTATGACCAGGAGGAGCCATGGGTGTCCACGTATTTAATTTAACACTTGGGATACTCCCCAGTCTACACTCCTACCAGCGTGTAAGTCTTCCCATTTCCCAAGCCCTTGTCAACACTTATTATTACCCAACCTTAGAACCTGTGCCAATCTTATGAATTCAGAATGCTATTGTACAGCTTCAGTTCAACATTTTTTCTTTTTTTTCTTTTCTTTCTTTTTTTATTTTTTATTTTTTGAGATGGAGTTTCACTCTTGTTGCCCAGGCTGGAGTGCAGTGGCACAATCTTGGCTCACTGCAACCTCTGCCTCCCGGGTTCAAGTGATTCTCCTGCCTCAGCCTCCCGAGTAGCTGGGATTACAGGCGTGCGCCACCACATCCAGTCAAATTCAACACTTTCTGATTATAAGTAAGCTTGAGCATCACTTCATGTGTTAGTCTTTTGTTCTCTTCAGTAAATTGTTGGTTCATTTCCTTTCCACATTTTTCTCTTCAGTTCTCTGTCTTTTTGTTGCTGATTTGCAGGAGTGACCTGTGTATTCTTGTCAGTTTTGGACACTGCAAAAACCTTCTCCCTGTCTGTATCTATTATCTGTTAAATACAAATAGTTCCCTTCAGGAACAAGATCCTTAAGTTTGATGCAGTCAAATCCATCCATTTTTAAAAATCTTATATTCATACTTTTTTTTTTTTTGAGACAGAGTCTTGCTCTGTCATCCATGCTGGAGTGTAGTGGCAAGATTGTAGCTCACTGCAACCTCCATGTCCTGGGTTCAAGCGATTCTCATGCTTCAGCCTCCAGAATAGCTGGGATTACAGGTGTGCGCCACCATGTGCAGCTGAGTTTTTTTGTCTTTTTCTGTATTTTTTGTAGAGACGGGGCCTCACTATATTACCCAGGTTGATCTTGAATTCCTTGGCTCAAGCGATCCTCCTGCCTTGACCTCCCGAGTCACTGGGATTATAGGCATAAGCCACCACACCAGGCCCTATCACTATGGTAACTTTACATTTATCTGAATTACCTTTTTTTTTTTAGACGGAGTCTCACTCTGTCACCCAGGCTGGAATGCAGTGGCGAGACTGTGGCTCGCTGCAACCTCCACCTCTTGGGTTCAAATGATTCTCCTAAATCAGCCTCCCAAGTAGCTGGGATTACAGGTGTGCACCACCACTCCCAGCTAAATTTTTTGTATTTTTAGTAGAGTTGGGCTTTCACCATGTTGGCCAGGCTGGTCTTAAACTCCTGACCTCAGGTGATCTACCTGCCTCAGCCTCCCAAAATGCTGGGATTACAGGCGTGAGCTGCTGTGCCTGAACTATATTATTTTTTATTACTTTTTTTAAGTATATCCTTATCTCTGGAAAGGCATGTCCTCTCTCTTATACCTTCTTATCTTTTTTAAACTTAACTTACTTATTTTTGAACACTTATTCTTCAATTTACATTTTAGAATAAGTTTGCTGAATTCCTAAAAAAAAAATCTTCTGCAATTTGGTTGAAATTGAATTGAATCAAATTTATTTACTTAGGAGGAGTTGTCAACTTTACAATGTTAAGTTATCCCATCTAGGTCTGTTAGTTCAAGTCTTCCTTTAAATCATTAAGATTAAAATTTTATTTCTCCATAAAGGATCTATACATTCTTTTCTTTTCTTTTTTTTTTTTTTTTGAGACGGAGTCTTGCTCTGTCGCCCAGGCTGGAGTGCAGTGGCCGGATCTCAGCTCACTGCAAGCTCCGCCTCCCGGGTTTACGCCATTCTCCTGCCTCAGCCTCCCGAGTAGCTGGGACTACAGGCGCCCGCCACCTTGCCCAGCTAGTTTTTTTGTATTTTTTAGTAGAGACGGGGTTTCACAGTGTTAGCCAGGATGGTCTCGATCTCCTGACCTCGTGATCCGCCCGTCTCGGCCTCCCAAAGTGCTGGGATTACAGGCTTGAGCCACCGCGCCCGGCCTACATTCTTTTCTAAATCAACTCCTAGATACTTTACATTTTCTGTTGCTTTCATGGAGGTATCCTTTTTAAAAAATTAATTAATTATTATGATGATGATGATGATTATTTTTGAGGCAGGGTCCAGGCTAGAGTGCAGTGGCGGGATCACGGCTCACCACAACCTCCTCTTCCTGCCTCAGGCTCAAGTGATGCTCCCGCCTCAACCTCCTGAGTAGCTGGAACTACAGGCGTGCACCACCCCACAGGCCATTTTTTTGTATTTTTGGTAGAGGCGGGGTTTTGCCATGTTGGCCAGGCTGGTCTCAAACTCCTGGGCTCAAGTGATCCTTCTTCCTCAGCCTCCCGAAGTGCTGAGATTACAGGTGTGAGCCCCTAGGCCTGCCTCATGGAGGTATCTTATTTATAGCTGATGAACACTGGGGTGAGAACCATTGTCAATTTTGTAAGTTGATAACCCTGCTGAATTTGCTCCTTAGTTTTAATTTTGCCCCAGATATTTATTTTGAAAACCTTCAGAAAAATGGAAAGAATAATACAATAAACACCTGTTTCGCTTCCACCTATATTCAACACTTTAACATTTTGCCACATTCTCCTTCCCACCTATATACCCACATTCATATATAAAGTAAGTTTAAGCCAGGCACAGTGGCTCATGCCTGTAATCCCAGCACTTTGGGAAGCAGAGGAGGATGGATCACTTGAGCTCGGGAGTTCAAGACCAGCTTCAGCAATACAGCAAAACCCCATCTCTACTGAAAAAAAACTACAAAACTTACCCGGGCGTGGTGGCGCACGCCTGTAGTCCCAGCTACTTGGAGGGCTGAGGCAGGAGGATTGCTCGAACCCGGGAGGTCGAAGCTGCAGTGAGTCAAGATGGAGCCACTGCTCTCCAGCCTGGGCAACAGAGCAAGACCCTGCCTCAAAAATAAATAAACAGTTTATACTCATGATGCTCTACCTCTAAATATGTCACGAGGCACCTCTTAGAAATAAGGAACTTCTACATAGCCACAATGCAATTATTACATCTAAGAAAATTCACCATAATTTCATAATATTATCTAGTCCGTTTTCTGTTTTCTCTGGTTCTACCAAAAATTCTTTTACAGTTTTTTTTTTTTTTATTTGAGACAGAATCTCTCTCTGTCTCTAGGCTGGAGTGTAGTGGCTTGATCTCAGCTCATTGCAACCTCCAACTCCTGGGTTTAAGCAATTCTCCTGCCTCAGCCTCCCAAGTAGCTGGGACTACTGGCACATACCACCACTCCCAGCTAATTTTTTTATTTTTACTAGAGAGGGGGTGGTCTCTATCTCTTGACCTCGTGATCCGTCCGCCTCGGCCTCCCAAAGTGTTGGGATTACAGGCATGAGCCACCCCACCCGCACCCCCCCCTTTTTTTAAGAGACTGAGTGTCACTCTGTCACCCAGGCCAGAGTGCAGTGGTGCAATGACAGCTCACTACAGCCTTAAAATTCAAACTCCCATCCTCCGGACCAACTTGGTTAAAAAAAAAAAAAAAAATCCAGTCAAAGTTCATGC
>NW_012114533.1:2083987-2087076 GCF_000951035.1 Colobus angolensis palliatus | reverse complement strand
AAAAAAAAAAAAAAAATCCAGTCAAAGTTCATGCATTGTATTTGCTTGCTAGGACTCTTCACTCTCTTTCAACAGCCCCTATGTGAAATTGTTGTGTTTTTTTGTTTGTTTGTTTTTTAATAACTAAAAAAAACCTGGTCCCTTTTGAAGAGACCAGGTCCGGTTTTTATCCCAGTTTGAATTTGTATGATTGTTTCCTTCTAATGACATTTCATTTGTTTTATCTTCTGTGTATCCTGTAGTAGAAACCAGCAATTTCTGGTATAAAGCCTTGATTAAATTCAGGTGCCACATTTTTGACACAAATGCTTCATAAGTGATGTTGTGGATTTCACACTGCATCACGTCAGGATGCTTATATTCCCTGATTATTCATTATTAGCCATGCTAAATTTGATTGCTTGGTTTCAGTGGTGACTACCCTGTAGAATTTCTTTTGCAATTTCTCTCCTGTTCAATTTTCCTTTGCAATTAATAAGTAATCTATGGAATGATACTTTGGCACCATATGAGTGTCCATTCCTCAGCAACCTTTCACCTAATGTTTTGGACATCCATTGATGATCCTTGACTGAGCTGTTATTACATTAGTGGTTGCCAAATGGTGACTTCGTATGTAATTGAATAGCTTGTTAATGCTGTTGAATTTATTTATTTATTTATTTTTATTTTTATTTTATTTTATTTATTTATTTGCCACAGAGTCTCATTCTGTTGCCCAGGCTAGAGTGCAGTGGCACAATCTCCATTCACCTCAACTTCCGCCTCCCGGGTTCAAGCAATTCTCTGCTTCAGCCTCCCAAGTAGTTGAGATTACAGGTGCCTACCACTATGCCTGGCTAAATTTTGTAGAGACGGTTTCACCATGTTGGCCAGGCTGGTCTTGAACTCCTGACCTCGTGATCAACCTGCCTTGGCCTCCCAAAAAGGCTGAATTACAGATGTGAGCTACCATGTCCAGCCCTAATGCTGTTGAATTTTTAAAATGTAGATGGTTATCTTCTGAAAATAATGAATAATTGTTTCATTTCATCCTTTTTATGTCACTTATTTATTTTTCTTGTATTATTGTGTTGGCCATGACCTCTAGTACTGTGTTAAACAAGAGTAAGATATTTGACATCCATTGTCTCATTCCTGTTCTTAGAGGGAATGTTTCTGATTTTCCCCTGTAAATGTAGTGTTTGCCACTTGTTTTTTGGCAAATAGCCTTTGTCAACTTAAGGAAGGTCTCTTCTATTTTTTGTTTTCTTGAGTTTTTATCATAGATATACGTTAAACTTTATAACGTAAACCTAAACATTGTACTTTTTTGCATCTACTGAGATAATCATGTTTTTCTCACTTTAGTTCATTAACAGGAGGGATTACATTGAGAGATTTTCTGATGTTAAACCACTCATGCATTTCTGGTATAAACCCTATATGATAATTATAGATAGAAGATAGATAGATAGATAGATAGATAGATAGATAGATAGATAGATAGATAGATAGATAGACTGATTGATTCAGGGAATACATGTGTTCATGGGCGGGTTTTTTTACAAGGGTATATTCCCTGGTGCTGTGATTTGGGCTTTTATCAATCCTATTACCCAGATAGTAAACATAGTATCCAATAGGAAGTTTTTTAGCCCTTACCTCCTTCCCTCCCCATTTCTGAGTCCCCAGTGTCTATTGCTCCATCTTTTTGTCCATGTGTATCCAGGGTTTAGCTCCCACTTATAAGTGAGAACATGCAATATTTGATTTTCTGTGTCCGCATTAATTCACTTAAGATAATGGCCTCTAGCTGCATCCATTTTGCTGCAAAGAACATAATTTGATTCTTTTATATGATCATGATATATTTTTAAATGCAATATTGGATTTGGTTTGCACTTACATGTAGTTTTTGTATCTATGTTTATAAGTAAAATGAGTCTGTCTTTTCTTTATCTTATACTACCCTTATCAGTTTTAGAATCAAGGTTATACTAGCATCATAACATTAGCTGAGCAATGTTTTTCCTTTTTTTGTTGTTGTTGTCACCTCTGTTATTTAGCGTGTATCCACTTACACATGGGTCTTTTTCCAGGCTCTTTATTCTGTCCCACTAGATTATTTATATCTCTAATCTAATGCCACAGTGTATTAGTTGGTTTTACTATTTTTGTAATCTTTATTGTGATTGTACTTGATTCCCCTACTTTGTTATTTAGTTTACTTGCTTTGTTCTTAGTTTATTGGCATATTCTTTTTTCTTGATCAGTCTTTCAGACATTCCATATCTTGCCAATCTATTCAAAGAACCAGGTATTATTAACCTTTTACATTTTTGTTGTAATTTTCAATTTGGTTGATTTTCTCTTACCTTTATTATTTTCTTCATTTGTGCATGTTTCTGCTGCTTTTTTTGGCTTCTTGCATTAAATACTCAGCTCATTTGTTACTATTTCTCTATATTTTCTGATAAATATACTTGAAGCTTAAATTTTCCTCTAAGTCCTGTTTGGCTTTGTTTGTTTGTTTTTTGAGGCAGCATCTCGCTGTGTCATACAAGCTGGAGTGCAATGGCGTCGTCTCAGCTCACTGAAACCTCTGCCTCCCAGGTTCAAGAGATTCTCCTGCCTCAGCCTCCTGAGTGGCTGGAATTACAGATGCCCACCACCATATCCAGCTAATTTTTGTATTTTTAGTAAAGACGGGGTTTCCCCATGTTGGCCAGGCTGGTCTTGAACTTCTGGCCTCAAGTGATCCACCCACCTTGGCCTCGCAAAGTGTTAGGATTACAGGCGTGAGCCACTGTGCCCAACCCTTAAAATCTTTTTTATCTGACATGAAAGCTGCAACAATGGCTTTTTTTGATTAATATTTTTGTTTATCTTTTTTTATTGTCTATTTGCAACTTTTCTGTACCCTCTTTTAAAATAATAAGGTAGTTCAATACATTGTTTTTTTTTTTCTTTTGAGACGGAGTCTTGCTCTGTCGCCCAGGCTGGAGTGCAGCGGCCGGATCTCAGCTCACTACAAGCTCCGCCTCCCGGGTTTACGCCATTCTCCTGCCTCAGCCTCCCGAGTAGCTGGGACTACAGGCGCCCGCCAC
>NW_012114533.1:2023419-2080032 GCF_000951035.1 Colobus angolensis palliatus | reverse complement strand
CGCCCGCCACCTCGCCCGGCTAGTTTTTTGTATTTTTAGTAGAGACGGGGTTTCACCGTGTTAGCCAGGATGGTCTCAATCTCCTGACCTTGTGATCCACCCGTCTCAGCCTCCCAAAGTGCTGGGATTACAGGCTTGAGCCACCGCGCCCGGCTTTTAAATTTTTCTTTAATATGTTAAGTATTTTTCCAAATCTATCTTGTTGATATTCTGTCTGAAATCTTACACTTTCCTCTAATTCTGGGAAATTTTAGGATTCTTGGGAATTCTTTTATTCATTCTTTTTTAAAGCATTTCCTTCCAGCTTTTTCATCCCTCTTCTCTTCTGAAACTCCCATTTTAACTATATATCTTCCCTATTTAATAACTTTAGCCTTATATCTTTCATCTTCTTATTTTTTCCTGATAATTTCTGGAAGAGTTTGCCATCCTTATCTTCTAGTTTATGAATTCATTCTTAGTCTGAATCTATTTCACTATTTAACTTGTATATTGCCTTCTTTCTTTCAGCTATTATATTTGTTACACTTGTTAACTTTATTCTTATACAGAATAAGTCTCATCCTATTCCAAATTTATAATATTCTTATACAGAATAAGTCTCATCCTATTCCAAATTTATAATATTCTTTAATCAGGCATGGTGGCACCTGCTCGTAGTCCCATCTACTTAAGGCTGCTGCAGGAGGATCCTTGAAGCCCAGGAGTTTGAGGCTTCAGTGAACTATGATTTTGCCACTCCATTCCTGCCTGGATGACAGAGGGAAACTCTTTCTGTATAAAAAAATTAGATAATAATTTTTAAAAAATGTGTGACATTCTCCATTATTTCCTAGAAGACTTTTATTGCGATTATTTTATTTTATTTTATTTTTTACTTATTTTTTCAGAGATGAGGGCTTGGTCTGTCACTCAGGCTGGAGTGCAGTGGTGCAATCTTGGCTTACTGCAGCCTCAACTTCCCAGGCTCAAGCGATCCTCCCACATCTCAGCTCCAGGTAGCTAGGACTATAGGGGTGTGCCATCACACCCGGCTAATTTTTTTAAAAATATTTTTTGTAGTGACAATGTTTCACCATATTGCCCAGGCTAGTCTCAAACTCCTTAGCTCAGGCAATCTGCCTGCCTTGGCCTCCCAAAGTGTTGGGATTACAGGCATGAGCCACTGCGCCCAGCCTATAAGGACTATTTTAAATTCTTGTTCTCACTGGTCCATTAATTCTGCTTCATCTCATAAGGTTCTTCATTTTCAGGGTTCCCTTTTAAAAGAATTACATTACTCAGATGTATTATTTTTCTTTCTGAGCTCATAGTACTCTGGATGTGTCATTCTCTTGACTGGTGATATGCATCTGGGGAGGGAGTTACCATCTGGGTCTAATTCTGCCACACCCCCAACCTCCTCTCCTATCCCTTCCCTCCCAGTTTACTTAAGCAAAAGAGGATGTGCCTTTGGATGAACCTGTTGTGTCTCACTCCAGGTTCTGCGGCTCCTGAAATACCACTCCCCAAGGCTGACTCCTCACTCTGGAGGCCCAAAGTGGAGGAATTAGCAGGAGGAAAGACTGTCAAGTGGTGAACTACAGGGTCTGGGTCTCTGTGGTGGTTTTGTATTGTGTCACTTTGGTTAAGTTGGGACTACTTTTCCCAGAATACCCTTCCCTGTATGGTTCTGGGTTGGAGTTGGCGTAAGGAAATTTGCTCAGGATTTGGAAGTTGGAAGTAAAGCAAGTCTGAAGGTTTTATACTTCTGAAGGTTGTCGTGGCTACAGGCAGTGAGAGAGAGATGCAAAGGTTCCAGAGTTCCATTTGTTTTTGTTTGTTTTTTTGTTTGTTTGTTTTGAGACAGGTTTTTACTTTGTTGCCCAGGCTGGAGTGCAGGGGCATGAACATGGCTCACTGCACCCTTGACCTTCTGGGGTCAAGCTATCCTCTTGCCTCAGCCTTCTGTTTACCTGGAACCACAGGAGGGCATCAACACGCGTGGCTAATTTTTTAATTTTTATTTTGGTAGAGACGAGGTCTCACTTTGTTGCCCATGCTGTTCTCAAACTTCTCGGCTCAGGTGATCCTCCCACCTCGGCCTCCCAAAGTGCTGGGTTGCAGGCATAAGCCACCACACCTGGCCTCTACTTCGTTCTTACTCTTCTTCCTGACTCTGTGATCAGTTCTTTTTCCTCTTGACATCTCTCATCACCAGCAGAGGCCCACAACTAGACACCAGGTGAGAACTCAGAGAAGTAGAATCTATGAAGAAGCAACAAGCTTCTGTTGACTTTTTACAGTAGCTCCCTTTCTATCTTCCACTACAGGAAGAAAGATAAACTTATCTTCCTCATTTTCCAGCAGGTTCCAGCTTGTCTCCCCTCCGCCCCCAACCAGTGCTTTCCAAGGACTGAGAAGTGATTTTCCCACCATCCTACAACTCCCTTTGTGACCTTTACTTCTACATCTCCACCAACGATTGTGCAAAATCTTATTCCTATAATAATCATTCATTCCATGATATTTGCAATGGTTCTATTTCCCTAGTTGAGCCCTGGTAGATACAGTTCCTGAGAACTTCATGGAGCAGTTTCTGCATCAAACCTGCCCTCTCTACCTCTGGACCTCTACATGAGAAAAAGTACATTTCTCCCTTGGGTAATCCACTGTTATTTTGGTCTGCCCTCCTGGAGCCAGGCCGCCACTGGTCTTGAACCCCCATCCTCCTCTACACCATATGGGAGACAGAAAGAAATTCTACCTTATCTGACACATTGCATTTTTTAGTTTCTAACAAGAACTTACCTTATAGCTTAAATAAATTCCACCCCCTCTACGTCACTTTTCACTTGGCTGTATTTAACTCACCCTTTGGTTTTTCCTGACGTCTAGATAAGTCTGATCCTCTTACTGTGCCAGCATTCTCCCAATACCCTAGGCATCTCCCTTCGCAGAACACCCATCATTTAGGAAATATTTGCTCCATGACTGTCTCCCCTACTAGACTAGACCCTGACTCTTTTTTCCTTGTTTTTGTTTTTGTTTTTTTTGAGATATAGTTTCACTCTGTCACCCAAACTGGAACACAGTGGCACAATCTTGGCTCACTGCAACCTCCACCTCTCAGGTTCAAGTGATTCTTGTGCCTCAGCCTCCTGAGTAGCTGGGATTACAGGCTTGAGCCACCGCGCCCGGCCCAATACATTGTTTTTAATGTAAGAGATTATTTTTTCTTTTTATATATAAATTTAACCCATTTACACTTATTTCATTTGCCGTTATGGTCAGTCCCCTATCAACCATCTTATTTCCTATTTTCAATATCTAATTTTTCCCTTTATTATTCTTTCATACTTTTAGTGCATAAATAGAATTTTCTTTTGTTGGTTTGAAAATTATGCATTTTATTTTTATTCTTCTGGGTGTCACTCTCAGCTTATTATAACCATGTTTATGTATATTTATCCTTGTCAATTTTGAGCTTATTGATAGCTATATCTTTCTAACCAAAAAAGCAAGTGCTCACCTCCCACTGGACTTCAGTACACTCACTTCCACACACACAATTCTATCATGTTGTTTCATCTAGAATTTCAATGCTTAATGATGAATATAGGGTTTTTTTAGACTTACTTATACTACCATATATGTTTCTAAGTACTTTAGTCACCCTTCATCCCCATATCTCGTAGTGTCCTCTGAGATTTAATTCTCTTCTTGCTAATGAACTTCCTCCAGAAGTGTTTTTCTTTCTTTCTTTCTTTTTTTTTTTTTTTTTTTTGTGATGGAGTCTTGCTCTGTTACCTAGACTGGAGTGCATTGGCTGACCACAGCCTCTGCCTCCCAGGTTCAAGCGATTCTTGTGCCTCAGCCTCCTGAGTAGCTGGGACCACAGGCACACACCACCATACCCATATTTTTAGTAGAGACAGGGTTTCACTATGTTGGCCAGGCTGCTCTTGAACTCCTGGCCTCAAGTGATCCACCCATCTCAGTCTCCCAAAGTGCTGGGATTACAGGCGTGAGCCACCACGCCCAGACCAAAAGTGTTTTTCAAAGAGGGTCTTTAGGTAGCAAATCTTCTGAGACCTTGAAAGCTTGAGAACATCTTTCTTTCTAGTTTTGGTACTAGAATTATAGTTTAGCTGCTCTAAACTATAAAATTCTAGTTCTAAAGTTCTTTTTCTTGTATCAGGCATTGCTATTGAGAAAACTGATATCAGTATGATACTTGTTCCTATAGAGTAGCATGTGGGGATTTCTTGTTATGTTTGTTTTCTTGCTTGTATGTCTTAATTCTTGAGAAGCTTTTAGAATTTTTGTCTCTCTTAAATTTTTCTTTTCTTTTCTTTTTTTTTTTTTTTTTTGAGACAGAGTCTTGCTCTGTCGCCTGGGCTGGAGTGCAGTGGCCGATCTCAGCTCACTGCAAGCTCCGCCTCCCGGGTTTAAGCCATTCTCCTGCCTCAGCCTCCCCAGTAGCTGGGACTACAAGCGCCCGCCACCTCGCCCGGCTAGTGTTTTTGTATTTTTTAGTAGAGACGGGGTTTCACCGTGTTAGCCAGGATGGTCTCGATCTCCTGACCTCGTGATCCGCCCGTCTCGGCCTCCCAAAGTGCTGGGATTACAGGCTTGAGCCACCGCGCCTGGCCTATTTTTTGTATTTTTAGTACAGACAGGGTTTTGCTATGTGGGCCAGGCTGGTCTTTAACTCCTGACCTCAGGTGATCCGCCCGCCTCAGCTCCCAAAGTGCTGGGATTACAGGTGCGAACCACTGCGCCCAGCAACCCTGACTCATTTTTTTTGTTTGTTTGTTGTGTTGTGTTGTGTTGTGTGTGTTTCTTTTTTTTTTGAGATGGAGTCTCACTCTTTCTCCCAGGCTGGTGTGCAGTGGCACAATCTCGGCTCACTGCAACCTCCGCCTCCCGGGTGCAAGCGATTCTTCTGCCTCAGCCTCCAGAGTAGCTGGGATTGCAGGTATGCGCCACCACACCAAGCTAATTTTTGTATTTTAGTAGAGACGGCATTTCACCATGTTGACCAGGCTGGTCTTGAACACCTGACCTCAGTGGATCCGCCCACCTCGGCCTCCCAAAGTGCTGGGATTACAGGTGTGAGCCACCGCGCCCCACCTCACCCCTGACTCTTATTCCTGTTCTGCTCCCAGCCCATAACACAGAACTGACACACAACCACTCATTGAATGAATGAACTTCTTTAAGGTAGCTACAGAGAAGATAAACCTTTTTGTGGGCGTGGCTGGGATTGGTCTGTACAGCATCTCTAAATTCCTTGAGCAGGGCCAGGCTTGTCCGTGTCTTATGCTCTTTCATCCTAAAGCCTTGAGCCACTTTCTAAACATTGGGTGCCTCATAGCCAGTTACTGCACGTTAAGAGGATATGGTACGTGTGCTCCAGACATCAAGGCCACCAGACCCACCCCATTATGTGTGACATGTGGAACACAGCATTGGGACACACCCAACCTTTGCTATCTTCTCTAAGAACTACCTACCAAACACTTTGCTGCTGAGGAGTGGACCCAGCCTCAGCTGGTTCCATGGGATCACCACTATCCCATGGAACACTTATGTGAGTATTAGGAAAAAGTATACTTTCTCAGCATGCTTTATTGCCATCTGCTAAAATGGTTTCATTATGAATACAGGTATTTACAGTGTCTGTAATGTGAATGGGATCCTTGGAGTTATCCACTGCACAGCCTGCATAACCAAATGTGGATACTGCCCTGCCAGCCTCCCATTAGCCTTATTAGCATCGTGTGACCTTGCCTTCCTTGGAAGCCAGGCTGATTGGACCAGCAGTGGAGATCCCACTCAAGCTGGCCAATCAGATTGGTTCTCCCAGGAATTTGAAGTTGGGATAAGCAACTGTATCTTGTCATCACTGCACTGGGAGAAAATGTTGAATAGTGGCTGGCACGTTTCAGTTAGGTTTCCTGATTGCAAGCAACAGAAACCAATATTAATGTAAATGGATAACTTAAGCAAAATGGAATGTATTGGAAGTAGTCTCTGAAAGCCAGAGAACCAGGGGGCCAGAAAGGAGGAGGAACAATGGAACAGCCTCATACCAGAATAGTCAGAATAGTCTGGTCAGGCCCCCACTGCTGGGTGAATGACCTCCATCCATTTCTCCCTCTCCTGTGTCTTTCCTGTAGGACTCATAGTCTTGGGCAAGAGCATCTGACCAGTCAAACTTCACTCAGGTGCCCAAATCTGGATATACGGCGATGGTGAGAGGAGTCCACCCGTATTTTTCTCCTTTAACTCAAAAAACTTTGTTTCCATTTATAAAAATATTTAGAACACATAAAACTAGACAACGTTAGCCAGGCATGGTGGCTCATGCCTGTAATCCCAGCACTTTGGGAGGCCGAGTCTGGTGGATCACCTGAGGTCAGGAGTTCAAGACCAGCCTGTCCAACATGGTGAAACCCCATCTCTACTAAAAATACAAAAATTAGCCGGCCATGGTGGCGCATGCCTGTAATCCCAGCTACTCAGGATGCTGAGGCAGGAGAATTGCTTGAACCTGGGAGGCGGGTTTTGCAGTGAGCCAACGTCATGCCACTCCACTCCAGCATGGTTGACAGAGTGAGACTCCTTCTCAAAAAAACAAAAACAAAACAAAACAAAAAAACAACTAGACAACCTTTATTCTTTTTTCTCCTCTTCTGGTAAAGGATCTATGGGTGGCTTCCCTCCGTGGCACTGTTGCTGTCTGAGCCAGTGTTACTCCCACTGGTTCCTTCCTCTGCCTCATGATCAACTCTTTCCTGTCCACTCACCTTATCCTCAGTAGAATTGCCTTCTTCACCATTTTACTGGCTTTCTGTCATTTCTTCAAGGTGGTCTCCATTGGAACACTCTTGTTGTCTTCCTTTTCTTTGGTTTTTTCAGCCACTTGCTCTTCCTCAGAAAGTCCTGCTCTGACACATTCAGCTTTCTCTGCTGCCTCTTTCTCCCTTTTTCTGCCTTTTGTGGGTTTGCTCCCCTGCTTCTGCCTTGTCAGATGCAATTTTCTCCATATGCACTTCAACTTTCAGCCCACACAACCTTTAAAGTTTATTGTGAAATAAGTCTGTGCTTTCCAGGAATTTCTTTTTCTTTTCTTGGTGTTCCTCTTCTATTTGAAAAAGTTCGGATGGGCCATTAAGGACTGGATCTTGTTGTTTGGGAACACGCATTCTAGCTGTGTGACAGCTGATGATTGTCTGGCAATGCAATCTTATTAAGTAATTCACCAATGAAGTGGTAGTTTCTCTGGAAATGAATACTATTTTTGTGCTTCACTGAAAAGCCATCATTAAAAGATAACATAGGGCCTGGCATGGTGGCTCATGCCTGTAATCCCAGCACTTTGGGAGGCTGAGGTGGGTGGATCATTTGAGGTCAGGAGTTTGAGACAAGCCTGGCCAATATGGTGAAACCCCGTCTCTACTAAAAATACAAAAAAATTAACCAGGTGTGGTGGCAGGCACCTATAATCCCAGCTGAGGCAGGAGAATCACTTGAACCCAGTAAGTGGAGGTTACAGTGAGTCAAGATTGTGCCACTGCACACTCTAACCTTCTAACCTGGGTAACAGAATGAAAAAAAAAAAAGATAGGAGAAAATCTAGGTGATCTTGGGTATGATGAGGACTTTTTAGACACAACACCAAAGGCATGATCCATGAAAGAAATAATTCTTCAAGGGAAGACAAGCCACAGACACAGACTAGAAAAAAAAAATTTGCAAAAGACCTATCTGATAAAGGACTTATACAAAATATACAAAGAACCTTTAAACTTAATAATAAATAACAAACAACTTGATTTAAAAATGGACAGAAGACTTGAACAGACACTTTACCAAAGAAGATATATGGATGGCAACTAAGCATATGAAAAGATGCTCAGGCCGGGCACAGTGGCTCATACCTGTAATCCCAACACTGGGAGGACGTGGTGGGAGGATGGCTTGAGGTCAGGAATTCAAGACCAGCCTGCACAATAAAGTGAAACCCTGTCTCTACAGAAAAGAAAAAGAAAGAAAGAAAAAAGAAAAGCTGCTGGGCATGATGGCCACACCTGTAGTCCCAGTTACTCAGGAAGCTGAGACAGGAGGATAGCTTGATCTCAGGAGGTTGCAACTGCAGTCTCATGAGCTATGATCATGCCACTGCACCCCAGCCTGGGCAATAGAGCAAGATCTTGTCTCTCTCTTTATTTATTTTTTTCATTTATTTAGACGGAGTTTCGTTCTTTTACCCAGGCTGGAATGCAGTGACATGATCTCGGCTCACTGCAACCTCCACCTTCTGGTTTCAAGTGATTCTTCTGCCTCGGCCTCCTGAGTAGCTGGAATTACAGGCACCTGCCACCATGGCTGGCTAACTTTTGTATTTTTAGTAGAGATGGGGTTTCACCATGTTGGCCAGGCTGGTCTTGAACTCCTGACCTCAAGTGATCTGTCTGCCTCAGCCTCCCAAAGTGCTGAGGGCCACCTTGCCCAGCCCTCGTGTATTTTTTAAAAAAAGAGAAGATGCTCAACGTATGTAGTGTAGGGAATTGCAAATTAAAACAATGAGATACCACTACACACCTATTAGAATGGCGAGACCCAAACTGATTGTGCCAAATGCTGTCAAGGATATGGAGCAACAAGAACTCTCATTCATTGCTAGTGGGAATGTAAAATGGTTCAGCTACTTTGGAAGACAGTTTGGCAGTTTCTTGCAAATTTAAACATACTCTTACTATTCAGTGCAGCACTTATACTCCTTGGTATTTACCCAAATAAGTTGAAAATTTATGTCCATACAAAAAATTTGCACACGGATTTATTCCTAATTACCAAAATTTGGAAGTAATGAAGATGTTTTTCAGTAGGCAAATAGATAAATAAACATCCAGACAATGGACTATTATTTGGCAGTAAAAAGAAACACACTATCAAGACACGAAAAGACATGAAGGAAACTTAAGTTCATATCACTAAATGAGAGAAGCTGATCTGAAAGGACTGCATACTATATGATTCCAACCATATGACATTTTAGAAAAGGCAAGACCATGAAGACAGTAAAAAGATCAGTGGTCACCAGGGATTAGGAGGGATGAAGGGATGAATAGACAGAGCACAGAGGATGTTCAAGGCAGTGAAAATACTCTGCATGACACTATAATGATGGATACTGGTCATTACACATTTGTCCAAATCCATAGAATGTACAATGCCAAGAGTGACGTTGAGGAAAATTCTAGACTTTCAGTGATAATGGTGTGCTAATGCAGATTCATTCACTGTAACAAATGTACCACCACGGTGCTGGATGTTGATAGTGGGAATGCTGGAGGGGACAGGAATGTGAGGGAACTCTGTACTTTCTGCCCAATTTTGCTGAGAACCTAAAACTACTCTTTAAAAGTCTGTTAAATAGGCCAGGTGTGGTGGCTCATGCCTGTAATCCCAGCACTTTGGAAGGCCAAGGTAGGTGGATCCCCTGAGGTCAGGAGTTCAAGACCAGCCTGGCCAACATGGCAAAACCCCGTCTCTACTAAAAAGACAAAAAGTAGCCGGGTATGATGGCACATGCCTATAATCCTAGCTACTTGGGAGGCTGAGGCAGGAGAATTGCTTGAACCCAGGAGGTGGAGGTTGCAGTGAGCCGAGATCATGCCACTGCACTCCAGCCTGGGCGACAGAGTGAGACTCTGTCTCAAAAAAAAAAAAATCTGTTAAATAAATAAATAAGTCGTCATGATAAACATCTGGATCTTCAGCAGACTGAGTGCTCTACAAAACAAACAAACAAACAAAAAAAAAAAACAAGGAGTACGATTGCTGAATTATATGGTAAAAGTATGTTTAATTTTGCAAGAAACTGTCAAACTGCCTTCCAAAGTAGCTGAACCATTTTGCATTCCCACTAGCAATGAATGAGAGTTCCTATTGCTCCATATCCTCGCCAGCATTTGGTATTACCAATAAAGGAGAAAGGTTCTCCTTTCTCCATGTGAGACTGCCTCTGTCAAATTCTTTCCTCTAAAGCAACTCCTATGGCTAGACGTGGTGGCCCATATCTGTCATCCCAGTGTTTGGGAGGCTGAGGCAGGTGGATCACTTGAGGCCAGGAGTTCAAGACCAGCCTGGCCAAAATTGCAAAACCCGTCTCTACTAAAAATACAAAAGATTAGCTGAGCATGCAGGTGCATGCCTGTAATCCCAGCTACTCAGAAGGCTGAGGCAGGAGAATAGCTTGAACCCAGCAGGTAGAGGTTGCAGTTAGCCCTTACCCTGCCACTGCACTCCAGCCTGAATGACAGAGTGAGACTCTTTCAAAAAATAAAATAAAATAAAATAAAATAAAATATCTTCTGCATAATTTTTTGCATTTATGTAAGCAAAGTGTGTGGGGGAATTATGATAGACCTTCACAGAGTCATTGTACTCTATCTTTGTTGCCTCATATTCATTTAAATATTCTTGTTTTTCTTCATCAGTGACATCTCCCCACATTCCACCAATAATGTTGCCAATTTCCATCAATTTCAGGTCAGTATTGGAAGCCTTGACTCTGGCCCAGACATTTCTGCTGTACCTCATGTAGGATAAGAGTGGCTTATCTTTGAGGGTTTTGGAATAGTAGTACTAGAGGATGCCATGACCTGGGCTGTTGGTGCAGGGGTTCCCTCCCAGCCTGTAGCTGTAGGTGAGATGCCTGTGTGGAGTGCGTCCCACAAACAGTGGTGTGCTGGACACTTGTGCTGCAGGAGCTGGTGGGGGTGGGAGGTAGGGCACAAAATGGTCTTTTTCACATTTTGAAAAATTAAGTTTTCATTTCCTTAAGAACAAATTTGATTAGGGAGGTTGGCAGATCACTTGAGTCCGGGAGTTCAAGACAAGCCTGGGCAACATGGTGAAACCCCATCTCTACAAAAAATACAAAAATTAGCCAGGCATGGTAGTGAGACAGGATTCGTTCCCTTGATCTTGACCCCCTTCATGGGCAGGAACTGGAGTGGCTCATTTCACTTAGCCTGCAGTCCATGGATGGCTAAGTGTTAACAGCTCAGTGAAGGGTCAGGGTGACAGCCTCCTGCACCTGCCCTTTTTGACAGCCAAGTTTTTGCTCGGTGTCCGGGAAGAATCAGGTCACACGAATTGTTTGAAAGGTAATGAATGCAGAAGGCTTTATTGAGCAGTGGAAGTGGCTCCTGATGGAAGGGGAACTGGAAAAGAAGAAGGTGATCTTTCCCTGAAGCCGCACTGTCTGAAGTTAGCCACATCTTTCTGTAGTCTCCGATGCTCAGTTGATTGCTCCTCTGCTTGCCACTCAGCCGCTTATATCCCCGAGGCTCAGCAGCTTGCATCCCCAACAACATGCCTCAGCCACTTGTGTTGCTCTTTTCTTCTGCCAGCTGGTCTGGTTTTTATGGGCACAGGATAGGGGCATGGCAGGCGAAAAAGGCAATCATTTGGGTGGAAAAGCGGGGTCAGCTGTTTTCACTTAGGGCCGAGGGTCTGGGCTTGAGGGTGCGGTTTAGGTGGGAGCCCAGCTGTTCTGTATCAGTAGCACATTTGTAGTCCCAGTTATTCAGGAAGCTGAGGTGGGAGGATCACCTGAGCCCAGGAGGGCAAGGCTGCAGTGAGCCATGATCGCACCACTGCACTCCAGCCTGGGTGACAAAGCCAGACTCTGTCAAAAAAAGAAAAAGATAAAATCTTAAACACTCTGGAAAGAAAGAGCACAGCTCCACCTCTTTCCTGGAAAATTGATGAATAATTGTCCACCCCTTTCCTGGAAAATTCATGCATAATCCATCCCTTGTTTAGCATATAATCAAGAAATAACCATAAAAATAGCCAATGAGCAGCCCATGCTGCTGTTTCCACCCCTCTGGTTGTGTAGAGGGAGGGAAATACCTGGATTTACCATCCCACACAGGTCACACCCAGTGCAAGAGAGTCAGGTCTCCCTGTATTAATATACTGTCTTATTTTCTGTGTTCTTGATACTCAGGCATCTGAGGCCTAGCTGATTGGAAATGGACTGCCCCTACTCAGTCTAGCTGATTCTTAGAGGTAGCCAGGCACTCACCTCACTGAGGAGTGTGCCTTTCATATGCCAGTGAACCGATTCAGAGCCCATACTGCTCACCACCTCTTCTGTCTGACTCTTACAATCTATCAGGCAGTATTCCTCTCCCTTAACCATTCCGGGCCAGGTAGCAGGCACTGTCGGAGACATTTGAACCAGAGAAACTCCATCTTGAACGGGGGCTGGGTAAAATAAGGCTGAGGCCTCTTGGGCTACATTCCCAGTAGGATTCTTAGTCACAGGATGAGATGGGAGGATGGCACAAGATACAAGTCACAAAGACCTTGCTGATAAAACAGCGTGCAGTAAAGAAGCCTGCCACATCCCACCAAAGCCAAGATGGCCATGAAAGTGACCTCTGGACATCCTCACTGCTCATTATATGCTAATTATTATGCATTAGCATGCTAAAAGACACTCCCACCAGCACCATGACAGTTTACAAATGCCATAGCAACATCAGGAAGTTCCCCTGTATGGTATAAAAAAGAGAAGAAACCTCAGTTCTGGGAATTGTCCATCCCTTTCCTGGAAAATTCATGAATAATCCACCCCTTGTTTAGCACATAATCAAGAAATAACCATAAAAATAGCCAATGAGCAGCCCATGCTGCTGTCCTGCCTATGGTGTGGCTGTCACGCATGTCCATGTGAAGAGACCATCAAGAGGCTTTGTGTGAGCAACAAGGCTGTTTATTTCACTCAGGTGCAAGTGGGCTGAGTCCGAAAAGAGAATCAGCAAAGGGTGGTGGGATTATCATTAGTTTTTATAGGTTTGGGATAGGTGATGAAGGTAGGAGCAATTTTTTGCAGTTAGTGGGTGGATCTTACAAAGTACATTCTCAAGGTTGGGGAGAATATTAAAAAGTACCTTCTTAAGGGCAGGGGAGGATATTACAAAGTACCTTCTCAAGGGTGGGGAGGGTGTATCGTACCAAGTACATTCACAAGGGTGGGGGAATATCACAAAGTACATTATTGCAAGGGCAGGGAGGGTGTATTGTCACAAAGTCAATTGATCAGTTAGGGTGAAGCAGGAACAAATCACAATGGTGGAATGTCATCAGTGAAGGCAGGAACTGACTCTTTTCACTTCTTTTGTGGATCTTCAGTTGCTTCAGGCCATCTGGATGTGTACATGCAGGTCACAGGGGATAGGACAGCTTAGCTTGGGCTTAGAGGCCTGACATTCCTGTCTTCTTATATTAATAAGAAAAACTAAACAAAATAGTGGTGAAGTGTTGGGGCGGTGAAAATTTTGGGGGTGATATGGAGAGATAATGGGCGATGTTCTCAGGGCTGCTTTGAGGGAATTAGGGGTGGCATGGGAACCTACAGTGGGAAAGATTAAACTGAAGAAAGATTTTGGGGTAAGAGGTAATATTGTGGGGTTGTTAGAAGGAGCTTTTGCTGTATAGAATGATTGGTGATGGCCTGGATGTGGTTTTTATGAATTGAGAAACTAAATGGAAGACACAAGGTCCGAATAAAAGAAGGAGAAAAATAGGTATTAAAGGACTAAGAATTGGGAGTACCCAAAACATCCAATTAGAGAGTTTCCAAGGGGGTTCAGCAAAATTATTTGCTTGGTTGGTGAGTTTTTGGGCTCTATCCTTGAGTATTTTTATGTTGTCATATAGCAGGCCAGATTCATTTAGGTAAAAACAACATTCTTCATTTAAAAACAGAATCTTTTTTTTTTTTTTAGCAGTGAGTAAGTCGAGGCCTTGGTGGTTTTGGAGGAAAGAGAAATGCAAAGCCAGCAATTGTTTGTTAAAGAAGGATTAGAGGCCGGGCATGGTAGCTCATGCCTGTAATCCCAGAACTTTGGGAGGCTGAGGCAGGCGGATCACGCGGTCAGGAGATTGAGACCATCCTGGCTAACACAGTGAAACGCTGTCTCCACTAAAAATACAAAATATTAGCTGGGTGTGGTGGTGGGCACCTGTAGTCCCAGCTACTCGGGAGGCTGAGGCAGGAGAATGGCATGAACACAGGAGGCAGAGCTTGCAGTGAGCTGAGATCGCACCACTGCACTCCAACCTGGGCAACAGAGCAAAACTCCTCAAAAAAAAAAAAAAAAAAAAAGAAGGATTAGAAACGGCTTGCAGAGAGTGAGTGAGATTGATAGTGTGGTAGAGATAGCTGGGGAGAGGTAGAGGGTGGCATAAGAACGGGAACGAGAATGAGAGTGAGTATAGAAGTAAAGAATAGGACTTTATCAGGGTGAAAGTATTGGAGGGTGCTCTGCCAGCAAAGATCATCTACCCTCTCCAAGAGGGAGTTAAAGTGGCAGCTTGGGGATAGTTCCAGAAGATATCCATTATGATGGTTTGGAGGAAAAGTATAAACCAGCAGTGTAAACAGGGGCAGGGCATTTATGAGTAGTTGAGAACGGTGAATAGGAGTATGACTAGACAGAAGATAGTAGGGATGACAAGTTTTTGGGGCACAGTCCAAGTATTGGGGGTGACTGTGTAAAGCCCTGTTGCAAAAAGTAGGGTAAGGATGAATAGACCTAATAGAATGAAGGGATGTATTAGGTTCATAAGGGTCATTACTGTTCTTCAGAAATGCGAGTGAGCTTAAGGGAAGTAGGGGAGAGTACTTGCGACTTCCACGAGGAAGAGGAGAGATCAGGCTGGCTGTCCAATGGACACAGCTTTATTCTGGGTCAGTGAACCTAATGGGGAGGGTTCTGTAGGCAGACGGCAGTTGGGGTACTATAGATGACTAAGTAGGGTCCGGTCCATCGAGGTTGTAGAGTTTGAGGGGTCAGATTCGTAACAAGAACCGATTGTCCAGCTAGGGTGTCTTTATATGGCTGAGTATCTGGAGTAGGCAAGAGAAGATTAGTAACCTGGTGAATCTCCTGTCTAGCCTGCTGGAGGACAGGAAAATAGTCGCCTAGAAGGCTGGTGTCTGGGATGAGGTTGGGGCCAAGCAAGAAAGTGCGTCCATATAAAAGTTCAAACGGACTGTACCCTGTATCATCTGGAGGACAGGCTCTAATTCTGAGAAGGGTAAGAGGTAAAAGTACTGTCCAGTCCTTTCTAAGTTAGAGGCTGAGCTTGGTGAGGTGTGTCTTCAAAAGACCATTAGTCCATTCTACCTTTCCTGAAGATTGAGGACAGTAAAGGGTATGAAGGTTCCACTGAATACCAAGAGCCTGAGAAACTGCTTGGGTGATTTGACTATGAAAAGCTGGTCCATTATCAGACTGTATAGAGGTCAGAAGGCCAAACTGAGGAATTATGTCTGACAGAAGGGAAGAAATGACGGTGGTGGCCTTCTCAGACCCTGTGTGAATGCCCTCTACACTTCCAGTGAAACTCTCTATCCAGACCAAGAGGTATTTTAGTTTCCTGACTCGGGACATGTTAGTAAAGTCAATTTGCCAGTCCTGGGCAGGGGCAAATCCCCAGGCTTGTTGTGTAGGGAAGGGAGGGGGCCTGAACAATCACTGAGGAGTAGTAGAATAGCAGATGGAACTCTGAGAAGTGATTTCCTTGAGGATAGATTTCCACGATGGAAAGAAAGTGAGACTTTCTAAGAGACGGACTAGCAGTTTGTAACCTACATGGAAGAGATTATGAAATCATGACAGAATAGAATGGGCCTGTGAGACTGGAAGGAGATATTTTCCTTGGTCCAAGAACCATTTGCCTTGTATGGGAAGAGATTGATAGGTGGAAGTTTCAGTGGGAGAGTAGGTGGGAGTGACCAATGAGAAGGAGAAAAACTGGCCGTGAGGGACAGAAGTTGGAATGCTAGCTGCTTCTTTAGTTGCCTTATTAGCATAAGCATTGCGCTGAGAGATGGGATCTGATGCCTTGCAGTGAATGACTCCAGCTTCCTTTGGAAGTAAAGCAGCCTTGAGAAGAGTTTTTATTAAAGAGGCATTAATGATGGATGACCGTTGTGTAGTGAGGAAACCTCTTTCAACCCATATAACAGCATGGTGGTGCAAGATATGGAAGGCATATTTAGAGTCAATATAAATATTGACATGTAGTCCCTTTGCAAGAGTGAGGGCCCGAGTTAAGGCAATGAGTTCAGCTTACTGAGAGGTAGTGGAGATGGGCAGAGCAGTAACCTCAATTATAGATGTGGAGGACACTATAGCATAGCCTGCCTTTGCTGGTGAGTGGCGATTAGGCCTGGTGGAACTGCCGTCAATAAATCAGGGTGAGGAACAGGAAAGAAGGAAATATGGGGAAGTGGAGTGAATGTCAGGTGGATCAGAGAGATACAGTCATGGGGGTCAGGTGTAGTATCTGGAATAATGTGGGGGCCAGCCTAAAACAGTAAGGTCAAGTTGTTTGGACAGAAAGGCTACAGGGTGCGGCTCTTGTGTAAGAATTCTGACTGCACAGCCCTGCACTTCGGCTGTGTGTAATGAAAAAGGGTTGGGATGAGTTAGGGAAAGCTTGTGTGGGAGCAGCTTCTAGGGCTGTTTTTAAGGAACGGAAAGAGGAGTGGGGAAAGGATTTAGGATCTATGGGGTCAGCTAGGTTTCCTTTTGTGAGTTTATACAATGGTTTAGTCAGGATGGCAAAACCAGGTATCCAAAGGCGAAAGTATCCAACCATGCCCAGGAAGGAAAGGAGTGGTTGTTTTGTAGAAGAGGTTGGGGTTTGAGAGACAAGCCAGACACAATTGGCAGGGAGATCATGTATGTTTTCATGAAGAATTATGCCGAGGTAGGTAACGGATGGGGAAGAAATTTGAGCTTTGGAGGGGGATACCCAATATCCTTTGGAGAATAAATATTGAAGGAGCAGGAGGATATCTTGTTGAGAAGACTCAAAGGAGGGACTACAGAGTAGAAGGTCATCAATGTATTGAATAAGGTGGGAAGCAGAGAGGTGGAAAGAAAGTAAATTATGAGAAAGGGCTTGACTGAAGTAATGAGGGCTGTCCCAGAAGCCTTGTGGCAGTACAGCCCAGGTAAGTTCCTGGGACTAAAGGGTGTCAGGGTCAGTCCAGGTAAAGGCAAAGAGGAGCTGGGACAAGGGGTGCAGGGCAATAGTGAAAAAAGTGTCTTTAAGATCAAAAACCGAGTAGTGAGTTGTGAAGGGAGGTATTGAAGACAAAAGAATGTACGGGTTGGGCACCACAGGGTGGACAGGAAAAACAATTTGGTTGATAAGGCACAGATCTTGAACCAACCTGTAAGACTTGTCCAATTTTTGTACAGGTAAGATGGGAGATTTGTAAGGAGGGTTTGTAGGCTTTAGTAGCCTATGCTGTAGCAGGCAAGTAATAACAGGCTCCAACCCCCTTAAAGCCTATTGTGGGATGGGATACTGGCATTGAGCAGGGTAAGGGTGATTAGGTTTTAATGGGATAGTAATGGGCATGTGATCGGTTGCTAGGGAGGGAGTAGAGGTGTCCCATACCTGTGGGTTAAGGTGGTGGGATACAAGAGGAAGATGTGAAGGAGACTTTGGGTTGTGAAGAAGGGCAGCAATGAGACGTGGCTGTAGTCCAGGAATAGTCAGGGAAGCAGATAATTTGGTTAAAATGTCTCAGCCTAATAAAGGAACTGGGCAGGTGGGGATAACGAAAAAGGAGTGCATAAAAGAATATTATCCAAGTTGGCACCAGAGTTGGAGAGTTTTAAGAGGTTTGGCAGCTTGGCCGTCAATACCCACAGCAGTTATAGAGGCAGGGAAAACAGGCCCTTGAAAAGAAGGTAATGTGGAGTGGGTAGCCTCCATATTGATTAAGAAGGGAATGGACTTATCTTCCACTGTAAGAGTTATCCAAAGCATCTGTGATGGTCCAGGAGGGTTCTGAGGCAATCGGGCAGTGTCAGTCTTCAGCTATTAAGCTGAGAAGATCTGGGAAGGAGTCAGAGAACCTTGGGCCAGAGTTCCAGGGGCTCTGGGAGAGGTTGCTGGGCGAGTTGGACAGTACAATTTCCAGTGGGGTCCCACACAGATGGGTCATGGCTCAGGAGGAATCCCAGGCTGTGGGCATTCCTTGGCCCAGTGGCCAGATTTCCAGCACTTTAAGCAAGATCCTGGGGGATGGAGTCCTGCAGGAATGCCTGGACACTATGGCTTAGGTGTTTTGAAGTTCTTGTGTGCTGGAGATATGGCTGGGGTTTCTCTTACAGCGGAGGCAAGTAATTGCAACTCAGAAATATGTTGCTGCTCAGCTGCCTCTTCTCTATTATTGTGTACTTTGAAGGCAAGGTTAATTAAGTACTTTTGTGGGGGTTGAGGGCTGGAATCTAATTTTTGGAGCTTTTTCTAATGTTGGGAGCGGATTGGGTAATAAAATGCATATTGAGAATAAGACAGCCTTCTGGGCCCTCTGGGTCTGTGGCAGTAAAGCGTCTAAGGGTTGTTGCCAAATGGGCCGTGAACTGGGCTGGGGTTTTATATTTGATGACAAAGAGCCTAAATTCTAACTGATTTGAGAGAGATCAGATAAAAAGGAGCACTAACTTTGACTATGCCTTCAGCTCCAGCCACCTCTCTATTGTTGGGCAGATCGGGGAGAGCTAGTCACAGAACAAAACTGTAAGCCAGACCGGGTGTGAGGAGGGGAAGTGATAGAAGGATTGTAGGGTAGGGAAGCAGAGACTGGGGAAGAATTGGGACCTGACTTGGCCTGGTGAGAAACAGCCTGTGGAGGAGGGGAGAGGTCAGATGAGTTCTTAGAAAAGGAGGATTCAAAAGGACTCAGAGTTTGGGGTGGAAACTGAAGGAGCAGACAGGAGAGAAAGAAGAAAGATTTGGGATGAGTCGCATTGGAAGCAGAGACTAGGGGAGGATCAATGTGTAAAAGAATGCCTGAATGTCAGGCACCTCAGACCATTTGCCCATTTTGCAACAAAAATTATCTAGATATTGTAGGATGGAGAAATTGAAAGTGCCATTTTCTGGCTATTTAGAACCATTGTTGAGTTTGTATTGGGGCTAAGTGGTATTGCAGAAGAAAACAAGATGCTTAGGTTTTAGATCAGGCGAGAGTTAGAGAGGTTTTAAGTTTTTTAGAACACAGGCTAAGGGAGAAGAAGCAGGAAAGTAGGGCGGAAGGTTGCCCATAGTAAAAATGTAAGTTTAGAGAAAAGAGAGGGTAGAGACACAGAGGAGGGAAGTGGTACTTGCCACCAAGGGGAGCCGGTACTTGCCACCAAGGGGAATGATCAAGGCAGTCATCCCCGCAGTAATCAGTCACCTCTGGAATGTGGGTAAATAATCAGGTAGGCGTCCCTGCAGTGATTAAACACCCCAGTCCATGACCGGCACCAGAGTTTTGAGTTCATGGATAAAACACATCTCCTCTGTCTCTACTAGAAAGAGAAAGGAACCGAAATTAAGGAAGGGAGATATTGAAGCATTGAGTACCTTCTTATGGGCAGGGGAGGATATTACGAAGTACCTTCTCAAGGGTGGGGAGGGTGTATCATACAAAGTACATTCACAAGGGTAGGGGAATATCACAAAGTACGTTATCGCAAGGGTGGGGAGGGTCACAAAGTCAATTGATCAGTTAGGGTGAAGCAGGAACAAATCACAATGGTGGAATGTCATCAGTTGAGGCAGGAACTGGCTATTTCCACTTCTTTTGTTGATCTTCAGTTGCTTCAGGCCATCTGGATGTATACGTGCAGGTCACGGGGGATATGACACAAATTATCTTTTCAATAGCAATCATCTCTTGATCTGTTAGCCTTGATCTTGGGCTCAGAGGCCTGACAGTGGCCATTCTTTCATTTAGGTAAAGGTTTTTATTTTATTTTATTTTATTTTTTGAGATAGAGTCTCATTCTGTCGCTCAGGTTAGAGTTCAGTGATGCATCTTGGCTCATTTCAACCTCCGCCTCCCAGGTTCAGGTGACTCTTCTGCCTCAGCCTCCCAAGTAGCTGGGATTACAGACATGTGCCACCACACCTGGCAAATTTTTTTTTTTTTTAATAGAGAAAGGGTCTCACTATGTTAGCCAGGCTGGTCTTGAACTCCAGGCATCAAGTGATCTATCCGTTTTGGCCTCCCAAAGTGCTGGGATTACAGGCGTGAGCCACTGTGCCCAGCCAAGTAAAGGTTACCTTCTTAATAAACTTGCTTTCACTTTACTCTATGGACTCACCCTAAATTCTTTCTTGCTTGAGATCCAAGAACACTCTTTTGGGGGTCTGGATGGGGACCCCTTTCTGGTAACACAACTAGAGACATCCTCTGTAGCCCAGAACCCACCAGAATTATTCAAACTAGCCAATCCTAAATCTAAATCTGCTCACCCTGACTTGCCTTGCCTTTCCCATGGAAACCACAAGAAAAACTCCTGCCTGTTCTTTGCCCTTCCTCCAGACTGACCCATGTGCTTCCCCACAGGGCCCTGCAGGGCACTCTGTGACCCTCCTCTTGGGAACTGTGCCTAACAAATTATATTTTCTTTTTTCTTTTTTTTTTGAGACAGAATCTTGCTATGTCATCCAGACTGGAGTGGTGCAGTGGCATGATCTCAGCTCACCGTAACCTCCGCCTCCTGGATTCAAGCGATTCTCCTGCTTCAGCTTCCTGAGTAGCTGGGATTACAGGCATACACCACCACGCCCAGCTAATTTTTGTATTTTTAATAGAGATGGGATTTCACCATGTTGGCCAGGCTGGTCTTGAACTCCTGACCTCATGATCCACCCACCCTGGCCTCCCAAAGTGCTGGGATTACAGGCGTGAGCCACTGCGTCTGACACAAATTATCTTTTCAATAGCAATCATCTCTTGATCTGTTAGCCTCACTATACCTGAATAAAAACAGAATCCCAGGTACAGTTAACAACAGTCTTCCATGGGAAATTGGGTGCTGTTAGGAAGGGATATAGATGCTGAGTCACTTCAAAATGACATCTATTGCACAATGCAGACAGAAGCAAATGAAGCCAGTCAGGAGTATGGGGGTAGGGTAGATAGGAGAATGGCAGACAACTGGGAAAGCTTGAAAGAGAGTTGAGGAGAGTAACTCCAGTTTATCACTGTCAACCTCCTGGATCTAGGCCCTGGATCCACTTCTAACTCTGCAACTTCAAGTCTGTGACAAGACCCTTTTTCCTTCCAGGAAGCACCCTGCTTTTGGTTAAGCAAGTCTAAGTTTCTGCTCCTTGCAGCCCATGATTCCTCCTTATAATGGGGAACTTTGCACCCACATAGATGCATCTCAAACTATAAGAACACCTTTTTCCAGCCTGTGGCCCAAAGGTTATCTGTCCAGGCACCTCCTGCCTTCCCCCTTTTCTCTCCTCCCCCAGCCTGACCGCCTCTGGGCTTAGGATCCCAGGCCAGTGCCTTCCTAGCCCTGATGCTCCCTTCTCTTCTGGTCCAGCTACCTCCCACCTCGTCTTCCTTGACCTCAGGTGGGGTTTCCCTTCTGCAGAGCAGGGATGGAGGCAGGGGTCCTCCCAGCAGAGAAACCCTGCGTTCCTCCTCTCCTGCCTGGACAGCCCCACTCCCCAGGCTGGCAGAGGCTGGCTCTGCAGCTCCTGATCGTCTCCCTCCGGTCTGACTGCCTTACCTTTTTAGTCTAAATCCCAGCCCCTCCTTTTAGGAACTGTCATCATGTTTAATCCTGCCTGCGGGAGACCCCCTCCACCTTCCTAAATGGAAGGTATTCCATTACATGCTAAAGTGCAGTTTAAGCAGCTGTAAGGAAGTGTGACAGAAAGTCTGTCAGAGTGGGGCTGGACTTGCCAAAACTTGGTGTGATGTGGGGACTCTGTCAACATGCTCCTAGGGAAACCTGAGCTGAGTCGATGCTGAGGCTGGCAGGATGTTCAAGGTAAGATGCAGGAAGTGGTGTGGGGGAGGGGCAGACAAAGCGCTGGACCCTCGGGGTGGCCTGAGAAGAAGGGTTCACAGTGGGTGGGGGCCGAGGACTTCCTCATCATTGTGCTGCCAAACAAAGGCAGATGGGCCACCAGGACACCCAGACTGCATTAGGGTGGGCAGGTCGGGCCCAACTCTTGTTGGAACAGGAGTGGGGGTAGAGGGTGAGTAGGGAGGAGGAAGTTGGACAGGATTTCCTCCAACAAGTGTTTCAACCTGAGGCCAGAGGCGTCCGGACCTGGAGAGGAGAAGCTCTCCCTCCAGAGGAGAGAAGTTGGTGGTTCTGGGGGAGGAAACCGGCGCTTTGGCAGCTGGAGGGCCCAGGCCTGGACACCGACAATATTGAACAGCATGAACTGCGCCCAAAGACAGTCAATGGCACTAATACTGGCAATGGCCCAGCCAGAGTCCATAGACCTTTCCTGGCCCCTTCTTGGTGCCCCTCTCTCCCACATGCCCTGGTTTAATCTACACATGCCCAATCTTTATTCTTTTTTTTGTTTTGTTTTGTTTTTTGTTTCTTTTTTATTTTTTTACTTTTTTTGAGATGGAGTCTCACTCTGTCAGCAAGGTAGAGTGTAGTGGTACAATCTCAGCTCACTGCAACCTCCACCTCCAGGGTTCGAGTGATTCTCCTGCCTCAGCCTCCTGATTAGCTGGGACTACAGGCACCCGCTACCACACCCAGCTAATTTTTGTATTTTTAGTAGAGACTGGATTTCACCAGGTTGGCCACGCTGGTCTTGAACTCCTGACCTCAGGTGATCCACCCGCCTCGGCCTCCCAAAGTGCGGGATTACAGGCGTGAGCCACCGTGCTTGGCGATGTCCAATCTTTAGATGAAACCTCCTCTCTGTCTGACCCAGGGCCAGGTGGTCACAGAGTCAGCGGTCAGTCTGCATTCTTTCCTTGGCCTCTCCCCTGGCATCTTCTGCACCTCACTCTGCACTCCGCAATCCCTCCGGGTGAGCCCAGGACCTGCAACACTGTGCCAGCCTCGCCCAAGCCACTCTCCAGCTTTCCCAGCTCAGCAGGCTGAGGCACCTGAGGCTTTCATTTTAATTATGAACCACTTCAAAGCCTTTCTGGAAGCAGGTGAGAGACAAAATGTAAACAAGTGAATGAGTGAGTCATCCGGCCCTCCCTGCCCAGATACTTCTGTCATCCATCCTGCCTCTGTCACCCACGGTCTCTGCAATAACCAACCTGGGTTCTCTCCGAATGTGGGGATTTTCCTGGAGCAAGGCCTTCCAGGACTCCTCCGCCTGCCAACATCACCTACCTCGTCTTCCTCTTCAGCACATCCCCAACATTGTCTAAGTGGTAACTCACCTGAACAAAGCACTTGACACAGATGCATTAATTTACTCCTCGCAACAAACTGATGAGGTAGGTACTGTTATGTCCATTTTACAGGTGACAAAAACAAGGCCTAGAGAGGTGAAGTAACTTACCTGTCTAAGGTTACACAGGTTGGTGGTGGACCCAAGGTTCAAATTCCAGCAGTCAGGCTAGGCACGGTAGCTCATCCCTGTAATCCTAGCACTTTGGGAGGCCAAGGCAGGTGGATCACCCGAGTCCAGTAGTCCAAGATCAGCCTGACCAATATGGCAAAACCCCATCTCTACTAAAAATACAAAAATTAGCCAGGCGTGGTCACAGGTGCCTGTGGTCCCAGCTACTTGGGAGGCTGAGGCAGGACAATTACTCGAACCCAGGAGGCGGAGGTTGCAGTGAGCCAAGATTGTGCCATTGCACTCCAGCCTGGACAACAGAGCAAGACTCCATCTCAAAAAAAAAAAAATTTCCAGCAGTCTGTTTCTAAAATCACTCCCCTCCCTCTTCCCCTCCCCTTCTCTTCCCATTTTTCTTTTCTTTTCTTGAGACAGGGTCTTGCTCTGTTGCCCAGGCTAGAGTGCAGTGGCCCAGTCACAGCTCACTGCAGCTTTGACCTCTTGGGCTCAAGCAATCCTCCCACTTCAGCCTCCTACCCTGAGTAGCTGGAACTACAAGCATGCACCAACATGCCCAGCTAATTTTTTAATTTTTTTTTTTGGTAGAAATGAGGTCTGGCCATGTTGCCCAGGCTAGTCCAAACTCTTGGGCTCAAGCAATCCTCCCACCTTGGCTTCCCAAAGTGGTGGAATTACAAGGCATGAGCCACTGCTTCCAGCCTGGGTCAGTGGTTTTAAAAATATTTGTGTTTATTTTTATCATTACAGAGATGGGGTCTCACTATGTTACCCAGGGAGGTCTTGACCTCCTGGGCTCAAGTGATCCACCTGCCTTGACCTCCCAAAGTACTGAGATTACAAGTGTGAGCTACCACGCCTGGTCAAGAGTCCACACTTTTGTGTGTGTGTGTGTGTGAGACAGAGTCTCAGTCACCCAGGCTGGAGTACAGTGGTGCGACCTCAGATGACTGAAACCTCTGCCACCTGGGTTCAAGTGATTCTCCTGCCTAAGCCTCCCGAGCAGCTGGGAGTACAGGCGTGTGCAACCACGCCTGACCAATTTTTGTATTTTTAGTAGAGACAGGGTTTCATCATGTTGGCCAGGCTGGTCTCAAACTCCTGACCTCAGGTGATCCGCCCACCTCGGCCTCCCAAAGTGCTGGGATTACAGGCATGAGCCACCGTGCCTGGCTGCAATTCCACCTTTCTAACTGGCTCCCAGGTGCTGCTGATACTGCCGGTCCCAGCAAAAGTCTGTATTTTCAAGCACTATCTATATGCCCTCCCTCTCTCCTCTTTTTCCCTTCTAGAATTCTCAACTATACACACACATACACTCACACACCTGTGCAAACTGCATTCTCAGGATCTCTTCCAAGTGCAGTTGCCCTGTAACTCTGCCTTCTGGCTCTGCTCCAATCATACACACTTCTTATTTGCTTGACAAAGCTCAACCCATAACAAGCACATACTCTCCCTATACTCCCTCTCCCTCTCCTCCAAGGTCAGGAGAAGAGAGAGCCTCTCAGCTCTGGTGTGTGTGTGTGTGTGTGTGTGTGTGTGTGTGTGTGTTGTGGGAGGGGGCAGGATAATCGAGGTGACTTCTTGGTGAGACCTCTGCTCTGGATATCAGATTTTGGAAGATACACGGCGGGGACTAGAGGGAAGGCTGGAGGATGGGGAGTTGCAAAGCTGACCCTGCAGCCCATTTCTCTCCTTCCAGCTGTGACCAGAGCCTCAGTCTCATATTTAGGGAGGGGAGCAAGGGGTGGAGTGTGCAGTGGGGGAGATGTTGGTGGGTGAACATCTCATCACATCCCAGGTCCCATAGCTGGAGAGTCACCGCAGCAGCACTCTCTGGAGTCAGACAGGCCTGAGTCTGAATCTCACTGCTTTGTGGCCTTGGGCAAGTTCTTAACTTTTCTGAGCCTCAGTGACTTAAGGTGGAAAGTGAAATATACAGCAGCTAATTCTAGATGTTGAGTCAACTCCATTTTGCAACCACTACTGTAGTGATTGATTCTGAAAAGAATCATCAATGGATGCTAAACTATTGGGCAAAAATTTGCTGGGGAAAGGACAGTCTCAAAGTATTTTTCCAGAGAGTACTGATTAATTTCAAAGGGGAAAAACAATAACCTTTACACTGGATAGATCTGGCAGGAACCATGTTAACCAAGTGATCAAAGGTAGCATCACCAATAATGGGGCAAACCGACATCCTGTACTTCCCCATTGATGCGCCGAGAAGGGCACAGCATTTCTCATGCAGCATCCCTGTCAAAAATGCGTAAACAGAATCTAATCATGAGAAAACTGCCAGACAGCCAAACTCTTCAGAAAAGTCAATATAACGAAAGGCAACAAAGATTGAGAAGAACTTTACCAGGTTAAAGAAAACTAAAGAGATATGACAACTGACTGCAACACAGAATCCTGGACCAGACCCTGGATCTGGTCAAAAGAAAAATGCTTTAAACGATAGTATTGGGACAAAGGGTAAAATTTGAATGTGGACCATGGAATAGATGAATAGTGTGTTGTATCAATGATATGTCCTTGACTTGGTAATTGTCCTGAGGAAATGTAAGAGAATATATTTATTATCATTATTATTATTATTTTTTGAGACCAAGTCTTGCTCTGTCACCCAGGCTGGAGTGCAATGGCACAATCTCGGCTCATTACAACCTCCGCCTCCCAGATTCAAGCAATTCTCCTGCCTCAGCTTCCTGAGTAGCTGGGATTACAGGCACCCGCCATCACACACCCAACTAATTTTTGTATTTTTAGTAGAGATGGGGTTTCACCATGTTGGCCAGGCTGGTCTTGAACTCCTGACCTTAGGTGATCCGCCCGCCTCAGCCTCCCAAAGTGTTGGGATTACAGGCTTAAGCCACTGAGCCAGGCCTGAGAATGTATTTATTCTTAAGGGATATGTGCCGGCCAGGTGTGGTGGCTTATGCCTTGTAATCCCAACATTTAGGGAGGTTGAGGCGGGAGGATTGCCTGAGCTCAGGAAGTCAAGATTCAGGAGTTGGAGACCAGCCTGGGCAACAAAGTAACACCTCGTATCCACAAAATAAAAAATTAAAAAATTAGCTGGGTGTGGTAGCATGTGCCTGTGGTCTCAGCTACACAGCAGGCTAAGGCAGGAGGATCGCTTGAGCCCAGCAAGTCAAGACTGCAGTGAGCCGTGACTGCATCACTGCACTCCAGCCTGGATAACAGAGCAAGACCCTCAAAACAGAAAACAAAACAAAACAAAACCAACCAAACAAACAAAACCTAAATATATGGTAAAAAGTATTTACAGATAAAGGGTTATGATGTCTGAAACTTAAACTTATATTCAAATGATGGCTCACACATGAAAACTAAAATAATTACATCTATGCATGAACATGCATGTGTTTTTATAAAAAAGAGAATAAAATGTAGTAAAATACTCATTATCAGTGAAAAGGTATTTGAGAGTTTATTATACTATTCTTTTAGCTTTTCAGTAGGTTAAAATTTTTTTCAAAATAAGAAGGTTGTTAAAAGGGAGTTCCTGAATTCACACAAGAGGTACGTCCATCCTGTCACTTACTAGATCTTAACCGAGGCCAGTTCCTACCTCTGCAGGACTGTAGGTCCTGGGGGCAGTACACCCCAGGCTGCCCAGTGAGACGGGGTCAAGGTCCTTCCCCATCCTAGGCCTCTACTGAAATCTCCAAGCTTCAGCCACTCTTGGAATCTCCTGGCCAGAGCTGAGAGGTGGGGAATAGGAAGGGATGGTGGGGGAAGGAAAAAACAGTCTTTCCTCTTTCCTCACTCCCAAGAATGGAATCTTTGAAGAGTCCAGACAGATTTGTCCAATGTATCAGGTGGTTTGTGCTGAGGGATTCTGTGGACAGAAGAGGTACTGATTGAGAAGCAGGAATGCCCCGCTTTACTCTCCTGCCTCTTGGCGATGGCTGTGCCTCCAAGCCCAGGAGGGTGTTCTACCCAGAGCCACGGAGGCATCACTCAGCCCTGGGAAAGCCAGCCTGAGTGTCAACATTCTGGCAGAGAGAAGTGCTAGATGCTTATTTGAAGATGTCTGAACAGACTTGTTTGAGAGACAGCTGGAGTTGTGAAGTAATCCTGGCGTCTCCCCATGTCTCGGTTTTGAAGGCAGGCTTTGCCTGCAGGCCTCTGACCTCTAACGTCCTTCTATTCTTGTTAGCAATTGACAAAACTTTGCTTAAGACTTGGGGATGACAGAAGTCAACACAGAGAGGGGCTCATCATTGCTACTAGAAGGGCTAGTAACACGCTCCCTCCGTGGGGCAGAAGCCAGCTCAGTTTGGGATCCTCCAGGCCAAATGCCTGGGCTGGTAATGCCGTAGCGGGTGCACACCATTTCAACTCCAAACAGTGACCTCTTCTGGCTCCAGTGGCCCCTGGGAGCCAAGGCCTCCAGCCCCAGTGGGCAGTGCCAACCCATGACAGGGGAGTGGCAGGCTCTGGCTCAGAGCCCTGCTTCGGGAATCCTCCCCGAGAGTGGAAGCAGTCTCCAGAGCCCATCGGCGGAGGCCAGGTAGAATGGGTGCTAGCAGGACACTAAAGTTCCAGGGAGAACAAGAACATAAAGGAGGCCAAAGGGCTGTCATCAGAATGATTCACGTCTGCAAAGCCAGGCCTGGGAGTAAGAACTGATCAGGACCACAGAAGAGGAGTGTCCAGAGCCGTTAACTGCCACCTTCCTCACCTGGCTTCCCTGCTAGTTTCTCTGCCACAGCCACAGCCCCTGACAGGGGTGTCACACTACAGAACAAGCACAGCAGCCAGAACTCTCCCGACCAACTCTGCTCTTTGAGAAAGCTCCCCCCCGACAAAACGTGGGGCACCGAGAGGCTGCTGATCACTGTATCCTTGCACCCCTGGCCTGGGGAAGACCAGCCCAGGGAGAGGCGCCTGACTCAGACCGGTTGATCAGCTCCTTAACTGGGATTTTACATACAAGCCATAGCAGATGGAGGGCCTTTCTTGACCCTGAAGTCACTAGTTGAGGTGACAGAATCCTCAAGTTGTCAGTCTTCCCATGTCCCAAAAGAAGGTCCAACATGAGGAAATGAGGCCAGCACAGAAAAGGGAGCCGAGCCCCAGTGACATTATTGGTGTTTCTGGACCCAATTGTTCCAGAAGCCCTCCCTCCTCTGTTTGTATCACTTATGGGAGCTAAGCCATTTCTGCCTTTCCCCTTGATGGGCTACTTTGAGTTAAACTTCTGTCTCTTCTTTTTTTTTTTTTTTTTTGAGACAAGAGTCTTGCTCTGTCGCCCAGGCTGGAGTGCAGTGGCGCAATCTCAGCTCACTGCAAGCTCTGCCTCCCAGGTTCACGCCATTCTCCTGCCTCGGCCTCCCAAGTAGCTAGCACTACAGGTGCCCGCCACCACATCCGGCTAATTTTTTTGTATTTTTAGTAGAGATGGGGTTTCACCATATTAGCCAGGATGGTCTTGATCTCCTGACCTCGTGATCTGCCTGCCTCAGTTTCCCAAAGTGCTGGGATTACAGGCTTGAGCCACCGTGCCCAGCCAACTTCTGTCTCTTCTTTTAAGGCCAGTGGGAGGGCAGTGATTAATGTGCTGTGTGAGCCTCCTTCTCCTCCAGTCATGGTCTGTGTGAGCAGGAGTGGATACTTGACCCAAAGGGAACCAAGACATAGGGCAGAATCAACCTCTCTCTCTCTCCCTCTTCCCCTCATATTTATTATTATTATTATTATTATTATTATTAGATGGATTCTTGCTCTGTCACCCAGAGTGGAGTGCAGTGGCGTGATCTCAGCTCACTACAACCTCCACCTCCTGGGTTCAAGCGATTTTCCTCCCTCAGCCTCCCAAGTAGCTGGGATTACAGGTGCCTGCCACCACACTCGACTAATTTTTGTATTTTTAGTAGAGATGGGGTTTCGCCGTGTTGGCCAGGCTGGTCTCGAACTTCTGACCTCAGGTGATCTACCCATCTTGGCCTCCCAGAGTGCTAGGATTACAGGCATGAGCCACCAGGCCTGGCCTCCGCCTCATATTTAAACTGAGAGGTAGGCCGGGTGCGGTGGCTCACGCCTGTAATCCCAGCATTTTGGGAGGCTGAGGTAGGCTGATCACGAGGTCAGGAGATTGAGACCATCCTTGCTAACACGATGAAACCCCGTTTCTACTAAAAATACAAAAAAAAAAAAAAATAGCCAGGCGTGGTGGTGGGCGCCTGTAGTCCCAGCTACTCGGGAGGCTGAGGCAGGAGAATGGCGTGAACCTGGGAGGCGGAGCTTGCAGTGAGCTGAGATCGCGCCACTGCACTGCAGCCTCGGCGGCAGAGCAAGACTTCATCTCAAAAAAATAAATAAATAAAAAATAAATAAACTGAGAGGTAGAGATTACAGTCTGATGGCTGGAACTGAAGGTTGTATAGATTCAGGACTAGGACAACAATTTGGTTGGGGACTCACTGACGGAAAAAAAGAAGAAAGCTAGCCTGCTGAGATAGATAGGCGAGAAGAGAACCATATGAGCAAATTGAGAGAGAGAGAGAGAATTTTCCCAATTCCTGAGCCCCAGTGTACTTCCTGCCCTTCTTTCTGTGACGTTCTCTGAACCCGTATAATATACCCTGTCTTAGGCTTTTCTGGAGGTATAACAGACAGAAACCCACCCAGGCAAACTTACACAAAAAGGGTAGTCTATTTTTTTTTTTTTTTTGAGACCTAGTTTAGTTCTTGTCACCCAGACTGGGGTGCAGTGGTGCAATCTCGGCTCACTACAACCTCCGCTTTCCAGGTTCAAGAGATTCTCCTGCCTCAGCCTCCCGAGTAGCTGGGATTACAGGCACCTGCTGCCACGCCCAGCTAATTTTTGTATTTTTAGTAGAGATGGGGTTTCATCATGTTGTCCAGGCTGGTCTTGAACTCCTGACCTCAGGTGACCCGCCCGCCTCAGTCTCTCAAAGTGCTGGAATTACAGGCGTGAGCCACTGCACCTGGCCTTAGAAGGGTAGTCCTTATAAGGAGGGCAGGTGTCTCCTGGAACCCTGGGACAGGTGGCACACCTGGGCCTCGGAATGACCTAAAATCCAGGCTGCCCTTCTCTAAATGGGCCTGTGGTCTCAAGCATCTTACCTGAGACCAATTTCCTTCAATTCTCCATGTGCATGAGGCTAAACATGGCTGTCAATAGCCCCAGATTATACAAGTTCAAGTGGCCACACAAAGATGTCCTGCTCACTCTCTAGCCCTTGTCCGAAAGACTCTGGCAGGCCCAGTCTGGGTCAGTACCTACCTGCTCCAACCAGCCAGGTCTGGTGGAGTGGGGATCTCATTGTCTGCTATAGCTCACCTCCAGGGAAGGGTCAAAGAGGAGTCCTCAAGGAAGACATACAAATGGCAGACAGGCATATGAAAAGGTATTCAGTCACTGATCATCAGAGAAATGCTAATCAAAACTATAATGAGATAACATCTCACCCCAGTGAAAATGGCTTTTATCCAAAAGACAGGCAATAACAAATGCTGACAAGAATGTGGAGAAAAGGGAACCCTTGTATGCTGTTGGTTGGAATGTAAATTAATACAACCACTATGGAGAACAGTTTGGAAGTTCCTCAAAAAACTAAAAACAGAGCTACCATACGATCCAGCAATCCCACTGCTGGGTATATATCCAACAGAAAGAAAACCAGCTTATCAAAAAGTTATCTGCACTGCCATGTTTATTGCAGCACTATTCACAATAGCCAGGATTTGGAAACAACCTAAGTGTCCATCAACAGACAAATGGATAAAGAAAATGTGGTACTTATACACAGCGGAGTGCTATTCAGCCATAAAAAAGAAAGATCCTGTCGGCTGGTCGCAGTGACTCACGCCTGTAATCCTAGCATTTTGGGAGGCTGAGGTGGGCAGATCACTTGAGGTCAGGAGTTTGAGACCAACCTGGTCAATATGGTGAAACCCTCTCTCTACTAAAAATACAAAAATTAGCCAGACATGGTCACATGCGCTTATAATCCCAGCTACTTGGGAGGCTGAGGCAGGAGTATCACTTGAACCTGGGAGATGGAGGTTGCAGTGAGCTGAGATCATGACACTGCAATTCAGCTTGAATGACAGAGCAACACTCTGTCTCAAAAAAAAAAAAAAAAAGAGATCCTGTCATTTGCAACAACATGGACGGAACTGGTGATCATTACGTTAGGTGAAAAAAGCCAGGCACAGAATGACAAACTTCTGGCCAGGCGGGGTGGTTCACACCTGTATTCCTAGCACTTCAGGAGGCCAAGGTGGACAGATCAGGCCAGAAGTTCAAGACCAGCCTGGCCAACATGGTGAAACCCTGTCTCTATTAAAAATACAAAAAATTAACCAGGTGTGGTGGTATGTGCCTATAGTCCCAGTTACTTGGGAGACTGAGACAGGAAAATCACTTGAACCTGGGAGGCAGAGGTTACAGTGAGCTGAGATTGCACCACTGCACTCTGGCCTAGGCAACAGAGTGAGACTCCATATCAAAAAAAAAAAAAAAAGAGAGACACACTTCTCATATTCTCACTTATTTGTGGGAGCTAAAAATTAAAACAACTGAACTCATGGAGACAGACAGTAGAACAATGGTTACCAGAGGCTAGGAAGAGGAGTGGTTGGGGGCAGGGAGATGATTAATGGGTACAAAAACATATTAGTTGTAATAGAAAGAATGAATAAGACCTAGTATTTGATAGCACAACAGAGTGACTACAGTCAACAATAATTTATTGTACACTTAAAAAACTAAAAGAATGTAAGTGGATTATTTATAAGACATAGAAAGGATAAATGCTTGAGGTGATGGATAACTCATTTACCCTAATGTGATTATTACCCATTGTATGCCTGTATCAAAATACCTCATGTACCCTGTAAATATATACACCTACTAGGTACCCATAAAAATTGAAAATAAAAATCTTTTTCTAAAAAGAAGAATCCTCTGCAGGTGTTATATCAAGCTACTTTTGGTAGGATCCCATTCCCTGCCACTGAACAGAACTGACTAAAGCAATTGCCAGTAGCTTTGGGGCACCTGTTGCCCCTCTCTCTGTTGGAGGTGTGTGCCTCAAGAGTATGTCCAGCTGGATAGAAGGGCCAATTCTTCTCAGAGGCCGAGAACATTCTTCCATGCTGTATCCCCTGCAAACAACTAGAATTCATGGTGATGCCAGCCGAGTGTCCTGTCTTCATCCACCTATCCGCCACCATTCCTGAGAGAGAATTGGCCAGTGTCACAGTATCTGACCCACCATGCATTCTGCGGAGGGTGGCAAAGGATCCTATGTAATGTTCCAAAGGCCGACTCCTATCTGACATGTGTATGACTGTTGATCATAACTTATCCTTTCAGGGAGGACAAATACCAATATTTCACCAGATCTGGACAATCCTGGAACCCTGCACACTTGACACTGAAGGCAGAATTCTGAAAGTTGAACATAGTGCTACAGATTTCTCTAGGACTGGAAGGTCGTGCTGCAGAGGTGGGCGGGTCAGTGAGAGTCTTAGGCACCTCTTCACCTTCTGCACTTAGGACTCAACAGACATGGAGTCCACCCAGAGGCCAGAGTTTTCTTTCTTGAGCATCACGTCTGCTTGGCAGAGCCCCTGTGGAATCTCTCTAAGTTATCATTCTTCCACATTTGGCAACAGGCATCCCTAGATCTGGGGTGGGGACAGGGGCTGCCTCACAGAGCACAGGCAGCTTGAAGGCTCAAAGTGGGAAAGACAGGGGATGTTTCCCATTCAATGTTGCTATGCTAAAATGAAAGAATGCCTGGCTTGTGTTAAAGCAGAGGCACATATGTATACTACCTGTATGGAACAGGTGTTAGAGTTTGGGTGTTTGTTCCTTTCAAATCTCATGTTTAAATGTAATCCCCAGGCCGGGCATGGTGGCTCGTGCCTATAATCTAAGCACTGTGGGAGGCCGAGGCAGGCAGATCACTTGAGCTCAGGAGTTTGAGACCAGCCTGGCCAACATGGTGAAATCCTGTCTTTACTAAAAATATAAAAATTAGCCGGGCATGGTGGCACACGCCTGTAGTCTCAGCTACTTGGGAGGCTGAGGCAGGAGAATTGCTGGAGCCCGGGAGGCAGAGGTTGCAGTGAGCCAAGATTGTGCCACTGCACTCTAGCCTGAGCAACAGAGCTAGACTCCATCTCAAAAAAATAAATGAATAAAAAAGTAAGTAAGTAAATGTAATCCTCAGTGTTGGAGGTGGGGCCTGGTGAGAGGTGTTTGGGTCATGGGGGCAGATCCTTCATGAATAGCTTGGTGCTGTCCTCACAATAATGAGTGAGTTCTCACTCTGAGTTCACGTGAGATCTGGTTGTTGAAGAGGATATGGTGGCCAGGAACAGTGGCTCACATTTGTAATCCCAGCACTTTGAGAGGCCAAGGCAGGATGACTTGAGCCTAGGAGTTTGAGACCAGCCTGAGCAACATGGCAAGACTCTGTCTCTACAAAAAATGAAAAAAGTACCAATCATGGTGGTGTTCGCCTGTAGTCCCAGCTACTCAGGAGGCTGACGGGGGGAGGATCACTTGAGTGTGGAAGGTGGAGGCTGCAGTGAGGTCTGATTGTGCCACTGTACTCCAGCCTGGGAACAGCCTTGTCTCAGAAAAAGAAAGTGGCGGGGGGTGTGTGGCACCCCCTCCGTCCTGCCCTGACTGTCTCACCCTGTGATAGGCCGGCTTCTCCTTCTCCTTCTACCACAATTAGAAGCTTCCTGAGGCCTTGCCATAAGCTGAGCAGATATTGGTGCCATGCTTCTTGCACAGTCTGCAGAGCCATGAGCAATTAAATGTCTTTTCTTTGTAAGTTACCCAGCCTCAGGTATTTCTTTATATCAATGCAAGAACAGACTAACACAAAGGGATAATTCAGAATGTAAAATGAATACAAAAAAATACAAACAGTAGGCCTTCTTCATACCTGAGTATCTCCCTCACACATTCAGCACAGCCCTGTTCCCCATCACCTTTTTTTTTTCTTTTTGAGACAGAATGTCACTTTGTTACCCAGGGTGGAGTGCAGTGGCACCATCACAGCTCACTGCAGCCTCGACTTCCTGGGCTCAAATCATCCTCCCACCTCAGCCTCCCAGGTAACTGGGACTACAGGTGTGTGCCATCATGCCAAGCTAATTTTTTATTTTTTGTAGAGAAGAGGTCTCACTGTGTTGCCCAGTCTAGTCTCCAACTCTTGGGCTCAAGTCATCCTCCCACCTCTGCCTCAGAAAGTGCTGGGATTGCAGGTGTGAGCTGCCACGCCCGTTTCCCATCACTCTAATCTAACACTAATGTTCTCCTTCAACTTGAGTAAAATACAGTTTCCTGAATCATTCTGAGTGACCTCTGGTCGTCCTCACTGCTCATTACATGCTAATTATAATGCATTAGCATCCTAAGAGACACTCCCACCAGCACCATGACAGTTTACAAATGCCATGGCAATGTCTGGAACTTACCCTATATGGTCTAAAAAGGAGAGGAACCCTCAGGTCCAGGAATTGCCCATCCCTTTCCAGGAAGACTCATGAATAATCCACCCCTTGTTTAGCATATAATCAAGAAATAACCACAAATAACAGAAGCAGCCCTCGGGACGGCTGTGCCTATGGAGTAATCATTCTCTTATTCTTTTACTTTCCTAATAAACTTGCTTTCACTTTCTGGATTCACCTCAAATTCTTTCTTGTGCAAGATCCAAGAACCCTCTCTTGGGTTCTGGATCGCGACCCCTTTCGGGTAACATAACCATGAGAAAACCAGCAGAAAATTCCAGATTGAGGGACATTCTACCGAATCCCTGACCTGTACTCCTCTAAACTGTTAAGGGAATAAAAAACAGGGAAAGCCTGAGAAACTGTCACAGACACAGACTAAGACGATGTGATGACCAAATGTAATGTGGCATTCTGGATGGCATCCACTTTTCTAACATCCTGAATCAGAAAAGGGATGTTAGTGGGAAAGCATCCTTTAGAGAAAGGATGTTAGTGAAATCTGATTAAATAAAGTGGCAGATTTAGTTAGTAGCAATGTACCGATGTTGTTTGCTTGTTGCAACAAATCTACCATGATGACGTAGATGTTAACCACAGAGGCTCCTGAGTGAGGGTACATGACAGCTCTCTGTACCATCTGCAACTTTGCTATAAGCTTAAACTATTCTAAAAGAAAAGGGTTACTTAAAATAAAAAAGGGAGGTTGGGTGCGGTGGCTCACGCCTGTAATCCCAACACTTTGGGAGGTGAGGCGGGTGGATCACTTGAGCTCAGGAGTTCGAGACCAGCCTGGACAACATGGCAAAACCCTGTCTCTACTGAAAATACAAAAATTAGCCGGGCGTGGTGGCAGGCGCCTGTGGTCCCAGGTACTCAGGAGGCTGAGGCAGGATAATCACTTGAGCCCAGGAGGCAGAGGTTGCAGTGAGATGGTGCCACTGCACTCCAGCCTGGGCGACAGAGCAAGACCCTATCTCAAAAAAAAAAAGTAAAAAGGTAAAAAACAATCAAATGCAAAGGTAAGGCAGGGGCATGGGGGAGGCAGGGGCTGGCTTTGGGCTGGAAGGGAGGGAAGTTTGGAAGGCAGAAGCCCCAGAGAGACTGTGGATCTTTTCCTTTTTCTTTTCTTTCTTTTCTTTTCTTTTTTTTTTTGAGACGGAGTCTCGCTCTTATCGCCCAGGCTGGAGTGCAGTGGTGCGATCTTGGCTCACCGCAACATCCACCTCCTGGGTTCAAGCGATTCTCCTGCCTCAGCCTCCTGAGTAGCTGGGATTGCAGACACCTGCCACCACACCCGGCTAATTTTTTGTATTTTTAGTAGAGATGGGGTTTTCACCATGTTGGCCAGGCTGGTCTTGAACTCCTGACGTCAGGTGATCCACCTACCTTGGCCTCCCAAAGTGCTGGGATTACAGGCATGAGCCACTGCGCCCAGCCATCTCTGTTTCTTTTTTTAGAGATAGGGTCTTCCTATGTTGCTCAGGCTGGTTTCCAACTCCTGGCTGAAGCCATCCTCCCACCTCAGCCTCTCAAGTAGCTGTGATTACAGGCCCAGGGAACCACTGAGCCCTGCTCAAGGCTGCAGGTCTTGAACAAAACAGGCATCCCTGTCCCCCGCATCCCTGAGGAAGTGTCCTCCTATGAATGGGACTCATACCTGTAGATAGAGGAGAGGCTAGCGCTGAACTTCTCTGACTTCAGTGTATGCAGGAAGCTCTCAGGAAAATCTCATTAACATGTGGATTCTGATTCAGCACACCTGGGTGGGCCCAGCAATTCCACTTTTCTTTTCTTTTTTTTTTTTTTTTTTGAGACAGAGTCTCACTCTGTCTGTTGCCCAGGTTGGAGTGAAGTAGCGCAATCTAGGCTCACTGCAACCTTCGTCTCCCAGGTTCAAGCAATTCTCCTGCCTCAGCCTCATGAGTAGCTGGGATTACAGGTGTGTGCCACTGCACCCAGTTAATTTTTGTATTTTTAGTAGAGATGGGGTTTCACAATGTTGGTCAGGCTGGTCTCGAACTCCCGACCTCGTGATCTTCCTGCCTCGGCCTCCCAAAGTCCTGGGATTACAGTCATGAGCCATCACGCCCCGTTGCAGTTCCAGTTTTCTAACTGGCTGCCAGGTGCTGCTGGTCCCAGGACCACACTCTGAGTTGCAAGAAACTGGAGAGTTGGATGTCACTACTCCCCTGGGGGTAGGGGAAGAGATGCTGAAAGGAAAGTCTGCCACCCTGAGGTCACACATGCCCTACCTTGCCCGTTTCCCAGCGAGTGGCCCGAAGGAGAGCAGAGCGCGGGCTCCACAGCCTCAGAGGACAGGCCCGATTCTGGTTCCCCACTGCCAACTGTCATCTGGATCAGCCTCAGGTAAACCTCAGTCCACTCCAAGGCTTGGTCTGCTCTTGCCGTCTGGGACTCCCTGAGGCCCCTACAGTGTTACTCTCCAACTTCATCCTCTTGGGCTCAGACCAGGACAAAAAAAATAATGCACATTTTGTCTCCACACAGAAGTTGACAGACCTGCACTCAGGCAGGTGCCTTACCCCGCACCCCAATCTCTTGCCTCCATGTGTACAATGGGCATCGAAACTCCTAGTACCTCTGTCTCTAGGTTGTTCTGGGGACTGAAGGAGGGAATCAGAGGCAAGGGGCTCTGCACACTGTGCAACTGCTTGTTGAAATGACTGAGGCACTGGCCAAAATAGTTTCAAATGCTTTACAAGGATTGTATTTTGCTTTCGAAATTATTTATTGATTATTATTTATTTTTAAGAAACAGGGTCTCACTCTGTCACCCAGGCTGGAGTGCAGTGGCACAACCATAGCTCACTGCAGCCCCAGACTCCTGGGCTCAAGTGATCCTCCCGCCTCAGCCTCCCAAGGAGCTGGAACCACTGACCATGCACCATCACGCCTGGCTATTTTTTTATTTTTGTAGAGATAGGGTCTAACGATGTTGTCCAGGCTGGTCTCAAACTTTGAGCCTCAAGAGATCCTTTCACCTTGACCTCCCAAAATGTTGGGATTATAGGCACGAGCCACCATGCCTGGCTATAAGCACAGTTGCAGGAGCTTAAAAATCAAATCAGGGTGGTTTCTGCACAGCAGATGTGAGGAAAAGAGAAGGAAGTCTGTGCTGTTGACCTCTGGTGGCTCAGAGACACATTAGGAATCTGATAAAAGCTATGCCACCACCAACCAGAAAAACACACTTAAGGCCAGGTGCAATGGCTCACGCCTGTAATCCCAACACTTTGGGAGGCTGAGGCAAGCAGATCACCCAAGGTCAGGAGTTCAAGACCAGCCTGGCCAACATGGAGAAGCTTGTCTCTACTAACAATACAAAAATTAGCCAGGCTTGTGGCACACATCTGTAGTTCCAGTTACCCTGGAGGCTGAGGCAGGAGAATTGCTTGAACCCGGAGGTGGAATTTGCAGTGATCCAAGATTGCGCCACAGCACTCCAGCCTGAGCGACAGAACAAGACTCTGTTTCAAAAAAAAAACAAAAAAAGGAAAACAAAAAAAAGAAAACACACTTAAGCACATAATCACACAACTCTGCCCCCAATTGCAGAGGATTCTGGACACTGGCTTGAGAATGCCAGGTCTAGAGGCTCCCAAAGATACAAGGAAAACACAAGCAGCCAGCAGGGGAAGATGGCGGGTGGGGTTGATGTTCCCAGTTCTCAGTGTCAGCGACACTGCCTCGTGCCCACAAGTCCTGAGCTCTGTCAGAGGCCACTCGGAATGCATTCTGTGCACCACCCTCCATTTGCCTGTGTGCAGTCTCCCCAAGCCAGGGCATCCCTGTCAGCTGCTTCCCTGGGAGCCTCAGGAATCTCAGCTATTGCGGCCGAGGCAGAGCAGCCTTGGTCCGCTGTCACTGCCTGGGACTTCCTGAGCACCCTACAGCCTTACTCTGAGTCTTCATCCTCTCGAACTCAGGCCAGGACAAAAAAATAATGCACATTTTGTCTCAGCACAGAAGTCCACGGACCTTCACTGGGAACTCAGAAGAAGCAGAAGGAAATAAAAAGATCCTGAACGGCTGCTATGGTTCCCACCTATGGTCTCAGCACTTTGGGAGTGCTATAGTCCTAGCTACTTGGAGGCTGAGGCAAGAGGATCACTTAAGGCCAGGAGTTCAAGACCAGCCTGGGCAACATAGAGAGACCCCATCTTTGTTTTTTAAAAAAAACAAAATCCCAAGAAGATCCAAAGGCATAAAAATGGTCCATTGCACCCAGGACCTCTCCCTGACCCCAGATCCTTGGCACAAGCTGGCAGCCTTGGTCTTGGTTTTTCCTCTCCCAGCTCCTTGTCCCTGTCTCAGGCCCCCCCTTCTTAAATAAGCCCTTTATTGCTTTTTTCCTTATACTCTCTCCCATTCCTTCCTCTGTCCCTCTCCTCAGGAGCTGTAAAACCATGCCCCAAAGGGTTAAGGAAGCCAATGACTAACAGAAATTCTCTCTTTTTTTTTCTTTTCTTTTCTTTCTTTCTTTCTTTTTTTTTTTTTTTTTTTTGAGATGGAGTCTCTCTCTGTTGCCCAGGCTGGAGTACAGTGGCACGATCTTGGCTCACTGCAACCTCTGCCTCCTGGGTTCAAGCAGTTCTCTTGTCTTAGCCTCCTGAGTAGCTGGGACTACAGGTGTGTGCTACCACGTCCAGCTAATTTTTTTGTATTTTTAGTCGACACGGAGTTTCACTTTGTTGGTCAGGCTGGTCTCAAATTCCTGATCTCAGGTGATCCACCTGCCTCGGCCTCCCAAAGTGCTGGGATTACAGGTATGAGCCACCGCGCCCGGCTAACAGAAATTCTTGAGTTTGCAAAATGGCAGGTTAAAAAAAGAACTACCGGCCGGGTGCGATGGCTCACACCACACCTGTAATCCCAACACTTTAGGGGCTGAGGTGGGTGGATCACCTGAGGTCAGGAGTTCAAGGCCAGCCTGGCCAACATGGCAAAACCCCGTCTCTACCAAAAATACAAAACTTAGCCAGGTGTGGTGGCACGCGCCTGTAATCCCAGCTAGTCAGGAGGCTGAGGCAGGAGAACTGCTTGAACCCAGGAGGCAGAGATTGCAATGAGCTGAGATCGTGCCACTGCACTCCAGCCTGGGCAACAAGAGAGAAACTCCATCTCAACAAAAAAAAAGAAAGGAAGGAAGGAAGGAAGGAAGGAAGGAAGGAAGGAAGGAAGGAAGGAAGGAAGGAAAGAGAAAAGAAACAACTGAAACTCCCTCTGCTTATGAGATCAAAAGAACTGGCTAACATTGGTTGAAACCAACATGGACAACTGGAGTCTGTGCAGGATGAACTTGCTGATGGCACTGACTGAATTTCCACTCTGTGTTTCATACTAACTCCCCTTGAATTTGCACATGTAACCCATGAAATCACAGGAAGAGATAACTGCGTATGCCCAGGGACTTTCCAGACCTCCCTTTCCTTTCACCAATCATCTGCTCATCTCAGAATCCACCCCCTGAAACTTTTCTAATAAAAATACTACTTTGATGCCAGGATGAGGAGACAGATTTGAGCTTCACACTCATGTCTGCTTGTGAGTCAACTTGCAATAAAAGCCTTTCTTTTCTCAAAAACCTGGCACAATGGGCAGACAGCCCCCTTTGGTTCATAACAATTGTATGCGAGAACGATGCAGGTGCCCCCAGGAAGAGAGAAGAAACTGCTAATTTCCCACCAATATCCATTCCTTCCTTGTTTTGTTACCATGCCATGAGTTTTGGTTGGGCACATGATCACATGACTAAAGATTATACTCCCCAGCCTCCCTTGCAGCTTAATGAGTGAATAAAACCAAATTCTGATTGATGGTTAGGACGAGGTCAGATGTATGCCACTTCTGGGTTATGATGTTAAAGGAATGGGTGTGTGCTCCCCTTACCCTTTCCTTCTTCCCACTGGCTGGGCGGCAGACATGATGGCAGAAGCTAGAGCAGCCACTTTGAGCCCACCAATGGGAGTTACCATGATCCCCAATGACTGACTATGACTGACTATAGTAGGTGCTCAATAAATAATTTTGGAGACTGGACACAGTGGCTCACGCCTATAATCCCAGCACTTTGGGAGGCCGAGGCGGGCGGATCACAAGGTCAGGAGATCGAGATCATCCTGGCTTACATGGTGAAACCCTGTCTCCACTAAAAAAAAAAAAAAATATAAAAAAATTAGCCGGGCATGGTAGCAGGTGCCTGTAGTTCCAGCTACTTGCGAGGCTGAGGCAGGAAAATGGCATGAACCCGGGAAGCGGCGCTTGCAGTGAGCCGAGATCACGCCACTGCATTCCAGCCTGGGCAACAGAGTGAGACTCCATCTCAAAAATAATAATAATAATAATAATAATAATAATAATAATTTGGGAGGGCCCTAACTCACTTAATCCGCACAATAATCCTATGAAGTAGGTACTACTATGGTTCCAAGTTTACAGGTAAGGAACCTGAGACACAGGCTGAGTGATGGCTATAAGGTCACCAAGGGCAAGATTTGATTCCAGGCAACCTGGTTCCAGAGTCCATGCTTTTAATGATGACAACATATAGAACAGAGATCTATACACTGAACTGTTATGTGAAAAAGAATAGACACCTATCCCTGTTAGTCTATGTATTGGGGGATCTCTTTGTCACAGCAGCTTAAATATACCTTAACATACCCTCTGTGTCACCCCAGAGGTAAACATAGGTCTCCCCCTCTCTGTACTCTGTGTGTGAGCCCCCCTAGGGCCAGTAACCAAGCAGGCAGGCTCCTGGGAGGCTTCTGAGAGAACTCCCTAGGGGATGAAGTTTCCTAATTGGTTCAATTTGTTTTCACTCCAGGCTCTATATTCCTAAAAATCAGAAAAGTCTTCATCCCACGGGTCACCAGCTGCTGAAGTACCATGCACAGTCACAAGCCCTCCCTTTCCTCCAACCTATCAACACAAAGACATAGGTACACACACACTACACCCCAATGAGAAAACAGCCCTTCATCTCCAAAGGGTAGTGTTTTCTCTGAGTTATTTAAATTAACTAACATTTCAACAGTTTTGCCGTTTATAAGCTATTGCCATGGAACAATGGCCTGGTAAAGTAACCAAGAAATAGTAAGTGAAAAAAGTAAATTTCAGAACAGGACACTTGCTCTGTTCTTATTTCTACACACATATGCACACATCTGTATGTTTGCAAAAATGCAGCTCTGTCTGTAGAAGTAGTGGCTGCTCATAACCACTGTGGGAGATGGAACTGGTCTTAGTATCACCCCCCTTTACAGATGAGGAAACTGGCTTAGCGAGGCTGAGGAACAGCTAGGAGTGAGACCCGTGCCTTGCTCCCCTGCGCCACAGCTCAAAGCCCTGCTCTTTCTATTAGACCTATCTCCTGTCATTCTAAGTCCACGTCACTGTAGCTTATTGTCCCCATAGTCTGCCCAGCTCACTGCTCCCTGCCCCATCTTTGGAAGAAAACCAGGGATGTGGAGTGGGTATTTCTGGGAGGGCTATTCTGGGAGGCCTCACTGGCTGCTTATCAGTAACACTAGGTATTCCAAGGCAGTAGGTCTCCCCGCCAGGGACAAAGGAATCCCAATAGCTGGAGACCATGACAAAAATGTACCACAGCTCAGCCTGTGTATTTTTAACAGGTTCCCCAGAACTTGATGTGCAGTCTCTCAGTGACTGAAACTGGTATTAAGTAAGCCCTTTTTTTTTTTTTTTTGAGACAGAGTCTCACTCTTGTCACCCACGCTGGAGTGCAGTGGCACAATCTTAGCTCACTGCAGCCTCCGCCTCCCAAGTTCAAGCAATTCTCCTGCCTCAGCCTCCCAAGTATCTGGATTACAGGCGCCCACCACCACACCCAGCTAATTTTTGTGTTTTTAGTTGAGACAGGGGTTCACCACATTGGCCAGGCTGGTCTCGAACTCCTGACCTCAGGTGATCCACCCTCTTCGGCCTCCCAAAGTGCTGGGATAACAGGCTTGAGCAACCGTGCCCGGCCCCAATTCAATTTCTTTTTTTTCTTTTTTTTGAGACGGAGTCTCACTCTGTCGCCTAGGCTGGAGTGCAGTGGCACATTCTCGGCTCACTGCAAGCTCCGTCTCCTGGGTTCATGCCATTCTCCTGCCTCAGCCTCCCAAGTAGCTGGGACTACAGGCGCCTGCCACTGCGCCCAGCTAATTTTTTGTGTTTTTAGTAGAGACAGGGTTTCGCCGTGTTAGCCAGGATGGTCTTGATCTCCTGACCTTGTGATCCACCCGCCTCAGCCTCCCAAAGTGCTGGGATTACAGGCATGAGTCACCACTCCCGGCCCCCAATTTCTTTTTGAAAAAGGTAATTGGCATGGATATTTTCCTTCTTTCTTCCCCCCACAGAGATCAGTTACATATCTTTGGTGGGAAAGGTGGGCTGGGAACAAAAGGCCACGCAGTGTGGAGCCCTGGGGAACTGCAAACAAGAGACCCTCACATGCCCACAAGGATGAGCTCTCTGAAGGAGGGGGCTGCCCTGCCTATAGTCCAGTCTTGGGATCATCCCCCTTCTGTCTCCAGAGCTCACTGCTCAGACCAGGAGACGGTTTTCCTGGGCTTACCAACACCTCTACATCTGGCACTGAAATTCTTGAATAATCACCAGCATTTGGGCTAAAATGTGTCTTTTGCAAAGCACCCTGTGGAGACATTAGCTCATCTGACCCTGAGTGCACCCCCCTGAGACAGGGAATATTATGCCCAACTCACAGATGATGAAACTGAGGCTTAGAGAGACGAAGTGACTTGCCAAAGTCCCACAGCTAGGAAGTTACAGACTTAAGCCCAGGATATCTGATCCTACATGGCAGGTGGATTTCCTCATTTGGAAGTCATGCTGGGGAGGAGTAGATAGGAAGGGGAAAGATTCTGCAGTTCTCCCAGAAGAGTCTGGGAAAGGGAAAGAAGGAGAAAGAAGGAGCAGTCTGCTTCATCAAAGGGAAGATTCTCAGGCCCCACTGATTCTATGTTAGTGGCTATGAAGTGGGGACCTGAAATCTGCATATTTTCAAGCTCAGACTAGCACACAGCCAGGCCCATCAACAGCTCTCCCCTCATGCCCTGCCTCCTGGGTGAAGGGAAGAGGGACACGAGGTATCCTGGCTCTAGTGCAGTGACTCCAGGGACCCCAGGATGTCCACTCTGGGAGGACACTCTGCCAGGGAAAAACTACTTAAGACCCCAAGAGAAAAAGGATGGAAATGGATGGAAGGCGGACAGAGGATCTCCTTCACCTCTTTCCCCAACTAAGGCTTGGGGTTCAGGATTCTCATTTTCCAGCTACTTAGAGTAAGTGGAAATTCCCAATACTTGTGGCTAATCTGATCTGTGTCTAGAGGGGAGTCCCGCTCTCTGGACATAGCAGGTGGGCAAGAGGGGATCGGGGACAGAGTTCTGGGAGACATAAACAATCACAGAGCATTGCCTCGAATGAAAGGCTGTCACCAGATCTCAGGTCACAAGGGACTTTTGTAGCCCAGTACCCGTCCTGTCACACATTAAGATACAGTGCTCTCCTTTCTCTAAGGATAGTCTCAAAATTGAGGACAAAGACCTAGAGTGACCTTAACAGACTGCCTTCTCCCACACCTGCCCAGGGGTTCTTCTCACCCTGATCCTTGCATCTCCTAAATGTTCAGGGCTGGAGAAGGTCCTGCAGTTGGGTGGGAGCGGGTCTCAGGAGTGGGTCTTGGGTGAGTGTGGCTCTGCAGGGTCAGGGGTTCGGTGTCAAGAGATGGTGGCAGCCTCAGCCGGTGTAAGGGAGTGTTTGGTGCACCACAGAGTCAGTGCGTGTGTGTGTCAGGCATGTGAGGGCCTCATGGGGCACAGAACTTCCTGCTGCAGCCCCCTACTTATTAGGTTTTCTGCCAGGATGTCACCAGAAGCTCAGGGATCTCTGGCTCTTCTAGAAGTGCCAGGCAGGGCTGTCGCCACCTCTCACCACTTTTTATCTACCCTGAACAATTTGCCCAAGATCCATGGACTGAGCCTGGGTTGGCACTCACTCTTTCCATGACCTTTCCATCTGCAGTGTGCTAGCTGGGGAACATGGCCCATCCGTCAGGCCTGGTGATCACGCTGTAGAGAAATAAATTTATTTTTGTTTATGCATTGTTACATTTATTTATTTATTTATTTATTTAGAGACAGCATCTCACTCTGTCACCAAGGCTGGAGTGCAGTGGTGTGATCTCGGCTCACTGCAACCTTTGCCTCTCAGATTTGAGTGATCCTCTGCCTCAGCCTCCCAAATAGCTGGGACTACAGGCATGTGCCACTGCAGCCAGCTAATTTTCATATTTTTAGTAGAGGCAGTTTCTCCACGTTAGCCAGGCTGGTCTCGAACTCCTGACCTCAGGTGATCCGCCCATCTTGGCCTCCCAAAGTGCTGGGATTACAGGCATGGGCCACCGTGCCCAGCCTATTTATTTATTTATTTGAGACGGAGTTTTGCTCTTGTCACCCAGGCTGGAGTACGCTGGCATGATCTCAGCTCACTGCAACCTCTGCCTTCCTGGTTCAAGTGATTCTCCTGCCTGAGCCTCCGGAGGAGCTGGAATTACAGGCGCCCACCACGTCCGGCTAATTTTTGTATTTTTACTAGAGACGGGGTTTCACCATGTTGGCCAGGCTGGTCTCGAACTCCTGACCTCAGGTGATCCACCCGCCTCGGTCTCCTGAAGTGCTGGGATTACAAGTGTAAGCCACCGCGCCCGGCAATTTCTGCATTGTTACTTTTAATTGACAAGTAAACATTGTATATATTTATGCTGTTCAATATGATGTATATACTGTGGTGCAGGGGAAGAAATTTCTAACCTCCCATGTATCCTATCAGCTGGGAGGAAGCTGACCCCACAGCAGGAGAGAAAGAGGGTAAGATTCGTGCAGAACTAGCAGTGCGGGGGGAACTCAGCAACACTGAGTCATCCCTTCCCTGTGCAATCCCATGAAGATCAAAGGAGCCCTTGTGCGCCTTTGGGAAAGGGACTTCCTCCCTGAAGGCAGGAGGATAGCTGAGATGACCGCGAGCCAATTGGAGGAATTTCGCATCCTCCAGCCCCTCAGCCCGTCGCAGTGCTAAACAACAGACGGCAGAGGGCGCTCCTGCCTAACCTTTCCCATGCCGCTGAGGGTGCGAGGACCGGAAGTTTGAGAGGCGGGATAGTTCTGATCTTTGCCGGCGATGTACCGGGCATGGAGCTGGGGGCGGGCCGGGCTCGGGTAGGAATAGGGATGAGAGGCTCTCATAAGTAGGTCCAAGAGAACCCTTTTTTTTTTTCCTTTTTTCAATGCAGTGTGGCGCGATCTTGGGTCACGGCAACCTCTGCCTCCTAGGATTACAGGCGTGAGCCACTGCACCCGGCCAGAGAACCCTTTTTTTGTTGTTGTTGTTGCTCCCCACTAGCAGAGACATGGGGTGGTCCCTTCCTCAACCCTATTCCAAACCCAAACCCTGAAACAGTGTCCCGCACATCTGCCGGGTACAGGTGAGAGTCCCCTAGCCACACCCCTGTAATTCCTCGCCGCTCTCTACTAAAGGCTCCGTGCCAAGAAGTGAGGGTGAGAGGCCGGGCGCGGTTCACGCCTGTAATCCGGAAGTTTTGGGAGGCCGTGAGTTATGATCATGTCACTAGACTCCAGCCTGAGTCAGAGCACAGACAGAGACCCCTCGCCCCACCCCAACGTCTCTGTTTTTAAAAAGAGTCCGGGCACGGTGGCTCACGCCCGTAATCCCAGAGTTCTGGGAGGCCGAGGTGGGAGGATCGCTTGAGCCCGGGAGTTCAAGACCAGCCTGAGCAATATAGTGAGACCTCGTCTATACTAAAATTAAAAAAAAAAAAAAAAAAGCCAAGCGTAGTGGCGCACTTCTGAGTAGTCCCAGCTACTTAGGAGGCTGAGGTGGAAGGATCGCTTGAGCCTGGGAGGTGGAGGCTGCAGTGAGCCAAAATAGTGCCACTGCACTCCAGTTTGGGCGATAGAGTCTCAATAATAATAATAAGTGGGGGTCTGGGCGATAGAGGCTCAATAATAATAGTAATAATAATAATAATAATAATAATAACAATAAAAGTGGGGGGGGTGAAGCGTGCTTACGCAGGGGCTTGTAGTTTGGGAGTGGGACCGCGTCAGTGTGGCTATCCGGGCTCTGGGTAGGTGGGGAAAGGGGTGGCTGAAGGGTGGGCGCTGCTGCTGAGCGTCTCCCGTAAGTGCCGCTAGGTGGCGCTCGAAGCCCGCGTCACAGAGAAGAGGGGGCCGGCTTGGAGACCTGAGAGGGCTGCGGGAAGAAAGATCCTGGACCCTAGGATCCTCCCCGAAACAGCGGGATGGCCTGGGTACACGGGGCCTATGGGGCAGCCATCGTTCTCTGGAGGCTTAAAGGGGGCGAGGTGAAGAGGGAGGGCAAAAGCGTGGCAGTCGCTGCGAGGGAGAGAGGAGGCATCCCCCGGCCTTCCCCAGAACCTGGAGGGGTGGGAGCCTGTCGTCGGCACACCTGCCTCTCTGGATTTATGGATTCCGTTCTGAGGCTGCTAGGAGAAGAATTCGGGGTCTTAGAGGTCACATTTGGTTCAGGAGTCAAACATACAAGGGCACGCTCATCTGTTTTTCTCCCAGGATATGCGGGTCTGTGTATGAGCAGCTGCTCTGGGCTTGCGACTGGGAGGGCAGAGGGTGTGGACCCCCGCGTCCCAGGGCTCCCTTCCTCGCTCTTCCTTTGGACACCCACAGCAGCTGCTCCTGAAGAATCTGCCCCCAAGTTTCGAGGAACTGCCCCCCCAGCGCCCAGGAGGAAAGGGGAATGGGACTGTAAACGTGTCTAATTCAGACCCGTTCCCCAGATCGCAATTAGTTTCTCGCGGACACCCCAGCGCCGCGGGCCATTCTCTGCCTGGGGCCTTTCCTGGACGGATCAGTAGGGCCTCGCCTGGCTTCCACAGCACCTGCAAATTAGAGATTCTGATGCCTCAAACTTGTGGGGTCCTGCCTCCAGCTCATCCCCTTCTCCTGAGGCTCGGCCTGAAGGCCCCATCCCTGCCACTCGTCCTCACCCCCTGAATTCAGTCGGGGGCCTGTGTGGAGGGAAAGGAAGACCTGGAGAGACCAAGTGGCTCTACTGCCACCGCGCAGGCGTGGATCCTGCCTGGCCGCCGTCTAGGAACTGCAGATCCGAGGAGGGGCAAAAGCCGCCGGCGCCCGGATCAGGCCTGGCGGACCCGAGCTCCTTGGTGAGCCCTGGGCCCACCGTCTTCTCCCTCAAAATCAGAGGGTGGCAGCGGGGAAAGGATGCGTTCCCATTGAGGGGGAGATGGAAGACTGGAATCAGAGACTGAAGGAGGCGGGGCATGGGACCCCGGAAGACGCCTCCCAGACGTTCCAGGCCTGCTTGCCCAGCTCCGGAGGTCTTAGCAGCATCATCGAAGGTTGCCAAATACCTGGGAAGGGGGTAGGTGAAGCGTGAGAGGACTCTGGGTCTCTCTTTGGGACTGCAAAGTCCCCTCAACTCTCCTGGCCCTCCCATCCGCCCCCAACTCATGCCAGCGTGGGGTAGCCCAGAGCCTAGCACACTGAGATGTGGGAAAGTGTGGGTCTGCCCAGTGGGTGGCCCTGACAGAACGAATCTGAGGTCCTGGGAGGAACTGGGAGACGTGAAGGGTTGGCTATCTGCCGCCCCAATGTGGGGCCACCCGCTTCGAAGCTTTGGCTCTGCGGGCGGCGCGGCCTCGCGCGGAAATCTAGCCAGCCCCTGAGAGTCCCCGCCCCTACCCTGAGGCCGGAGGTATTAGTGCTGCTTGATCAGACCTCATTTCCTGCGAAAATGGAAACATATCCAGGGTCCTTAATAAAGTGAATGACGAGGCTTCGGTGTAATTGGGCTTCCGTTTGGTGGCTATTTCCTTAAAATGACAGTGGAAAAATATGTAAACTCACAGCGCTCAGATGTAATTATATGATTATCAAAAGGAGTGCAGGATGGATTAGCCGAGCAATGACCTAGAGTCTGAGAAATGGGCAGGCACAAACGCTTACCCAGACCAAGGGACCCAGAAGTCCTGGACTTCCACACCAGCCCCGCATTCAAGCGCGCCTCTGAAACCTTCGGCCTCTCCTGCCAGCCAAAGACCTGCCCTGCCGCTGCCATCGGGATACGCGGGATCTTTATTTATACGCTGGGGTGGGGGTGGGCCTTTTCCTTCCTCGAAGAGGAGGAGCGTCCTCTAAAGCAAGGGGCGGCTTGCCTAAGAGTCCCCTGACCGCCCGCCCGGCCCGCGTGCGCTGGCTGCATATTTCTATGCATAATCCAATTTCCTCCGTGACTATCTAGTTAAACTCTTTAACAACAGCTACATAATTAGAATTTGGATTCCCATTAATTTTCCTTGGGCCTCGAACCATTTGCAGCTCACACTGGTAATTAATGCGATACATCACTAACTTTACCGAGCGCAGGCCGGCCCGGCTCAGGTCGTTCGGCCAGCGCCTGGCGCCCTCGAGCTGGACCCTGACTCCGGACCCTGCTTCCCAGGTGGGAGCCGTTTTCCTCTTTCCAAAGCCAGATGCCTCGGGCCCGCGAACCAAAAGCCTTCTTTCCAGGAAATTTCACAATTAAAAATATTTATCGGGAGCAGATTTACGTTTCTGGGTTTCCAGTCTCGGGGCGTCTGGGTAGGCTATTAAGAGTAATTAGCATCTTTTGCGCATGCAGATTTACTTCGCTCATTGCCACATAACTCATCCCTAAAAGCCGGCGCAGGCGAAAGCAGGCTCTGCCGCCGGAGCCGCCGCCACAGCTACCGCCGCTGCCCGCCCAGGCGCCGCTGCCCGCCCGGGCACCCCTGCCCTCCTACACTGCCGGCTCCCAGTCTCCCCGGCCGGAGTTGTCCGCTCCAGACCCTAGAGGATGAACATGGAACGAAAAGGTTTCCATTCTGGAGACCTGGAGACGAATGACGCCAGAGCGACCTCGTGAGGCGGGGGAAGGCCCAGACCAGGCTCTCCTGGCTGGGGCCGCGCCGTCTGGACCCCAGGCATTGCGACCACGCACGTGTGTGCACCACCGAGTGGGCGCTTCTGTGTGTGCACGCTCATGTGCGCGCGAGTGCACATGAGTATGGTTGCTAGTGCGCGTTCCTGAGAGCGCGAGGGGGCGCGTGTAAAACGAGCTAATCACCGTTCCTTCCCTTCCCTGCAGCCCACCGGTTCCCAGGACGACGCTCAAACGTCAGTCCTAGGCCACCCAGCTAGGACACTGAGTTTCAGAGGGAGACTCGAGCCCCTACCTTGCCTCGAATTCCCTTCTACAGAGCCAGTTCCATCCAGCCAAACGGCCTGGAGCACTCAGCGCCCAACCGGGGGAACTGGGAGGCCCAACGCCCGGCCGCAGCCGAGCGCTCGGCTGGCCTGGTACCGGTGAGAGGCCGCCAGAGAAGGCGCAGGCAGAGCCGGGGGTCACTGAACAGAGATTTTCAGGGCCGCTGGGGGGCGGCCGGAGACGATGAGGCCACGTGGCTGAAGGGGTTGGGGGTGAGGAGTGGTGGTGGGGGTGGACAAAGGGACAACGTGGCGGTGGACGAGTCAGGGCCAGAGAGGGCCGCTGTGGCTCCCTCTCCTCGGGCCGAGGCACCCGCCACCGGTTCGTTATTAACGCGCTGGGAAGTCCACGAGCCGCCCAACTTTCTTCTCTTTAATGAGCCTAGAAGAAGAGGCTGCCCTGAAGGGGTTTGTTCATTAAAGATGTAGCTGGAGGAATATTGTCTCATTAATTATCTGATTTTAATTACACTCCTACCCTTTGAATCCAGAGATGGGAAAAGTTGATTTGGTGGCACCGCCCCCTTTAGCTTAAGGGGTCTGCCTGGCTAGGGGAGGGGGAGGTGCTGCATGGGGACTACTTGCTCCTGGGAGGGTGTGGGCAGGCCTCTGGGGTATATCCGGCGAGAATCCCTTTGCGACGTGTCTCCATGCCTGGGTGTCTGTGTATGGACCTCCGTGCATCTGAGTGTGTGTGACCACGTGTGGCTGAGAGGCCGTGGAGACGTGACTTGGGTGTCTATGTGTGCTCCCCGCCTGTGTGTAGTTCTGTGTACATACGGGTAGCTGAGTGTGTCTATAGATAGGCCCAAGCAGGGGTCTAAGTGAACAGCAATGTGACTGGGTAACTGTGTCTGCGGTGCCTAAGACGGTGGCTTCCTGCCCATCAGCTCAAGTGACAGCGACCTCCTCTCTGGGTCTCCGCATATATTCTCATGTAGATGAATGTTGTGGGGTGGCGTGGGAGTCCATGGCTGGGGCATCCCAGGAGCTGGACTACTCCAAGGACATCGCTCGGTTCCGAGATTCCCCAGAGCTGGGACGCCACCCCGGGAAGCTATGGTCCTGGAGGGGAGGGAGTTATTTGAGGGGGTGCTTGTCCCTGCCTCGTCCCTTGTCAGGCCCTGTGCAGCGCTAAAGCGGGGGCCGTTTTCCCTTTAAATCGCGGACACTTTGACAGGGGACATTAAGGACCCGGCTGCTCAGGCTGAGCAGATCATAAAACCGGACAGGCAATTTCTGCTCCCGCCAAATAGCCGGGCAAACTCGTTCTGCATCTTTGGTTTTAATGCACTAAACTGGCAGCTAAGCAGGGAGCGAGCAAAGAGGGGGTGGGAAGCCCCCCCCCAACATACACGGGTGCACACACCGGCACAGGCCGGCACAGGCGCAAACACCCCTTCACACCCTTGGGCGCCATGCCCCGCCCCTGCCCCCCCCCACTGGCGGAATTATCAACTAGAATTTGATTAATATGCAAATCGCAGGCAAACAGCTCCATATAATTCTTTCAGTGGAGAGTAATTAATCACCAGTTAAAGCAAATTAATACATATATCAATTTTGTCAGAAACATGCTTAGTTCAATCGCCCGTAAAATTGAAGTTTGAAGTATTAAGAGGCTCTGCAGAAACGCCAGGACTAAAACTTTCAAATTGATCCTATTTAGTAATCAATCAGGCTCTCCCCTCAGGTTAATCTGCCTAATTTTTCATCTCAAATCATACACTTTACTGACACGCCATCTAGCAAACAGTCGATAAAAAGTTAACAAAAATGATAACGACTCCAGCCAGAGTCATTGTGCAGGGCGGGTGGGCGGCCACAGCTTTGATTGCATTTCAGGGTGGTTGGGGACTTGGTTTTTCACTGGGGCACCGGTTTGGGGTTTCCCCAGACAGTGGAAGCCTCCCTTCCCCACCAACTCTTGTCTGCTACTGTCTGCCATCTCCACAAAGGGACTCTCCTCAGAACATCAGAACATGAGCAGCATTTCCACGGAAGTCACCTAAACCAGCTAGTCCCTACCCTACTCCTGTATTTGCATAAACTGTCAGGAAGCCGGTGCCTTGTGTGCTTGTGGCAACTGTGAGCTGTGCCTCTGTCACCTGCCTGTATTGTATGTGTAAAGTGGGGATGGTGTATATGTTTAATGGCAAAGGTTTATCTATTTAATTCTTATATGTGCTACTAGCTGCCCGTATTTGGGCAGGTTGGCTGTGTCTTATGTGACTGCACTGTGTTTTCCAGGCATCCTGTGTGTCTGTGGGTCACTGTGGGTGGGCGTGTATTGGGTTTCTATAGTGTTGTTCTGTGTAAGTGGGTGCCTGCCTTGTGTGTATGGATTGTTTCTGGGGTATGTCTGTGTTGGGTGTGGGCCTGTGGGCCTGTCTGGGCTTACCCTTTATCTGCATGTGGACATGCAGTCCCAGGGAGACCTCAGGCAGATGGATCAATAGGCCCCATTATAGACATCAGGAGAGAGGAGACAGTCCCTATAGAGACCCAGGCACTTCACCTTGAACAGCCTCTGGTAGACGGAAGGGGTCACCTCTGCCCTACATTGGTCCCTATCCCAGCCTCTGGGTTGGCAGAGGTGTGTGAGAAAGGGGAGAAGAAGGCTCTCATTTCTTGTTGGAGGAGCCTTCCAACTTGGATCTCCCTTTCTGAAGAGGCTTGGGCCCCTGAATTTGGGAAGGGTTGGGGTGTAGACACTCAGGGATGCCTCCATCCCATGTGCTCAGATGTCACGTCCACACTCAGATCTGTTGGTTACATGGATACCCTCAGATAACCAAGCTCCCTTCCCTACTGCACCCACCACCACTCACAGACAAATAGCCATATCCAGCTCTCCATGGGGAAGCCTGCATGTGACCACATGCACACACCAACGCACAGCAATCCTTGCACACACTTGCACACAGACAAACCAGATTCCAAAGTGGGCAAGACTCATTCACTCCCAACTCTGCTTGCAGTCATGTGCATATTGCCATTTGTACCCTCCCTAGTTTGGGCAGGGCTGAGCACCCCCAGGGAGGAAGAACTTCCTTTGACTGAGCTGGGGGAAGCTAAGCCTTCAAGCACTACCTGGAACTGGAGCAGCCAAGGGCAGGTCTACAGGTCACTCCAAAGACAAAGGTTCAGTCCGGTGACCAGCCTGAATGGGAGAAGGCAGGCAGGGCAGCCTGGCCATTATCCAACTGCACAACAGAGGATGCCCTACCCCTACAACCTGTTTTTAAAGAAGCAGAGTCCATGCCTATATAGTGCCTATTCAATGGCCTCAGCTGCCCTCAGAATAGACTTCAACCCAAGCTGAAAGTTCTCCATCCCATCTTCTGCTTAGTCCTCTCCTGAGTCCTCTTCCTGTCAGGCCACGTGCGTGCTCCCTGCCCCCAGCATTGTAAATGTAAATTTCAGTAGCCAGCTTGGCCAAGATGTTTGGAGCCAGGATTCTGGTTGTCTGCCTGTAGCTTCAATTCCACATCAATATTCATTCTCCCAGCTATCTGCTCACACCAGCTTCCTGCACACCTCACATACCCTGGGTGTCATTTACCTGCTGGTCACACCCACTCAATGACAGCTTTACTCTTTTCCTCTCTGTTGAGCAAATTTAGTCACACTTAGCTGCACATACTAGTTTGCAACAATCAGTTGCAGGAACGCAGCATCACACACCCAGTCCCATGCTCGGTTTCCATCAATCAGCCGCACATGCTCAGTTTCTCAGTTGCACATACTTGATGACACACTCAGGAACGTGCCCTTGCTAGTCTCCATGCAGCCTGCCACACACACACCCGCAGTCCCAAATCTCTCCCACAACTGGCAGCTGTTAGGAGAAGACAGGGTGATTTGCAGATGGCAACCCTGGACTTGGGAGTGCAGATGTGGGGTCCCAGGAAAACTCAAGGTGGGAATTCTCCTTCCTCCAGGGTGCTGGTCCCCAGGAACCCCCACCTTCCTTTGCTCCAGTCCCAGGAGCCTATCCTCTAGGAGATTTGGCCTGTGGACACACCCAGAGGTCAGATTCCAGGCTCCCCAAGACCTGTCAGTGTCTGCCAGGGACCTCCACTCCACACATGTACAGTCCCAGGGATGCAGTCATTTCCCATACACCCCTTTGCACACCTACAACCTAACCACCACTACCCAGCACACCCAGTTCTACTCCCCTCCATTCCCACCCACTTCAAAGCCACATGTGTGTCACTTTACAACAGCAGCCTCCTACTCGCTGGCCCTGGTGACTCCAGCCTATTCAGGTTCTCTGTCCCTTCTTCCATATGCTTTGTAGCCCCTGACCTTACCTACCCTGCCCCCTTATCTGGCTGCCCTCTCTATATTCCTGGGCTTTCTATGGTGCCCTCCCAGATGGATGTGTTTGGGGAGCATACGTATTGTCCCCACAAATCACTTTCTGGGCTCCAAGAGGGGTAGTTGTTGCAGGTGGGAGCCAAGCCCAGGTGCCTCTGGGTTCAGGTGGCTGGAAAAGCCAAGGCGGGGTGAGTGTACTTCCCTGGACCTGGCGGCTCAGAGGGATGGAGGGGGGTCCCCGCGGCGGGTAGGGGCGGAGGGGAGGCGCGCGGCCCCAGCCCGTCCCTTTCAGGGGGGACTCATGCATCAAACTTCAATTTTCCGGACGATTGAATTAGTGATTTTTTTTCTCCTGAACTAAAATACACTTAAGTCTTTGGGATTAATTACCACGTTCTGGTCCCTCAGACTGGAGTATTACTTATCAGAGCTGCCTCTGACACCGGCCCGACACCTCGTAAAATAAGGAACTGCGCCTCCCGGCCTCACCCCGCACCGCCCGCCAGGCCACCAAGCCGGGAAAGGCAGAGCGAGGGGAAGTCGAACAAGCGGGATCGGCTGTCCGCTAGCCCAGGGATTCCCAGACTGGAGAGCAGAAACTGCTCGCGTCCTGGGACTTGGCAAGCCCCGCCGAGCCCCAGGACACAACGGGGAAGGGAGAGACAAAGCCGAGCCGCCTCTCCTGGCTAGCCGGGAACAGAAAGTGGGTCCGTAGAGAGCCCAGAGTCCTGGAACAGATGGGCAAAGGGCTCTAGGCGGTGATGGAACTCGGGCCCGAAGGACAGGCAGCCCAGAGGATACCAAGCCTTAACGAACTACGCCAGAATAATGGGCGTAGGGCCCACAGCCCCTCACATAACCCAGGCCACGCTCACTCGTACACTCAGATCAGGAGAAGAAACAGACACGCAATACACAAGCCCCGCTCCCTTGGAGCCTACACATGGGAGAACACGCCACAAACAGCAGTATTCCGAGACAGACCCGGCAGGCGTGGGCTAAGAGGCCTCCGGCCCGCACTTGGGGTTTGAGGCCCTCTCACATCGCCGGTCCCAGCGGCAGCGCCCGAGGCACGACCAAGGCATCCGAGGCCCCCCGGCCGTGCGCAGGTAGCAGACTTCTTCAGAACTGGAGGAGCTAAGGAGAGAGTGGGTTTACAGCCCAGGCCTCCCTGGATCCCAGACCCTCGCCTCCGCCTACAGCCAAGCCCCTCAGCCTTTGCCCAGGGCTGCTGACTTCCTCGCCGCCTCCCTGCGCAATGGGACCTAGAGATAAGCCCTAAGCCCGGGTGCTAGTCCAGGCAGTGTCCAGTGCTAGTCCAGGGCCTCAACAGAGCTGTCGGCTGGGCTCCGGAAGCCCACCCAGGACTTGATGGAGGCAGCGAATCCCTCGGAGCAGAGGACACTGCGGAGTGGCTCGAATCCACTTCCCACATTTTGCGGGGCCGAGCGCGCAGGGCGCTCTTGTGTGGCCTCTATAGCTCGGGTTCAGCCAAGGCTCGCATGTACACTTCGTTCCCCCTTCCCTCCGCCGCAGTTCTGGCCCTTCCTTACGCTGGCCCTCTTTTCTGGCCTATGGAAACAACGAATTATTTCTCGCCTTTCAAGGCCCGGGTCCCAAGCCACCTCCTCTGTGAAGCCCCCAACACCCTGGTAGCCGCCTCTCAGTGTTTTGCAACTAGCACGGCTCTGTCCCTCGGTCCGCTTCTACTAGCGCTGGGGGTGCTACGAGTCTTGCCCACTAGACTAGGAGCTCCTTGAGGGCAGGAACCGGATCTGATTCGTTTCAATTTTCCCAGCCCCCTGCGCGGCCTGGCGCGGAAAAGACGCTCAAAAAACATTTGCTTAATTGAATTGCGTTTTCTCCTTTTTTTATTAATCCTTCCCCTTCCTTCTTTCATTCTTTCTTTTCCTCCTTCCTTCCTCCCTCGTTATTTTTTATTTCTTGGTTATATTCAATTGTCATGTTTTTCAGGCTCATTAAATCCATT
>NW_012114533.1:1982628-2022855 GCF_000951035.1 Colobus angolensis palliatus | reverse complement strand
TATTGTCGCCTGTCAGCGGCCGCCCGGGCCCATTCGTCCCGGCCTTCATGGTCCGCGCTCCGAATTACAGACCCATCCATCCTAAGAGAGGGCAATTTTTGTCGCCCAGGAGGAACCGGCCGCACGCCCGCTCTGCTGCCCTGCCGTCTCCTTGCTTCTCTGCTCCTTCTCTCTCCTCCTATCTTCCCATTCTTTTTTTCTCCCTCTGTCTCTGTCTCCCTTTCTCCGTTTCTCTGTTTCTCTCTCTTTTCCTCTTTTTCTCCTCCCTATCTCTGTGGCTCTCTGCTTTCTCTCTCTGCTTTTGGAGTGTCTTTCTGCGCTCCTATTTTTTTTTCCAGTTTCTCTCTGTCTCTTCGTTTCCTCCTGGATACGCACGTTCCTGGCTCGGGCCCGGGGGCCCCATCGCCGCCCGAGACCAGATGCGCATTTCTCACATCAATTTTGCGGAGAAAGAGAGCCCAGCGGCCCGGAGGCGGGACCCCACTCCGGTGACAGCGGCCACTCGCCAGCCCAGCGACAACAAAAGCCCGGAGAGAAACCCGCTCTTTCCGGGACAGTGAAAGCAGCCTTAGCCCCCTCCCCAGCCGGCCTTGGGGCGCAGCAGACCCGAGAGAGTCCTTGCAAGATCCATACTTCTGCCCCAAGCGGAGTGCCAGGGAGTGGGGGCAGAATTTGTTAATGTCAGAAATTCATCCTAGCTCCCAGAAGCTTGGGCTTACATTTCCAGGTACCCACATTTAAATTCAGTCCGGCCTTGATGCCTTTGGCCTCTGGCCCCCTAGTCCCCAAGGATGAGGCCCTCGGAGCTAGAATCGAAACTTGGGAACCCAAGGCTCCACCTGGCATCTGACTGAGTGATACCTGCAGTGCTCCTGGGGCTCAGCCATTTTTCAGGGAGTGCAGGGAGAATGTCCTTGGGTCTGGGGTGGGATGCGGGAACTGCAGGGCAAGACCGTACTCTTTGTTCAACGCAAATTAATGTTGTACTGTGGTGTGCCCCCACATATACAGGCATTTTCTCCCAGCATTTCACGGCTCGTTTTTTACCCCGACCTGGCGAAGCCCGAAATCCGCTTCTCTCCCGATTTAGCAGCTGCCTCAGGTTTATGGGCAAGAAGCGCCTCCTCCTGCCACTTCCCCCTCGCCCTTCACTCTTAAGCCTGTCCTGAAAATCCCCCCCAAATCTCCAAGGCTGAGGCGACCGGCAAGAAGCAGTGGCAAGAAGCCCAGCCTGCCGCTGCTTCTCCGAAACGGGCCCACTCACTCAGACACAGTCACCGCCGATTCTAGTAAAATGGCAAAGACTTTATTTATTGGAGAAAGAGGCCTTGAGTACAGTCTGAGGAGGAGAGGGCAAGGGAGGAGCAGGGAAGGGGTACTCACAGCCCACGCACATCCAGCCACCCTCCTCTGGCCAAGTCGAGTAGGAGTGGGGTGTTCGAGGTGGCAAGAGAGACCCAGAACTGTGGAGGAGGTGAGATGAGGGCTTGGGTCGGCCTCCTCTCTGTCTCTGTCACATGCAAAAAAATTCTAAAAAGAGTACAAAATAATTATAGGGCTTTGGGTTCTGTTTTCGATGGTTGGTTGGTTGGATTTCCCCCTGCATTGTCCCTAAGAGCCGGACTCCAACAGTCAGTCCGAGGAAATGCGGGAGGGAGGGAGGAACCTTAAAAATAGCATTAGTAGGCATTAGGAGGCAGAAATGGCATCGAAAACAGACTTTTCTCTCAGAGGGTGGGAAGGAAAGATCGATTTTGAAACTTGCAAGTCAGGACCCGGCTGCCCACCTCTTCCCTTCCCACACGAGGAAGAAAGGCAGGAGGAAATAGAAGTCAGCTGCAATAAGGCCGAGGGAGGCGAGGAAGGAGCGGGCCGGTGCATTCGCCACATGCAGAGAAAAATCAAAACAGCCGGAGCTGCCCCTCCTCTAGACCGCAGGGTTAGTGTTCTCAGCCCTGGTTTCTGCATCGCCCTCAGCAAACCTGGCAGCCCCAGAGTTTTGAAAACATCGAAATCTCCAAGTTAAAAAAAATAATAAAAGAAAGGAAAAATCAGGCTGCGGTGGGAAGAACCCGCTATATAGGTTTAAATATTTATATAGAAGCCATACAGAATTGCACGGCGAGGGCTTCCGGGGCGGCGCAGGCCGCTGGCGGCGGCCGGCCCGGCCGGCCAGCCTGGGTTTATTGCTTCGAGAGGGAAGAGGCGGCTGCCAGGAGCCGAGTCCGGGGCCGGGAACAGGAGAGGAGGCGGGAGTTGGCAGAGGAGGTCCCAGCTCCCCTCGGCGTCCGGTCCGGGAGGTGTTGGGCTTTCGAGAGCTAGGAGCCCACGGTGGCGGAAGACCCAGGGTGCCGCTCAATCGTCCACGTCGATCTCTTCGTCTTCCTCGTCCTCCGAGCAGTCCTGGCTGCTGGCCGGCTGGTCCGTGAGCGGAGAGGCAGGCGAGAGCTGCAGGGGGCCAGCGCCCGGGGCCTGCGGGGCGCCTGGGGAGAGGACCGGAGAGCCAGGCCTCGACTTGGCCCTGCCGCAGCCGCCGCCACCGCCGGCTGTGGCCTCCGAGTTCTGCTCGAGTTCGGCCAGCGCCACGATGTCCATCTGCCCGCTGGGGCCCAGTTTCTTGGCGGACTCTACGTCGGCCTTCATCTCCTCCAGGTCCCGCTTGAGCTTAGCGCGCCGATTCTGGAACCAGGTGATGACTTGCGCATTGGTGAGGCCCAGCTGCTGCGCGATTTGGTCGCGATCGGCGGGGGACAGGTACTTCTGGTATAGAAAGCGCTTTTCCAATTCATAGATCTGGTGGTTGGTGAAGGCCGTGCGCGACTTTCGCCGCTTCTTAGGGGTCTGCCGCTGCCCAAAGATGGTCATCCCGTCGCGGCCTGGGAGGAAAGGACAGTGTAGGCTCGCGTTGCCAGAGAGGAAACCCACCCTGGCTCTGGCCCCCATAACTCCTACCCCACCCAGGCCCGTCCGGCCTGCAGTCTACCAATGTTCCCTTCTCAGATTTAATTCAGCCTCCAGGACCAGGGCAAGCTTTGGCTCTGGCAAACCATCACCTGTCTTTGGTCTCCCAGAAGTCCCTAGGAAAAATTGTTTTGGTCTCTGCCCCCTATCTAAGAGTTGGTTTGAAAGACCCAAAGTCTCTGAGTACGAGAAAGCCAGACAGGGACACCCTAATTGCGGTGTGAATGTTGGTTCTCCATCCCTTCCCAATCACTTCAACTCTACCCTACCCAGAAGGTCCCAGCAAAAGACTCGATTCCCCACGCCGAGTAGCCGGGCTAAGAGCGCCCAGGACACTGGGAACGCAAGGGAGACCAGCAAAGCAAGCAGACTGCGGGAAGAGCTTGGGTTCCCGCCACCCTTCTCCGGCCACCCCCCAGCTCTGGCCTACCCAGAGGTCCCTAGGAAATAAGGATTGGGTTCCGTCCCACCTATCTTCACTCCCATAAGCAGCTGCTCAGGCTGGAAGGCCCTGGCGGCCGGAGCGGGCAGAGGCGAGCAGAGACATAGGGGAGGAAGCGCGCAGGGCACAGGGCGCGAGGCGCTGGGTGCAGGGGAACCCAGCAGCTGCGCCTACCTTCGGCTGCCTGCAGAACGCTGACCTCCAGCCCCTTAAACGTCTTGCTGGCGAGCTCCTCCAGCGCGCACAGCGGCGAGGTCTGCGACAGCAGCGCCCGGCCCGCCAGGGGCAAGCCGCCCGGCGCGTGCTTGTCCGCGGCGGCCAGCAGGTGCGCCGCCCCGCACAGCGAGTAACTTCTCCGCACAGACGGCTTGTTGAGGATGTCCTCGATGCTGAACGGCGTCAGCGGCTTGTTGGAGTTGGCAGGCGGAGGCAGGTGGTCCAGCGGACTGCGCCGCCGCTCCTCCCCCGGCGCCGCCTTGCCGTCCTCCTTGGAAGTCATCTCGGCCTCGTTCAGGGGCCCGGCCGGGGCGGCTCGGGCCGCGGGGACCCAGCCCGCGGGCAACTCGGAAGCCGGACGGCGCGGGCAGGCGGCGGCCGGTGGGAAGGAGGCTGCACTGGGCAGGGCGCGGGGCCGATTAGCGCGGCGGCTGAGGCGGGCAGAACAGCGCGGGGCCCCGGGAGGAGGGCGCTGACGCGGGCGCCGCTGCTGCTGGGGCTTCCAGCAATCCGGGGCCGGAGCCGGGGCGCGTTGCGCGGGGCTCCAGTTTCGCCAGCCCCGGTGCTATTTAAAGGTGTCAGGTGGCTCGGCCGTGGCTCCTGGCCCCGGGTCCTGGCGGCCGCAGTTGGAAGAGCCGAGGCAAGGGCGCCGCCGATCCCGGACTGCCAGGGAGGCGGAGAGACGGGGCAATTGACTATTGCTAACAAGTTAGCCTTGATCGGGGTGTAATCAATTATCTGCAGCGGCACTTCTCTCTCTTTCTCTCTCCTTTCTCCCTTTCTCCTCTCTTCTTTCTCTCTGTTCTCTCCTCCTGTTCTCTCTCTCCCTCCCTCCCTCTCTTCTCTCTTCTCCGCTCCCCCCGTCTCTCTCCTTCTCTCCCTCTCCCTCGCCCTCTCTTTCACTCTCTGTCTGTCCAATGCAGGCGGCTCTAAGTTGGGAAGCTCATTAATTAGCGGGCCGGGGGTAGGAGGAGCCGGCTGGAATTAGCCTGCCTAATGCGCCTGTCAGTCCGGGCGCCGCGCCGCGCTCGGCCCGAGCTATTTGTAAATTACATTAGCGGCTCCTTTATTGCACCCGAACCTCGGGCGACTGAAAAGCCACCACCCCCACCCCAAACTGCGAGCCGCGCTCCTGGTGCACCCGCCTCCCGCCGGCCTAGCTGCAATGACAGCACCGGCCCGGAGGTCTCGGTCTCTCCGACCCGGGATGTGGAGCCCGAAAGGGTGGTGGGAACCCCAGCCCAAGAGGGAAGCTGCCGCCGCGCGGGCCAGGTAAGACCAGGAGCCTGGGTGGGCCCCGCTGCCACCCAGCGTGGACTTTGCGGGGCTGAGATCAAGAGCCCAGCGCCTCTGCCCCTGACCCTCTTGCCCCTCACCCCGCCGCCTGGGCGACGCACTTGGGGAGAGGGAATCTGAAGCCCTCCTGGGCTGGCCCGCAGGAGGTCAGAGTAGGCTCTGCAGCCTTGGGTGGGCGACGCGGGAAGGGGGTGGAGGACCTCAGGGGTTGGGGGAGGGGGCTAGTCGGGGAGCTCAGCCTTCTCCATGCTGAGAGGCGGAGGGGAGAATTGTTGGCGGCTCTGGACGCCTCTCCCCGGCCTGATCCCGAAGCGGCCGCCCTACCTCCTCCGGCAATCTTGCACACTTTCCTCCGGCAGCCGCTCCCCAGGCTGGCTGGGGCCACCGTCGGCCTGATGATGTGCGTTTGACGGGTAGCCAGGCCAGGTGCCGGGGCTAACCGGGCCGGCTTGGTGCCTCCCTGCTGCGTTCCTCCCGGGCCCCAGCCGGGGCCCCGCTGCCGGCCCCTCCTAGCCCAGCGCCCGGCTTGAGTGCATGGCCAGGCCGACTCCAGCTGTTCCGGATGCGGGGCGGGGGCCCGGCGGGAGCCAGGCCGCGGCTGGGGCTTTGCTCTCAGGAACTCGCAGGGAGGCCAGGCTTCCAGTTAGACTGGGGCTAAAGGCCTTAGGGTCTGGGATCTGTGAATATCGGGAGAGCATGTTGTGTGCATTATTACTTGAAGGTGTTTTTTTTTTTAAATGTGTGTTTGTGTGTGGTTCTCCATGTGTATATTTGTATAAATGTGTGTGAACCTGTGGGTATATAGGTGTGCTTGAACTCAGCTATTTCTTTCATTTCCCTGGGGCACTCCAGCAGGGCTGTGCCCTCAGGCCTTCCTGTCTTGCTACCCCATTCTGTTTAAGTGGGGCCACTGGCCTCCTAACTGATTTTCCATTTCTGCTCTTGGAGAAAGGAAGGGAGGACCTAGAGGGGGTTGGAGTCCAGGGAGGAAGAGCTGTTCCTCTCCCACACACACACACAGCCCGGGCCCTGGCTTTGTTTGTAAACTCCTGGGTGGGCTGTGTAGTTGGGCTTTGGGCAGCACCGCTTGGACCAGAGAAGGGCCCAGAGAGGCCAAAATGAGGACGTGTGACCCAGGCCAAGGGTTGGGATGGGAAGACTAGGATTTCTTGCCCACTCTTCCCTCATATCTAATCGCAGAGAGGGAATGAGCTAAGCTGGGCTCTGGGGCAGGAAGCAGGTTCTTTCTCTGGATGCCTCAGTGTAGGGGGCCTCTGTACAGCAGAGATAGGTTTCATGATCTCGCCTTCAGTTGTTTATTTGGAATCATGGCTGGCAGCTCTCTGGAGTAAAAGGGACAGTGTAGGTAGAAAGGGTTCTTGTTTGGTGCCCCAGTGCTCTGAGTGTTGGGAAGAACCCCTACCCTCTAACTCGTCTTTGTCCTGCATTTTCGGGTTGGAAGTAAGTGAGTGGGGAAGACAAGTTCTCAGAGGCAGGATTGGTGAGAATGGGAATCACAGTTCCCTCAGAGCTGCAGACCCACTCCAGGGCAGACCTGTCTCTACTGCTTCTGTGCTGCCCTGGGAGCCACCAGGTGATGCTGGGCCTAGCAACAGCGGAGTCAGAGCCTAGAGACCGGTGGAGAGGGACCAGTGGGAGAGGGCGTCAGGGAGCTGAACGTGGGTGGCTTGGAAGCTCTGGGGCCAAGAGGGGTCTTGTCCTCTCCTCTCACTTCCTGCCCTCAGGATCCCACCTCAGCCTTTTCCTGCCATAACCCCAATCCCCTGACCTAGAGCTTCAGGCAAGTGAGGTTAGCAGGGAGGCAGGGAGGCCCCTCTAGATCCAGGAACCAGGACCCTTGGATCCCAATAGAGAGAAAAAGAGAGAGAGGAAGAGTTCCTCCCATACTTCCACACCCTTCCTGTCCGCTTCAGTCTCTACATCGCATCTGGTACTAGCCCACAGGATAGGACTTTAAGGACAAGCCAAGCCCCTGCTGTTGCCCATCTCCCAGACCCTCAAGACCAGAGGAGTTCAGGGTTACTGGGAGGTTGACAGGAAGGGGAATATGAACTGGGGAGCAGAGGGATCCCTCTCCTTGGCATGTTCTTAATATCTTATCCTGCTGGCTAGTATTGAGACCTCTAGTCTTCACCACACCGTGTCAACAGGAACAGGACACTTCACAATCATCAGCTGAGTTACCTCCGCCACGGACGCCAAACCTCTTCTTCCTTGACTGACCTGTACCTGCTGTCCAAGCCTATGGCTTGGCTCTTTTGGCCTAATTGGTTGGCCTCTTGGTTAAACACACTTGGGCACACCATATGTCTGGGGTGCGGAGTGCAGTGTGAGGTGCGGGGATGTGGGGAAGTCTGTGGTACCGCCCTGTGTTTTGTTGTTTTGATTCACCCAGATCCCCTTATCCAGGCCACCTTTGGAAACCAGCCCACCTGCCATACCAACCTTTTCCCAACACTGCGGTCCTATCCCTACCTCCGCTGCTGAAAAACCCCATTGTGTGGGGGGCTGGAATCTTCTGGACTCCTGGGAGCCCAATCTGCTTGCCTGCTGTACCCCTCTTGCAGAGCAATGAGGTATATTTTGGGTTTGTGTACTGACCCCTACCTCCCTCCCCCGCCAGACCTGAGGGCAGGAGCCTTCCTCTGAGTATTCCGGTCCATCTCGGACTTTCCAAGTCCTAGGAGACACTGGGCTCCCGCTGAATACTGGTTGAATGACTTTCCATAGAGCAAATGGGGTATACATGATTGTGCAGTGTGGAGGGGGGATGGTTTGGGCCCCTCAGAGGAGTTTAGAGATTAGGAGGATTCCAGAAATGAGTAACACAGGGTCAGTGGGGCTAGAGCCTGCCCTGACAGTCCTCCTGAGCCCCCATGCTGGGGCAAGGCAGACACTCTGGGGGTCTCCCCACCCCCAGTCAGCTGGGCCAGAATCTTCTCACCTGGAGCTGAAAGCAGCTGATTCCCAGGGTCTGCTCCACAGCGGGAATACCTGTCTCCAGAGCCTAATCTATATGCTACCCTGATCCTGAATTCCTGTTTGCTGCTTAAACAGCCAGGGTCCAGGTTTATTCTTTCTCAGTGAATAGGGAAGGGATGATTCTGCCAAAAATCTGCTTTTCCTCAGTTTAGGGAATATTCCAGACAAAGAAGAGGGAAACAGCATTTCATGAATTGCCACATTAAGTGGACCCTGCAGACTCAAACAAAACAAGTTAATCCTCAACACAGGAGAATAATTCACTTAAACCCCCAAAGGCTCCATTGGATTCAATCTGGATTGTTTTGGTACCCCCATTCATTTCCAGCATTGACTCTCAGGCCAGAGTTCCTTTAGAGAAGAGGGTCTGCCACTGCTTGAAACAAGTTAACTTGACCAGCAGTGCAGATCATTTACTGTTGCTGTTGTTGTTGTCCCGTGAAGACCTGCTACTCTGACACTCTGTGTGGAATTCAGAGTGTTTCTTCTGCTAGAGAAGTGGACTATGATAGACAGCCTCCTGCCACCCAGGCTGAGCCAGGACTGCCCACTCACTTTTTACATTTTGCCCTGGGCCACTATCAGCAGTAACAGCAACAATAACCATGACAATAAATACCGTAAGTCTTTACCTTGTACCCGGCTCCAGGCTAAGAGTTTTATTCATTTCATTTATTACTCACAATCCTTCTGGGTAGCTACCACTCTTAACCCAATTTTACATAATAGGAAAATGAGGCCCAGAGAAGTTAAGTAACCCATCCAGGGTCACACAGCCTGTTTTGGAGTGATCAGGATTGGAACACTGTCCTTTTGTTTTGTTTTGCTTCTTTTTCAAGTCTGTCCCCTTAATTCCTGAACCAGGGGATTCTTAACCAGAGGTCCCCCAAGGGCTCTTTGAATAGGCTTCAGGGACTCTGTAAACCCCAGAAATTGTGTATGTGTACCCAGGTGGGCGCATTTTTCTGGGAGCAATATTATAAGACATCTGGGATTCTCAAAGAGGGTGGGGATCCAGAAAAGGTAAAGGCTGGAATCGGGCCACCTGGGGGAAGGGAGGTAAGCCACTGGGGAAGGGGGAGGGAAGCAGACTCCTCCCAGGCCTGGGGAGCAGGGAGGCAGCTGCTTCAAAATTCAGGCTGGGCTCCAAGCTTGCTCCTGGACCTGCCCTGCTTTCTTTGGCCACGCCCAGCTCTTAGGACCTCAGCTGGCAGGAAGAGGTGGGGCACAGTCTGAGAGCAGGACACTCCTTTGGTCCCCTCCCAGATTCTCCCCTTCCCTACTCCTTTTGTGAGCTGAATACCTTCAGAGCACTGTGACAAGGTGGCCGTACCACATGCGCCGGCCTCCTCCAGGCACTGCAGTTCTGCATGGAAGGAGGGGGAGTGCTTGCTCTTTGGAAGTGTTGGGGGGCACAGACAGACCACTGAGTGACAGAGACAGGCAGGGAGGAGAAAAGACAAGTTCCCAGAGATGCTTCATCCAAGGGTTGGGATGGTTTGTGTCCCTTCCTTTCCTGGCACCTCCTGCTCTGTCTCTAGTGCCCAACTCACTTCCTGGGGGATATCTTCTCTGCCCTGTTCAGCTCCTCTGTACTCCTTAGCACATTCCCTTGGGTGTCACTGTCATATTGCCAGGAATGTGCTGCTTTGTCTGTCTGTCCTGCCTCTCTCTCTCCATCTGTTGTGAACTTGGGAAAGAGGACCTGAATCACCTCTCCATGTCCCTATGCCAGCCCAGCATACACCAAGGGCTCCAAGCATTTGTTGAGTAAATAAACTAAATAAATAATCAAGGGACAAAAACGGAGCCAGACGGGGAATGTAGCCTGTACCTCAGAGAGAGGACCAGTGGTACAAAGGAAGGGTAGGTGTATTGGTTTTGCCAGCTGCCTGCAGATGTGTTTGGCGCTCCTGCTGCTCACACCAATATACTCAGAGGGGCCCAGAGACCTCATTCTCTAACGCTTTTTGGCTATGGAGTGAGTTTCCTGGGTTGTGGACCCAGCTGTGGTGGTGTGGTCTGACTTAGTAATGAACGTCCTTCATTTGCTTTTTTTGTTCATTTTTGAGATGAGGTCTCACTGTGTCATCCAGGATGGAGTGCAGCAGCACAATCTGGGCTCACTGCAGCCTGGATCTGCTAGGCTCAAGTGATCCTCCCACCTCAGCCTCCCAAGTAGCTGGGAACAAAGGAACATGCCACCATGCCCGGCTAATTTTTGTATTTTTTGTAGAGATGGAGCTTTGCCATGTTGCCCAGGCTGGATTTTTTTTTTTTTTTTTTTAAATAAGATTGAGGCCGGGTGCAGTGGCTGGGCCTGTAATCCCAACACTTTGGGAGGCCGAGGCGGGCAGATCACTTGAGGTCAGCAGTTTGAAACCAGCCTGGTGAACAAGGTGAAACCCTGTTTCCATGAAAAATACAAAAATTAGCTGGGTGTTATGGTGTGCTCCCGCAGTCCCAGCCACTCAGAAGTTGAGGCAGGAGAATCACTTGAACCTGGGAGTTGGAGGTTGCAGTGAGCTGAGATCGCACCACTGCACTCTAGCCTGGATGACAGAGCAAGACTCTGAGAGAAATAAAGAAAAGAAAGGAAAAGAAAAGAAAAGAGAATTGACCCCCCATCATTCGTTGGGCCCAGAAGCAGAGAGGAAGAATGGACAGAAGACGGGAGGTGACGGGCAGGCAGGAGTGGCAGGAAACAGACACCCACATGCCACCCCAGTAGCCCAGGGGTCTATGAAGAGGATAAAGGAACCTAAGTGAGTGTGTGTGTATGTGTCTGTGTGTGTGTGTGAGGTGGGGGTGGGGGGTGGGGAAGAGTCTGGTTCTGTTCCCCATGGAGATGGCATTTGAGTTGAACTTTGTAAAACCAGGAGCATGTAAATAGGTGCAGAAGCAGGGACCATCTTGGAGGCAAAGGGAACAGACAAGCACAAGGCCAAAGATGCCACGCTAAGAGAGGTTCCAGAGTCCCCCATAGCTCCTCCCTCTGTTGTCCTGGGGGTGAGCTGCTGGGTAAACCCTTAGTCCCTTGTTTACCCGCAGCAGGTCTGCAGTATAGAACCAGGGGCTGCTGGACTCCTGGGATGGCTATTTATTTATTTATGGAGTGGGGTAGGGTGAGGGGTAGGGATGGGATGAGAGAGGCTGCTTTCCTGGGCCTACAATTGGGGTTCCCTTCTCCTTGCCATCCCCAGAAACTCCAAGAGCTGACCTTCTGTCTTACTAACCCAGACGGCCCAGAAACAACAAAGTCTGACCAAAAACCGTTAATGGTAGTCAGCTGTCAGCTCCCTCCCTTTCACAGAGGTCTTACTACTGCCCGGGCGCCGGGCGCAGGCGGCACATGGGGCCTGGGCTAGGCCAGGTGGAAAGGTGAAAGGACCAGTTGGGACAGAAGAGGATACCTAGGAGCCGCCACCGGCTAGATGGACACAGGAAAGGCCTGAGTCAGGCTTCTCACAGTAAATAAACTTCACTTGAATAATCCAGCAGTCGCGCTGGGGCCCGTTGCATTAGCGCCGCCACCGCCGCGCGGCGCCCAAGTCCCCGCGGAGGGGAGTAGGCAACTAAGGCACTTGAAGAGGAGTCGGGTAGAAGATCCCCCGCCCAACAGTATCCTGGATTCTACCCAGGTCGGGTTCAGAGAGCCTCCCGGGTGCCAATCCCCTCGGACCCCATGGGTCAGGGGTCCGCCTGCTGGGCAGTGCTCCCTCAGCTAAGCCGCTCCGGTGTCCCAAGACCCCGGGCAAGGGAAGACAGGCGGCGAGACGGAGCCAGAATAAGCGATGCGGCCGTCTGACCTGCGGAAAACCCAGCATCTGCAGTGCCCTGCCGCACAGGGAACGTGGGCGGCTTGGCTCCAAGCAAAGTGAAGACGCCAGGCTGGAATCTGTACTCAGAGCTGGGATCCCTCCCGGCTGCTTCGTCCTGGCCGGGATTTGCCTTGCCCTGAAGTGAGGCTCCAGGGAAGCTGCAGGGCCCTCCGCCCTCTCTGAACTCCCACATACTTGGGCCTCTCCCTGCCTTTCTTGGGCCCGTGGATGCAGTTCCTGCAGCACCAAACTCCCCTGTCTCCCGGCCGCCTCCTAGGTACAGTTCGTAACACCTGAAGCCTTATTTCGTTTGAGCGAAACCCGGCCCCTTTGGCTCTTCCCACTTCTCACAAGTCCCTGGGTTCCCGATCCTAAGGGATTGCATTCATCCCATCTCACACCCACCAATGCTCAATCCCTCCAGTTCCTCCCCAGCCCCTTCATTTCCATTAATTAGGTCGACTTCCTTCCTTAGCCGCCCCCTCCTGTCCCCACGCAGCCTCCCTACACCTACGCGGCTAGCCTCGGGTCAAGACCTCCGCACTGGTGCATGATGCACCAGGCCTCAAAAAAGATCTTCACGGGTATTCCGCAGAGCCAGATCCCAAGCCTCCAGGGAGGCCACCAGCCCTCCCCTATCTTCTTCCTCCTCTTCCTTCTCCTTTCCTCTTTCCTCCGCTTACACGTATTTCTTTCAATTCGTTTCTTTTCTTTTGGTGAGGTGCCACCCGCCACAGCCCTGTCCCCTAGGGAGGCCTGGACTAACTTTGCTGTCCTCGTGGCCTTAGCCCGGACTGTGAGTGTCGAGCAGCTTCCAGGAGGCAGCTCGGGTGTTTTCGCAGAGATAGGTGAGGTGCGCTGGCGATTCCCTAAGCCTCAGATTGCTCTGCCACCGGCCAGCTGTGTGATCTTGGTTAACTCTTTCGACCTCTCTGAGTCTTGACGTTGGTAAAAGGCAGGAGATTTAGAGAAGGTGTTGGAAGACTAAATATTTTCATTCGTTTGAGAAAGGGAGTCGCCTGTATTGGGACCTAAGGAGGAAGTGAGGTTCTCCAGAATTCTAGATTTGAAATGGCCGTTTGTTTTAACGAGTATTTTGGGAGCAGCTGATAACTGCTTTTTATTTTTCTTTTTTACAGCCGATGGGGTGCCAGGCGTTAGAAATCTTCCCCCCAATCCTCACCATGTCTCCATTTTGCCAAAGAAGAAACAGGTTAAGGTCGCGATGCGCTGGCCAGCATCACAGGTGGGATTCAAACGCAGATGGGGTTTGGAGCGGCTCTTGTGTTTAAGCCACATAGTCAGACGTTAGACGGGTGAATCCAGCCCTCGCAGGGCCTGGAGTGACCTAAGCCAAGAGGAGTTGGGCTGAATCCCCAGGCGTTCCTTTCTTTCTGCCCTAGGAAAGCTTTGAAATTCTTATTTTCAGGTAAACGATTTTGGCAGTGCCCGGAGAAGGATGGAAGTAAGACCCAAAGAGGAACTTTCCCCATGTTATGGGAGAGCCCCTGGAGCGAGGAGGCGAGGGCAGCCTTCACCAGGCCAAGGGAGCAGCCATCGCTCTTGGATCTGTTTTTCCTCAAGCGTCTGTCCTGTGGGGCCTAGTCCCCAGCCGCAGTCCTGGACCTAATGGGAGAAGGGGCTGGGGGAAGAGGACGCCTGGGACGTCCCCAGCCCGGCACCCAGATCGGGTCGTCCTAGCTGCAGGGCAGCAGAGTGGAAGCCAGGGCTTGGGACCGTCTGGTTGGGCAAGGAGGGACTGGAGTCCGGCTCCCGGCAACCCCGTCCCCAGTCCCAGCGGAGGGGTCGCCCGTGGCGGCCCAGACAGGCCACGGGTCCCTCTCCACAAGTCCCATTACGTTGTATTTATGTTTCACTTTATTGTTTTTTATCCTCCTCCCTTATTACTGTCTCACTCTGGGGGAGGCAAAGGATATAATATATTCATCTTTATTATACCAAATCTGTGTGAAGCATTTAATAAAACGCTGTTTCCACACAGCCAGGGATATTAGTGTGAGCTATTCGTAAGTTAAGGCTCCTGGACTGAGGGCGCCGCTGCCACAGCGCCTGCTGCCGGCGGGTCGCGGGAAGCGTAGGCCCTGGCCGCTGCGCTCACCGCGCAGGTCCAACGCCCTGGATGCCCTTCTCGCCTGCGTGTCGAAGCCCACACGCCCATCCCAGCGCGTCTCTCTGTGACCTCTAGGCCTCCAGCCGGCGAGGAGGGGCTTGGAAGAGCCGAATTCAAGCACGCTTCCGCTCCCCTGCCACACCTTGCATTTGGAACGCGCTGTGGGCCTTGGTTTGCAACTATGAAAATGGGAAGAATTCCATCGCTGCCTCCCTCTCAGGGCTCTTGAGAGGCTGAAGACGCCTTGAAGGTGGACAGGATTTTTTAAACAGGAAAGAAAAAATCGAGAATTTGTAAAGTCAGGATCAATGAGGGCCAGAGAGAAACAGAGAGGCTGCAGGAGTGGTTTCAGGCAACACAGAGCAAGCTGGACCCCAGGCGAGCAGACAGGGTGCAACTCCAGTTTGGGCAGAGCCCAGGAGGTTTCAGCATGCCTGGGCCTCACCCCAGCCCATGAAGACAGCTGAACCTAGTCAGGATCTCAGCCTGTTACAGTTGGCCCTCTCATAATCCTCTGACTAGGTAGGAAAATAGTCTTTTAAAGTCTGGTTTTACAGCTAGCAAACTGAGGCTCACAAAGATAACGTGGCTTGTTTGAGGTGACCAAACTAGGAAGTAGTGTAGCTGGTCACACTGTCTTCCTGACTCCATGCCCCTCCCCGCCCCCATTCTCCAGGGTTTTTCTGTAAACCTTACGTTCTGCCTTCTACACACACACAAATACACACACACACACACACACACACACACACACACACAAACACATATCCCTACCTGGAGATGCCCATGGGAAGGAGAAACAGCCTCATTACTTTCTATATCCAGGCCCACTACTCAATGTCTTTCAGAGCCCACCACCTGGCTTCTTATACGGCCCAGATCTGGGCACACCATTCTTACTTAGGATGCTTGTACCAGTGCTGTAGGGGAGAGGGAGTTGGCAGTAACCAGGCAGGGTAGAAGGAATTGTGCAGGACAGGCTTGAAGTGGGCAGGTGAGTCTCCCTGGCTAGAATTCATACCCTCCTAGAAATCTCAGTCTGCCTCTGTCCCTATTACCCCATCCCTGCGAGTGGGGGCTGCACCAGGTCAACACACATCCTGTAGGCTGCTGGTCAGAGCTCCTTTGAAGATTTAAGTTACTTTAGAAATCTGACAATTTCCCCCTGGGGCTGACTGGGGAGGAGGCACAGACTGTGTGGCAGGGCTAGGACTTGGGTAAGGCATGTGAGGTGCCATATTTAAGGAAGGCATCTGCTCTCAGCGCTGTGTGCGATCCCTTAGGTTTTGTGCCTTGGGCATCTCACTCACCTCACCCTAGTCCCAGCTCTGCTGTGTGGTCTGGGAGTTAGAATCAAGTCCAGTGAATTGCTGAGAGGGGACAGGGAGGCTGATTTCAGCTTGTCCTTGAGAATGGCTTTCTGAAGGATCAAAGTGGAAACAATGGAATGAGCTTCCCCCAACACATGGAGTATGCAAGCAGGGCTTAGCGCCTGCTAAGAAAGAAAATAATCACGGTCTTATTGTCATCACCAACATTGTCATCATTTGACCATCACTTTGTGTCAAGTAAAAGCTTTCATCACATTGTTTCATTTAATGTATATAAATGTGTTAGCTGAAGATGGGATATCAGAGTCTCTGACTTTGGGGTCCTTTCCAGCTCCAAGAGTCCATTGTTGCATAAGACAAAGAGCACTTCTGTTGATTTTGGTTGGTTCAATGCATTGTCATTATTTGTGACTTATAGTCTTAAACTAATGGATAAGCTCTTTGAAAGCAGGGACTGTGTCTAATCACGGTTTTTAAAATGATTCCCTCTCTTGTTCCATGCTGACCACAGGCCTGGAGCACAGAGAAGGTATTCAATGAATGTGTATCAAACAAACACATGAGTAAACCAATGTCTAAAATCTGTCTGCCTACCTGGCCATCTGCTTTCTGGGCTGTGACTGACAGAGCCACTAGGGTAGCCACTGAGGGAGCCAGAACCACCTCCACAGTCATTATCCCCCTTATTCCACAGCTGGGCTGCATTCAAGTGGGCATGTCTAGAGCCTCCCCTGACATCACATGCCTAGCCCTTTGCTAGTTTGTGGATAAGGCAAGGGCCAGCCCAGATTCTGCCTGTGCAGAAGGATCTCAAGACTCATACTGGACAAATCTCTTAAGAAACCATTCAGATGGTGAGGGAAACCTCTGCAGATCAGAGCAGGGAAGGGCCTATAGCCAGAGAAGCCTGGCTGGGAAAACTAAGACTAGAGCTAGTCCTTGAAGCATGAGAAGAATTGAGTGGTTGGAGGGAAGAAATAGACCATTCTAGCTGAGTGTGGTGGCTCACACCTATAATCCTAGCACTTTGGGAGGCCAAGGTTTACTTAAGGCCAGAAGTTTGAGACCAGTCTGGCCAATATGGTGAAGCCCCATCTCTACTAAAAATACAAAAATCAGCTGAGTGTGGTGGCACATGCCTGTAATCCCAGCTACTTGGGAAGCTGAGGCAGGAGAATTGCTTGAACCAGGGAGGCAGAGGTTGCAGTGAGCCAAGATCGCAACACTGCACTGCAGCCTAGGCGACACAGTGAGACTCCATCTCAAAAAAAAAAGAAGAAGAGGAAGAGGAAGAAGAAGAAGAAGAAGAAGGAGGAGGAGGAGGAGGAGGAGGAGAAGAAGAAGAAGGAGAAGGAGAAATAGACCATTCTAGGTTGGAGTGATGGGGAGCAAGAGCAAAGGGACAGAGGCAGGAATGGCCACAATCGTTTTGGGGAGCAGGCAGGCTAGCCTGACTAGAGTACCAGAAAAAGACAAGTGGGAAAAGACATTTGTGGGATGCCTTAAATCTCCAGACCCAGAGCCAGAGAACAGAAAATGGGGTTCAGAAATCAGAATCCACATCCTGGAGCCCAGAAACCAGAGCCTAGAACTCAGAAAGCAAGGGCAAAGTTCAGGACCCAGTCTTGTCTAGGGTGGTCCCACTAACTGCTGTAACAGGATGCCTTGGGCACTCCAAACTCAAGGGGCATGATCTTATTGGGAAACAAAGTGGACTTTTCTAATTGGCTTAGTCCAGGAAACCAAAGGCCTGACCCAAGCACAGCAGCAACTTGGGTCCGCCTGAGACTTGCCCCGAGACTGGCATGAGCAGCTTTCTTGGGTCCTCCCAAATCACAGCCTGAAGCCTGGCATTATCTGCAGCCCAGCAGGCACCCTGAGCTGGAGCAGGTGTTGCCCACCAATATACACCTTCACACCCCTCAATCCTCCCTTTTATTCTCTAGTACAGGTGGGATCTGAGATTTTAGGCTAGACCCAGCTGGAGCAGGCCTCTGGAGGGTGGAGCCATGGTGCCTGCAGCAGTGCCAAACGAGCCAGCATGTAGGCGTTGCTGCGCCGGCCTGTCGCAGGGCGCAAGTCTGCCAAGGAGCCGGAGCGCTGTGCCGCGTGTAGGGTGTCAGGGGTGGTATTGTCGGCGCACAAATGTTCAACTTTATGTACTTTTAACTAGAGGTGTAACAGATGGCCCCGTTTCTGTCCAAGCCAGGGAGACTGGTGCCCATTCTGGCTGCAGCCAATCAATCCCGCCACTCTGGGGGGAGCTACAAGCTGGGCTGGGAGGCCTGGAGCCAGCAATTGCGCAAGGCTGTCTGCTCAGGCTGGCCCAGTGCAGCCTCCGCCAGCCGCTCAGCCATGGGCCTGGGGAGGTAGGAGGGCAGGCAAGTGGCAGCCATGCCTGGAGCCTGGTCAGAGGCCTGCCTGGGAGGGAGAGCCTGAAACCACTCATCAGACCCCACATGGCCAATGAGGACATCAAGGTGCCAACTCACTCCACTGTGTCCTCATTCTCCTGTGGTCCTTCCTCAGGACCTAACTCCCAGATCTCTAGCTTCAAGAAGCTTTGGGTCTGTAGCCCTGTAGTGTCCTGTGTTACGGACAGCAGACGTTGCTCAGGACTGGGAGTGGGTAGTAGTGCCATAGGAAAGTAGTCACAGGACTGTGGAAGGCTTCAGTAAATGCCCAAGACAGCCAAAGAAGAAGAGAAAACAGCAGGAGCCAGGGATCCCAGAGCTGAGAGAAACTGTGAATTAATCTATTATTACATTTGTACAGTCAGTCAACAAACACTTAGTGAAAGCCTACTGTGAGCTAAGTCCTTTATTAAGCACTGAGGACACAATGATGAATAAGACACAATTCCTGTCCTTGAGACCTTTTTGGGGGAAGACAGACAAGTACACGGGTAATTGGAGCGATGAACTGAGGCTCATAAAATCTCCAAAAAGACTGTGGAAGCACAGAACAAGAACATTTAACTGCCTGAGAGATCCAAGAAAGATTCCAGTAGGGGGCTAGTTCTGAACTGGGTTTTTAAAGACAGGTAGGAGTTTTCGTGGGAGGTGAGAGCGAAGGGCATCGGAAGGGGAAACGATGGCATGAGCAAAGACATGGTAAAAAAACATGGTGAAGGGAAGGGTCTGAAAAGATGTGAGTGGAACTGGGGTCTGGGATTTGGGAGAAGGAGTGGAGGGGAAGAGGGTGGGCAGGGAAGGGGGCAGGCCTAACCCTGTTTCAGCAGGCTGGCATCCTGACCCAGCAGGTGTCTTCCCCCAGTTGTCCCTTCTGTCACCTTCTGCCCCTTATCCTGGTGCCACAGGGAAGGCAAGGCCTAGCAGGGTGTAGGCAAGTGGTCCAGAGTGCTCCAGTCCTGCCTTGCCTTCTAGCCAGCGTTGAAGGACAGGATAGAAGTCTCCTAAAAATAGCCTTTCCATAGGCTTCCTGCAAAGGCTTTGGAATCTTATTCATTCATTCATTCTTTTATTCACCAAGCATTGGGCATCGGCTGTGTTCAACGCCCAGGCAGGATACTGAAGTAGACAGACTATTGTGCTAGACTTTGAGGAGCTCAAGTCCAGACATGAAAGGAAGACAGGGGTCTGGGCAGGGGTCCTTCTGTTTGCAAGAAACAGAGGTTCACTTGAGTAATCACAAGAAAAAGGAAGGTCTTTTGTATTGAAGCACACGGCTTGTCATTGGAACTGGGCCCAGAAAGCACGCAGGGACCAAAGAAGCTCTGGGGACCAACTTCTCTCTCCTGGTCAGGTGGATGGGAACTCCACAGAGTCTCTTTCTTCGTTACCTCTTTCTTCATTATTATTAATGAAAGTAATCATTGTTATTATAATAAGTGGAGGAAGAATAATTGTTAACAAATTCTGAGCCAGATCTATTGGTTTCCATGTTTGTCTCCGTTAATCCTCTTTAGAACACTGTGCAGTTAGTTAATATCCTTACCCCCATTTTACATATGAGAACACTGAGGCTCAAGGTTAGGTAAGCTGCTCCAGGTTCAAGACAGGAAGTGGCAGAGTAAGGATTCTCATTCAGGTCAGCCTCCCAAGCTCCAGCTCATAACTGCTTCTGACCCCCGTGCAGCACCGAGAGCTTCCTGGGTTTCCTCATAATTTCTCATAACCGTGACTTGCATTTGACCAGCCGGCCTCTCTGAGTCTCTCTCTACATCACCTCTGCTAACTGCTCTAGTCTCTCAGTATTTCATAGTTCAAATTCCCAGGAGAGGAAATCGGATTGGCCCAGCTCATCTTTTAACACCAGGACACATTGTAAACAGCTGCCCAGCCAAAGAGCTGGCTGGGAGTGGAGCTGTGTGCAGTCACCAATCAACATCTTGAGAGGGCAAAGCACAGAAATAATACGATAAGGAGGAAATGTGAATGGTTACAAGAAAAAACGTGAGGTGCAAAAAGAGGATGAGGGGAGGCTTCGTGGAGGATAGTTTGTGGTTTGGGTCTCAAAATAAGAATAGGATCTGAGGGGCAGAGTTGGAGCCAAGGAGTTCCTGAGGGAGGAAACGGCATGAATGCAGGCACAGGAGTAGGATCGCATGAATCATGTTCAAGGGCCAATGAGTTTTGTATAAACTAGGAGACAGAGGTAGAACAGAGCTGGAAAGGTGGGACTGCAATGCCAGCACAAGGAGTCTGAACTGAATTCAGTAGAGGTCATGGGAGGTCTCTGAGCCGGAGAGGGACGTGATCAGGCACATGCTTTAGTTTGGATAACCGTATGCCCAAGATAGTTCCAGTGTATGCCTGCTGTTCCTCTGACATTGTTTTTTTTTTAATTTTAAATTATTATTATTTTACAATTCCTCCTTTCACTCATAAAAGCCTCCTGGTTTGAATACTAAAGTATACGGTCACCCTAGCCTTAGGGGCTGTGGGCTGTTGCTATAGTAGGAATAGCGTGAGTGGGACAAGATGGGAGGCAGGAGGGTCATGGATGAGGATATTGCTATAGTTCAGGTAAGGAAGGGCAGAGAGGACAGAACACAAAGGGGTGTGAGCAAGAGCTGAGGCTAGTGGAGAGTTGGCCAGACCTGGTGGTGAATGGACTTGGGAAATAAGGAAGGAGAAGGGTGAAGTCCAGTGACTCCTAGGTGTTAAACTTGATTGTTCTTTGTTTGTGTGTTTGTTTAAATAGAGACAGGGTCTCACTATGTTGCCCAGGCTGATCTCAAACTCCTGGGCTCAAGCAATCCTCCTCCTTCGGCCTCCCAAAGTGCTGGGATGACAGGCATAAGCCACCATGGCTGGCCAGGCTTGATTATTTGAAAGAAAGTGGAAGTCTAGAGGCAGGGCTTTTTGGGGATAGGGGACAGAGATCATGATTATGTTTATGATGAGTCTGAGGTGCTCCTGGGACGTTCACTCACACATGCCCAGCAGGAAGTTGGACATTCCAGACTGGAAGTCAGAAGCTGTCAGTTAGAGATTCTTCCAAGCAGATAGCTCGTTGAAACCAGGGAAGTGATGAGCTTGCTAGAGAGAGAGAATGGTAGTTCAAGACTGGAAACAGAATACTGGGAGATCCCTATATTTAGGAAGTTGAAGGAAGAAAAGAAGTCAGAGGAGACTAAAAAGGAGTGGTTGGGAAGTTAGCAGGAAATCAAGGGGAGTGAGTGGCTTGGAGATCATGGAAGTTTGGTGTTTTCTGTGTTTTTCTTTTTGTTTTTGAGACGCAGTTTTGCTCTGTTGCCCAGGCTGGGGTACAGTGGTGCGATCTTGGCTCACTGCAACCTCTGCCTCCCAGGTTCAAGCAATTCTCCCGCCTCAGCCTCCCGAGTAGCTGGGATAACAGATGCACACTACCATACCTGGCTAATTTTTGTATTATTAGTAGAGACAGGATTTTACCATGTTGACCAGGCTGGTCTCAAATTCCTGACTTCAAGTGATCCGCCCACCTCAGCCTCCCAAATGTAAGTTTGTAAAGAGGGAATTAGTATCAAATTGTGCAGATCAATCAGTGAGGAAGACAGAGTAAACGGCCAGTGGGCGGTTATTTGGAGGTCACAGATGACTGTAAGAGAATACAGTGTGGTGGGAATATTGAATGAAGAGTTGAATGGCAAAGAACTAGAGATGATCACAGTGATTACTCATTCAAAAAGTCCAGGAGAGGCCAGGTGTGCTGGCTCATGCCTGTAGTCCCAGCACTTTGGGAGGCCAAGGCAGAAGGATCACTTGAGCTCAGGAGTTCGAGACCAGCCTGGGCAACATGGTGAAACCCTGTCTCTACCAAAAATACAAAAAATTAGCCAGGCATGGTGGCACGTGCCTGTAGTCCCAGCTACTTGGGAGGCTGAGGCACAAGAATTACTTGAGTCTGGGAGGTGGAGGCTGCAGTGAGCCAAGATTGTGCCATTGCACTCCAGCCTGGCAGAGTGAAATCCTGTCCAAAAAAATTAAAATCGAAATTTAAAAATAAATAAATAAAAACAAAAAGTCTAGGAGAAAGGAGGGAGGGAGAACCAAGAGGGACAAGGTATAGGAGAAGATGCTTGATGGAGAAAGTTCCGGAAAGGCACCCAAGATGTTAAGTCTTTGGTAAGAAGAAGGAACTCTTCCTCCTTAGAGACAGGAGGGAAGAAAGGATAAGTGATGATCCAGGGATATTCTGAGGTGGACTGGCAGGTTTGGGGACAAGTGGAGTGGGGCACATTATTTGAGGAAAGGAGTCCGTATTTTTGGTCAAGTTAGAGGGACAGTCCTCTAAGAGAGGAGAGTAGGGAGTTGAAAGCTTGCGGAGGAAGCCTGTAGTGGTTGTGGAATTGTAACAGGGAGTCATTTACAGATGCAGAGGAAGTATTTTCCACATGGTGATAAGGACTTAGTTGAGGCAGCATGAATGAGCCAGGTTTTTCACCTGCTCTAGAGTGCCCAGGAATGGGAGCCAGAAAAGCAAATGGTGGTGTTGCTTAGGGCTGGAGTGGGGTAGGCAGGATGGCAGCAGGCACATGGTTGAAGTGGCTGATACAGAACAGGGTAAGAAGGGAGAAAGTAAAGCCAGAATGGGGGTGAGGGACTGGGAGAAAGCAGAGGGTTTCAGGGACTAGAGAGCAAGTCAACAGGAATGAATGCGGTGAGAAGATAGGGGATTGGGCTCAAAGAAGAGAAGTTCAGATCCTAAAATTCTGGAGTTTCTAAGGAGTGAAGGGGATGAGGGTCATGCCAATTAGTGACTGGACAGGAAGTGAAAGACCCCATCCAGAATGGCTCAAGACCTTCAGGTCTTCAGTAACCTCATGCTGGGGGACAAAGGAGGCTGGCTGGGGTGGCTGGGAATGAAGACACTCTCAGCATCCCCAGTGACATTCAGCTTTGATTTCTTTTTTATTCATACAAGTGGTATATGTCCCTTTATTAAACACAAAGAATATTCAAATAATGGCCCATAATCCCACTCCTCAGAAATTACCAATGGTAATATGTTGTTGAATACTTTCCCAGATCTTGATATAGGTATTCTTTTTAATCAAGGCACTGGCAGATTTGGTGTTGTGTGCGGGCCATTTTTCTCTTTCTTTCTTTCTTTCTTTCTTTCTTTCTTTCTTTCTTTCTTTCTTTCTTTCTTTTCTTTTCTTTCTTTCTTTCTTTTTCTTTCTTTCTCTTCCTTTCTTTCTTTCTTTTTTTTTTTGAGACAGTCTCGCTCTATTGCCCATGCTGGAGTGCAGTGGCATAGTCTCAGCTCACTGCAACCTCTGCCTCCTCGGTACAAGTGATTCTTGTGCCTCAGTCTCTCGAGTAGCTGGGATTACAGGTGCCCGCCACCATGCCCGGATAATTTTTGTATTTTTAGTAGAGACGGGGTTTCTCCATTTTGGCCAGGCTGGTCTCGAACTCCTGACCTCAAGTGATCTGCCCACCTCGGCCTCCCAAAGTGCTGTGATTACAGGTGTGAGCCACCGTGTCTGGGAGGGGCCTTTTTCTTGGAGATGGAGGCTTCTAGCTGTGTCCTCACATGGAGGAAGGGCTATACACGCTTTTTTAAAAACCAAAATGAGGATTACATTATATATGCATAATGGTTTTAAAAATAAACCATTTTGGAATTTTGGTAATTTTGGAATAATTTTAGATATACGGAAAACTTGCAAAGCTAGTACAGGTTTTCCATATACCCCTTATACACTTTCCCCTAATGTTAACATCTTACATTACCATAGTATATTTATCAGAGTTAAGAAATCAGCATTGGTATGTTATTATTGACTGAACTTCTGATTTTATTTGGCTTTCAGTAGTTTTCTCACTAATATCCCTTTCTTATTCCAGGATCCAATCCAGACTACCACATTGCATTTAGTATACATACTGTTTTGCAACCTGCTTGTTTTACTCAGTGTTACGTTGTGAATGTCTTTCATTGATGCTAAACATTCCTCCACACCATCATTTTAATGGCTACATGGTATTCTGTTGATGGTTGTACCATTGCCAATCCCTACTGTGGGATGTTTAGGCTGTTTCCAATTTTTCACTCTTATAAACAAGGCTGGAATGAGCCACTTGAAGTTAAATCGTCTGGACTATTCCTGTTTATTTCCTTACAATACATTCCTAGACATTGCTGGGGCTAAGGGGTATACTTTGTGGAGGCTGGGGATACTTCTTACCCAACTTCCCTCCTGAAGGGTTGTATTAATTTACCCTCATATTGGCATCAATCACGCTTTTTTGTTTGTTTGTTTTGTTTATGACGAGGAGGGATGTGGGTGCAGACCAATCCTTAAGAGTGGCTGTCTCTCAATGCCAGGCTTCTCAATACCACATCCTATCTCTCTATCCTCAACTCTTCTCTAGGCCATGGAGTCTGTGTTGGCCCGGACTGCAGTTAGCAGTTGGGGTAGGGGCTGGGTGTGGCCAGGCTACAGCCCCTGGGCTCTGGGGACACCTCCTGAACTGGAAGCTCAGGATGGGGACTGCACGGCTGCCTGGGCTTTGGTCTTTTTCCTGGAGCTGAGCTGGCGGGAGGGAAGGGTTGGGTTGGGGAGAGGCTGTAAGGAGAGGGAGCCCTCCCCTCCCCCCATGAAAGCTGAGAGGCAGGAGGGCAGCTCCCTGAGCCAGCCGGGGGACAGCAGACGGATTGGGAGAAACGTAACCTCCCCGAGATGCATGCTCCAGTTCAAGCAGGAGGCATTAAGGATGAAATATCTCCCGAGCAACAATTCATCTCTAACTGGGAGGAGAGGGACTCGCTGACATTTAGCTGTGATCAGGGGCTGCACATGCCTGTCTCCAGAAGCCTAACAGGAGCGTGACCGTCTGCGTGTACGAGAGACTGTGTGTGCGTGGGGGGTGTGTGTGTGTAACAGGGTGTGAGGAACTGTGTGTGGCTGTAATGAAGCAATGGGTATATGTGGTACATAAGGAACCGCATGTGTGATGGGATGTGAAGGCTTATGTGTGACTTTCGTGAGACTGTCATACATGTGACAGTACATGTGTGAGGATCTTTGTGTGATTGTGAGGGTCCTCAAGTGTGTGTGAAAATCATGTCTGTAATAGGGTGTTGGAGCCCGTGTGAGCCTGTGTGTGATGTTGAGCAGTGTGGATGATTGTGCAAGTGTACCATAGGGTGCTCTGCAATACTCTGTATGAAAGCAAGATTGATCCTGAAATTGGGCTTGAGATCTTATGAGATTGGGCATGCAGGATAGTAGGTGTGAAACTGACCCCTAGACTGAGCTAGCCGCCTCAGGACACCGCCAGCCAGGAGATAGCTTTGAGAGAGTTAAAAAAAAGGCACGCTTTCTGTCACAAAGACACAGCCACTGGTCGTGCTCTCCTGGAGCCCTCTCATGCGGTGCAGCCTGCGTAACTCTAAGTGAAGACCCTGTGTGGACTCCATGCTCTCTTTTCTTAGAGTCCAGTGGAATTTTCTCCACCATGGCCCTTATTATGATTTGACTGTCTTTAACAATTTTGTGTAAATATTAGTTTAAGATATATATCTCTCTCCCGCTAGGCTGTAAGCTCCGCGGAGGCTGGGACCACTGGTCTAGGTCTGTCTCGTTCATCGTTGTCACACCGGCTCCTAGCCCAGGGTCTAGGGCAGAGTGGTTGCTCTATGAATATTTGTTGGATGACTGAATGGATAAGACAGAGCGCACATGTACAAGTGTGGGTGCACAGGCATATAGAAGTGTAGACCTGAGTCAGGGCATCCATGTGCATTCGCTGGATGTGTGTGCCTGTGAGTGAGTATCATTGTCATTCCCAGAAGACCTCCCTTGACTATTTCCCTTTTTAAAAAATTTTTTTTGAGACAGAGTGTCACTCTGTTGCCTAGGCTGGGATGCAGTGGTGCAATCATGGCTCACTGCCCCCTGGGTTCAAGTGATCCTCCCTCCTCCCACCTCAGCCCTGGAATAGCTGGGAACATAGGCGCACGCCATCATGCCAGGCTAGTTTTTTCTTTTTCTTTCTTTTTCTTTTTTTTTGATGATGTCTTGCTCACTGCAACCACTGCCACCTGGGTTCCACCAATTTTCCAACCTCAGCCTCCCGAGTAGCTGAGATTACAGGCGCATGCCACCATGCCCGGCTAATTTGTGTATTTTAGTAGAGACAGGGTTTCGCCATGTTGGCCAGGCTGGTCTTGAACTCCTGACCTCAGCTGATCCTCCTGCCTCAGCCTCTCAAAGTGCTGGGATTACAGGTGTGAGCCACCATGCCTGGCCTTCTTTTTTCTTTTTTTTATAGAGACAGGGTCTCACTATGTTGCCCACACTGGTTTCTAATTCCTGTTAGAGTTAACAAGTGATCCTCCCACCTTGGGCTCCCAAAGTGCTAGGATTACAGACATGAGTCACTGTGCCCAGCTCCTCTCCTATTTGCTAAGCCCCCAGCCCCAGATAGGCTATAGACAGACATGGCCTGGAGACAGGAGGACATTTGAGAAGGAGACCAGCTCCGTGCTTTGCACTGTGTCTGGGCAAGGGTGGCAGAAGTGGTAATATTGGGTTCACTGGCTGGAGAAACAGCAAGGGGTCAAATCCTTCCCCACTCCACCCTAGATGTTCTCCTGACTCATTGTCCAGGCCTGTTTGAGGTCCTGAGAAGAGTTCTAGAAATTGGGCCTGTCTTCATCTGCTTCTGCTGCTTTAACAAAATATCTTAAACTGGGTAATTTAGAAAGAAGGGAATGTTTTTCTTTTTTCTTTTCTTTCTTTTTTTTTTTTCAGACACGGTCTTGCTCTGTCACCCAGGCTAGAGTGCAGTAGTGTAATCTCAGCTCACCTGCAACCTCTGCCTCCCAGGCTGAAGCCATCCTCACACCTCAGCCTCCCAAGTAGCTGGGACTTCAGGTGTATGCCAGCATGCCTGGCTCATCTTTGTATTTTTTTTTTTTAAGAAATGGGGTTTCTCTGAGATACAGGCTCCCCAGGCTGTATCTCAAACTCCTGGGCTCAAGTGATCTGTATAAACTCTGACTCCTAAAGTGCTGGGACTATAGGCATAAGCCACCATGTCCAGCCTGGACATTTATTTCTTACAGTTCTGGAGTCTGGCAAGTCTAAGATCAGGGCGCCAGTGGATTCAGTGTCTGGTAAGGTCTTGCTTCAAAGATGGCGTCTTCTTTTTTTGTTTTTGTTTTTGTTTTTGTTTTTGTTTTTGAGACGGAGCCTCACTCTGTAACCCAGGCTGGAGTGCAGTAGCAAGAGCTCACCTCACTGCAACCTCCACCTCCTGGGTTCGAGCGATTCACGTGCCTCAGCCTCCCAAGCAGCTGAGACTACAGGCATGCACCACCACACCCGGCCGATTTTTGTGTTTTTAGTAGAGACAGGGTTTCACCATTTTGGCAAGGCTAATCTCGAACTCCTGACCTCCAGTGATCTGCCCAACTCTGTCTCCCAAAGTGCTGGGATTACAGGCATGAGCAACAGCGCCCAGCCTGATGTCTTCTTGCTGCATCCTCACATGGGGGGAGGGGCTAGGGAGCTCCTTTCAGCCTCTTTTCTAAGGACAGTAATCCCACTCATGAAGGCAGAGCCCTCGAGTCTTAATCACCTCCCAAAGGCCACACCTCTTATTACCACCACAGTGGAGATTAAGGTTCCACATGAATTTCGGAGGGACACACTTGGATAGGAGCTGGGCCACAGGCACCTGCGATTAGACAGGCCTTCACAGCATTTCTCAGGAGAGACTCCTGTCCATGTTCTTCAGGCCTCTGTCCCAGGGCCAGCCCTTTACACAACTTGCTTCACACGGGTTCACACCACCAATCCGGCTTGTGTCTTTTTTTTTTTTTCTTTTTTTTGAGACAGAGTCTGACTCTGTTGCCAGGCTGGAGTGCAGTGGCGCAATCTCAGCTCACTGCAGCCTCTGCCTCCTGGGTTCAAGCAATTATCCAGCCTCATCCTCCCAAGTAGCTGGCCTGCACCACCATGCCAGGCTAATGTTTTCTTTTTGTTTTTTGGAGACAGAGTCTCACTCTATTGCCCAGGCTGGAGTGCGATGGCAAGATCTCAGCTCACTGCAACCTCCACCTCCCTGGTTCAAGCAATTCTCCCTCCTCAGCCTCCTGAGTAGCTGGGATTACAGTCACGCACCACCATCCCCAGCTAGTTTTTGTATTTTTAGTAGAGACGGGGTTTCACTATGTTGGCCAAGCTGGTCTTGAACTCCTGGCCTGAAGTGATCCACCCACCTTGGCCTCCCAAAGTGTTGGAATTATAGGCATGAGCCACCATGCCTGGCCCCTGCTTGCATATTTATGTGACTTACTCGGGTAGACATAGGAGTTTTTTGTCACCAAAACCACACCAGTCCTACCCCTAGGCATGGCCTAGTCCCTAAGAAGGAGGGCCCAGAGAGGTGTACATGGGGAGACATAGAGAGGAAAAGGGTCGGTTTGGGGTGGGGGGACATTCGGCAGGGAGGTTTGCAGAAGCAGAGAGAAATGAGCTAAGAAGCATGAAGGGGACAGGAAAGTGAGAGTGTTGGGGGCTGAACAGGTTTGGGGCAGAGCAGGAGGCAAATGGCTCAGCACAGAGGCCTGACGATGCCCTCAGTGGGTGGATGGGAGGAGGCTGGAGTTCACCAGAGCCCAGATGGCCATCAGCACAGCTAGCCCCACTCCTAACTCCTAAAATCTGGGGTGGTTCCTGAGGCTCACTCATGCTGGTGCTCTAGGAACAGAGATGTGAACCTGCGCAGCTGGGGAAATGAGCTCAGAGGGTTTCTTGGAGTGATGCTCTGTTGCAGCATGGCCAGAGAGACCACAGGGCAGTTGACAGAAGAGACTCAAGATGGCGGTCGTCCTTGTGTGAACTGTTTCCCCATTAAATGAGAGAGGAGGACAAAGTGCTCTGCCAGGCCCCCTCCTCAGACTATGCTAATGGGACTCTGGTTACTGGGGCAAAATCCGAGGGCTGCACTTGCCCAGCGGCTGCACTGACCCAGTGGCTGCACTCACCCAGTGGCTGCGCTCGCCTCTGCTTTCCCAGCAAAGCCTTGGGCAGACACAGTGTTCTGGGGGTGCCTGTCAGACCCTGGAGGCGCCTTCCCTACCCACAGGGGCTCTAAACTTTCACCCTCCGTTCCTGCCCCTACCCCCATCCTTTCAGAGTCTGAAAAGGCAGACAGCTTGCTGTTTGCTCTGGAATCTGACCTCCTGAGCAGGCAGTACCCTGCCTCTGGCCTCTGCCCTCTCTCCTAGGGCCCTCAGTGCTGCTTCCCTGGGGGTTCCCAGCCTGTGCAGAGACCGGCCCCTCCGAGGCAGAAGATATTTGCTCTGCTCCTACCTTTGGGAAACCACACGTTTCATCTCCCAGAAGGGGGATCAGGACAGGGCCCTAGGCTCTAGGCTCCTAGGGGATGGGGGAAGGGGCAGGCCTGCTCTCTTCTGTCACCATCCCTCCCAATTTTCAAAGCAGTTTGGCTCCATATATGACTGGAACCAATTGCAGGCAATGTCCCTGTCAGGGCATAGCTGTGCTCATCCATTACCTGCTGGAATCTCACCCACTGCCCTCTCATGGGGACCGGCTCAGGAATTCAGTTGACCCTTGACAAGTTGGAAAGGCCAAGGGTATCTTTGCTTCCTCTCTTCTCAGTAACGACTTGATCAGACTGCAGGGTTCTTAAGGATAAGAGTTGAGTCTTATTCATCTTTGGGTCACCAAGCTCGTGTGCTCAGCACATGGTAGTCACTAAATTAAAAATAGAACAAATGAATGAAAGGAAGAGGTGGAAAGGGAGGACTGTATCCCTTTTCTCTGGTGATGGAAGTAGGGAGAGGTTGTGCTTATTAACAGGTATGTCTATGGCCATAATGTCTTCTGGTGGTGGCAAGGGGAAGCTGCTAGTTTCCCTCCCATCTGGCCACCTCCCAGGGTCACTCCATCATCTGTTCGCCCCGCACTGGAGGTGAGGTAGGGGGTAACTACTGAGCATTGGGCTGTCCTCAAAGTGTAGGCAGCCTTGTCCACATGCCAGGGAGCCTCCAACCCCATTTTTTCTGTAGATAGTCTCTGCCTTGGGCAGAGCCCTGTGCCAGGCATTGAGAAGGAATCTAGTCTCAAAACATCAAATGAGAATCCAGTTCCCTTCTTCCTACTTCACCCCTCCACCCCATAGCACTCTGGTAAAATTTACTCGGAACTGGGGATTGGAGAGCAATTCCTTTTGGATTACATGATCAGGCCAAGAGATGCGCTTTGGGGTCTGAACTCAATCCAGATGCATGTACTGGGTCCTTTCTCTCCCCATGCAGGGACTCGAACCATATGTAACTGGAGGAGTTGACTGCTTGCAGAAAACATAGGTGCCTATGCATCCCTGAGAGGACAAGAGAGAGACTGGAGGGGCTTTGGCCAAAGTCCGGGGTGGGAAGAGGTGACAGCTCCCGCTGCCTCTAACATGGTCACTACCATCAGTAACCGTGGAGGAGGTCCCTCTCCCCAAATGCTTCAGAGCCCAAGGTCTCACTGTCCATGGAAGAGATGTGGGATATCCAGGTCTCTCTCTACAGCACACCTTCCACAAAAGAGCAATGTGTCTCCATTCTTTCTGGGGATAACCTTTCTGGGAAATGTATGAGCCAGAACAAGACCATTGTGATCTCCACTAGACAAGTCAGCAGGGGAACAGAGCTTATCTCCTGCCCCTAACCTCTTCTCCTTCCTGTGGCACTTTCCATGCATCAGGATTTTTTTTTTTTTCCTTTTCTCTCTCTCTCTCTCTTTTTTTTTTTTTTGAGATGGAGTCTCATTCTGTCGCCCAGGCTGAAGCGCAATGGTGCGATCTCGGCTCACCACAACTTTTGCCTCTTGAGTTCAAGCAATTCTCCTGCCTCAGCTTCCCGAGTAGCTGGGACTACAGGCAGACGCCACCATGCCTGGCTAATTTTTGTATTTTTTGTAGAGACAGGGTTTCACTATATTGGTCAGGCTGGTCTTGAACTCCCGACCACGTGATCCGCTCACCTCGGCCTCCCAAAGTACTGGGATTATAGGCATGAGCCACCATGCCCAGCCTTCTTTCTTTCTTTTCTTAACTCACCACTATACTAACAAGGACAGGTTTTCTATATTGGTAAGTCCTGCCAGGAAATACACTTTCTTTGCTTCCTTTGGGCTTCAGGGACCAACCTACCTTCAGGGATCAACTAGACAAACGCAGCCTGTTTGTGCTCAGCAAAAATCCAAGAAAAGATGTTGGCAGGATATTAGTCCCCCTGGGAGGGCAAGGCACTGCTGAACTCCCCGGGCCCAGCCAGGCAGGCATCTATAACTGATGGCAGAATGCCCATGGCTAAGTGGCCACAAGTTAGTTATCAACTAAGGGCCCCAAAGCCAGAGCATCCAAGCAGGCAGAAAGACTGTGCAGATTTCAATGGACTGTGGTCAGGACAGCCAAGGAGTCCAGAATCTAAAAAGTCAAACACAGCAATGCAAACTTGAGCCTGAGGCAAGAATGACTGAGTGAGGGGGCTGCCAGGGGACAAGGGGTTCAAGAACTTATTTTGACCAGATGGAAATTATGGGTATACTCGGAGACTTCTAGACAGGAAAAGGGGACCTGGGGTTGTCCTTACAATACTGAGGTGGTGGAGATGCTGCAGGGCCTAATTTCATTATTATGGTGATGGTGGAAGTTGTTGTAGTGAGATTGATAGTGATAGAGATTGTAGTAATTATGGTAATAACAGGAATGAGGTGATGAGTGGTCATAGTGTTGCCATGGTTAATGGTTGTTGCCAAGGGGATAAAGGGAGTAAGGATGATAACTATTGTCATCGGAAAGGACATGGTGATATTGAAGCTAGAGTAACAGAAACAATCATTTTAGGGGTGATGGCAGTATCAGTGAATGATGGTGACAATAAGTATGGTCACAAGTGAAGAGGTGATTGTGATGGTGGTGGAGATGTTGACTTGTTATCCAGATGAGGGCGTCATAAGGTGATAAATATTACATTGGTAAATATGGACTTTTCATGTGGTACCATTGTTCTTTCTTTAACCCACATAATACATGAGATAAGCCTGATCCTTTAGAGGAGATCAGGAGGCATATGTCATAGCCCTGGGTCTCCCTGAACATAACACCTCTGTACTGTTTTTCCTGGTCCACTCCGTTCTGATTAAAGCCAAAGTGGAGACTGGAGGGTAACCCATACCCCAGCTTTTCCTTTTCTTTCTCCATCTTCCTAGGGGCCTACTTGCTTCCTAAGATAGTCCTTCTCCAGGGTCCAATACAGTAAACTAAGGCATAGTTGTTCCTCATGAGCTGAAGCCAGAGCACTCTGGGTATGCCAAGCATCTGGCTGGAAAAGGAATAATGCTGCCAAAAGGCCCTTGCAGCAGTAGGAACAGTGGTTACTGTAACTATTATTCTTAACTCACGGCTGGTCCTCAATCTCTAATTGGTTTCAACCTCTGGCAATTCCCTTAATCTGTGCTGGCTACTAGCCAAATGTGGCTATTGTGCATTTGAAATGCAGCTAGCCCAATTCAGATGTGAGTGTAAGATACACATTTTGAAGACTTAGCATGAAAAAAAGAATGTAAACCCTTTATCTCTCTCTCTTTTTCTTTCTTTCTGTGTTTTTGTGTGTTTGTTTGAGACAGGGTCTCCCTCTATCGCCCAGGCTGGGGCACAGTGGTGCAATCATAACTCATTGCAGCCTCAAACTCCTGGGCTCAAGCGATCCTCCCATCACAGCCTCCTGAATAGCTGGGATTATAGGCACACACCACCACGCCCAGCTAATTTTTAAAATTTTTATAGAAACGGGGTCTTGCTACATTGCTCAGGCTGATTTCAAAATCCTGGGCTCAAGTGGTCCTCCCACCTTTGCTTCCCAAAGTGCTGAGATTACAGGTGTGAGCCGTTGAGTCTGGACCTCTTTATCTCTTTAATATAAATTTTTATATTGTTCACATGCTGAAGTAATATTTTGAAAATATGGAGTTAAATGTAATATAACTTAATTTCACCTGTTTTTTTTTTTAATGTGTTTACTAGAAGTTTTGTTTTTTTTTTTTTTTTTTTGAGACAAGTTCTTGCTCTGTCACCCAGGCTGGAATGCAGTGGTGCTATCTGCTAGATGACTTTAAATAACATATGTGGTTCACATTATATCGGATGGTGCTGCCTTAGCTCATTTGCTTTTCGTTTGCTCAGGGAAGCAAAAGGAAAGAAATAAAGCAAATTCCAAAATCATAGTAGAGTAAGCACTTAATAAGTTTGTTTCTCTTTACCATAAAATCAGAAGCACTGCAGGGCAGATGTGGCAGCTCCACTCCAATGTCAGGGCTCCAGGGGCTCTCTTTACTGTGCTTCCACCATTCTCAACACATGGCTTCCATCTTGAGGTCTAAGATGACTGCTCTAGTTTCTATATCCATTTACACTCAGTCAAAAAGGGAGAAGAGGGTGTCAACTCCTTCATAAGGGCAGAGTCCAGAAACACACATTACTTCTGCTTGCATCTCATTGGCCAGAATCTGGTTACCCAAACACATCTAGCTGCAAGGGAGTCTGGGAAATGTAGTTCTAAACCAGGTGGCCATGCTCCAGCTAACACTCAGGGATTTTATTATTAAAGGAAGAAAGGGAGAATGGCTACTAGGGGAAAGAAGGGCTATTACCCAAGGCTCATACCTACTACAGGTCTGAGGAGTGGTTGCCATCACCGGCAGCAGGAAGATGGAGCAGATAATCTCCAAGAAAAGCCTATTCCTTTTAAAGAGATATCTTTATTTATTTATTTATTTATTTATTTTTGAGACATAGTCTTGCTCTGTCACCCAGATTGGAGTGCAATGGTGCAAGCTCAGCTCACTGCAACTTCTGCCTCCTGGGTTCAAACGATTCTCCCTGCCTTAGCCTCCCGAGTAACTGGGATTACAGGCACCCACCTCTACGCCCAGCTAATTTTTGTATTTTTAATAGAGACGGCCTGGGCTGGCACCGTGGCTCATGCCTGTGATCCCAGCAATTTGGGAGGCCAAGGCGGCTGGATCACCTGAGGTCAGGGGTTGAAGACCAGCCTGGGCAACATGGAGAACCCCTATCTCTACTAAAAATACAAAAATTAGCCAGGTATGGTGTCGGCTTGAGCCTGTAGTCCCAGCTAGTGGGAAGCTAAAGCAGGAGAATCACTTGAATCTGGGAGGCGGATGTGTCAGTGAGCCGAAATCACACTGCTGCACTCCAGCCTGGGCAACAGAGCAAGACTCTCTCTCAATAAAAGTAAATAAATAGGCCAGGTGTGGTGGCTCACGCCTGTAATCTCAGCACTTTGGGAGACCTAGGCAGGCAGATCACTTGAGGTCAGGAGTTGGAGACCAGCCTGGCCAATGGAGTGAAACTCCATCTCTACTAAAAATACAAACATTAGCTGGATGTGGTGGTACACATTTGTAATCCTAGCTACTCGGGAGGCTGAGGCAGGAGAATCACTTGAACTAGGGAGGCAGAGGTTGCAGTGAGCCAAGATTTTGCCACTGCACTCCAGCCTGGGTGACAGAGCCAGACTCCATCTCAAAATAAATAAATAAATAAATAGGCTGGGCACAGTGGCTCATACCTGTAATCCAAGCACTTTGGGAGGCCGAGGAGGGCAGATCACCTGAGGTCAGAAGTTTGAGACCAGCCTGACCACAATGGTGAAATCCCATCTCTACTGAAAATACAAAAATTAGCCGAGTGTGGAGGTGTGCACCTGTAATCCCAGCTACTCATGAGGCTGAGGCAGGACAATCACTTGTACTTGGGAGGCGGAGGTTGCAGTGACCCGAGATTGCACCACGGCACTCCAGCCTAGGCAACCGAGTGAAACTTCATCTCAAAAAAATAAGAATAAAATAAAATAAAAATAAATGAATAAAGACAGCCCAAGTCCCAGCGTATTTTCAGATGTTCCTCGATCAGCATGATTTTAAGAGAGGGAGAAAAGGGGACAGTTTGACAAGAAAGAGAAAGAGGGAGAATGAGGATGGGTGCGTGGCTGGGGACTATTATTTGAGTTGTAAGCTTTCTTGCTGGGACAACGCCTGTGATTCCAATATTTTGGACATTTATACTCAAGGTCTTCATAGGTCATATGATATAGAAACAATGACTCCAATCATTTGTTAAGTAGGTTCTGTTTGTTAAACTCCTGTTGCCTACCTTCTTCCTTCCACTTTTGACCTTCCCCACCTCTCTATCAGGTGCCCAGGACAGGCACAGAAGTGAACCCAGGAGACTACAAGACCTGTACTTAAGGGAGTAGTGTGACTGGGGAGTCAGAAAACAGCCAAGGACAGTTATCCAGACAGCCACAGTGGGCAAAGGCTGGGACAGACACACTGGGCATAGCTCTGACTTTCTCTTTGACCCAGATCTTCTCAACAAAAAGATACTCAAATAAATTGGTCTCCATGAAGACAGGACCTAGCTCTATCGTGTCCACCAACGTATTCCTGTTGCCTGGCACAGAGCAAGCATTTGGTAAGAGTTTGCTGAACAGATGAATGAAGATCGGGCTTTCTCTGAAGTCAGGTTCGGGGTTGAGCTGTGAGGAGAGATTATGTGGGTTTTGAAGTTGGGGCTCCACCACGCCCTCCCACCTATCCCTCCTTTTCCATGGCCCGCATCTGGACCTGAAATCCCATCCTCCCAGGCTCTTTCTCTCCATGACTGCTGGTCTCTCAAGCTCGGGGTAGGCTGCTCTAGGGGAACTGGATGTAGTGGGCAGAAAGGGGGGGCACCTGTGGGCATTTCCTAGGAGGCCAGCTCTCCCTCAGAGCCCACTGCCCTGGCAGACTCACCTTTGCTCTTGGACTGGGACAAGGCTTCCCTGACTGCCGCCTCGTCCATGCTGCTCCTTCTCTCTCAGCAAGGGTCAGATAAGGAGACCGCAATCCGCCCTAGGAGAAAGCCTGGCCGATAGAGGGGCCCAAACCCCGGACGTCCCCCCTCCTCCCATACATCTTGGTGTCAAACACATTTTATTTCCTCACGTCTGGGGACCCGGGAGCTTCCCCTCCAGGATTACTTCCTCCTCCGGTTTGTTTTCCAGCTGGAGATTCTAGGAGCCCCACGGCAGGGGGGCGGCTCCTCCGCTGTGGCCCACAGGCTTCAAAGGGCCCAGAGTGGAATACCGCGGCCAGAGACTGCTGGCCTGGGAGGAGGGGTGGAGGCATCACAAGTCCAAGGTACTGGGGTTCTGGCTGGGTCCCCCACTCATTTTCAAGCTGCCCCCCATTGGCTGAAGGGCTGTATCTATGGGCAGAAGGTGACTTCAAAGGTCAGCAATGGGGGACTCCCTACCACCCCCCCTCCCCCGGGGCTCAGAGGGGGCCAGGAAGTGCCCCCCCATGATGGATTAGGTGCCTAAGAGCCATGGCGAGCTTATGGACGGGAGACCTTCTCTTTTTTCATGGGGCTCAGATTTCATGATTTTGGGGGGGGGGTGAAATAATTAGTAATTTGTGATTAAGCCTTTTCATGGATATTTTGTTTCTTTGTTCTGTGATGTCGCCTGGAGCCATTTAAAAAATGACTTAATGACAAAGAAAAAATAATTGCTCTTTGTAACTAATGACTGTGTCAGAACTTGGAAATCACCAAAGCCTCGGAAAGTAGAAACCGAGTAGGGGGCGGGGGTTCCACTCTCCAAGGAATCAGATCAGCAGTCGTAAAGTGACCCGAGATCTGCTTGCACCTGGATGGCCCCCTTCTCTACCCTAGAGCCAGCAGCCAGCACCTGCAGGCTCAGCCTGGGTGCTTCGGGCCTAGGGTCCCTTAGGTACCTTTGCCCCTAAGCTGAGAGGAATGGTCAGAATGCCCAAGGCCAGCCTAGACTGCCCCAGCTCGGCCTCACCTTGGAGTTGCTCCTTCCTTCATAAAATCCCCCTGCAAGGGGACTTCTCCCCCTCTGGTGGAGGAGCAAGGGGTAGTTATGTACTCACTTCTCCACTCCTGCAGCTTCCTATAGAGCTCCAGAGTTGCCCTGGGCTTCGGATTCTTCTGAGTCTTACTTTTTTTTCTTTTTTTTTTTCAGTATTTAATTGTCAAATAAAGATTGAGCATATTCATAGGGTACAACATGAGGATTTAATACACCCACCTGAATCTTTATGACTCTTGTGTCCTTACCTAGACTGAGCTCTCCCTGGGGGACAGAAAAAATGCCCTCTCCCTCCTGATGCTCTGGCCCCTCCTCCCCTCATGTATGCTAACCTACCTTGGGCTGGGACCCTGCAGAGCTCTGGGCCACCTGAGGCAGGGATCTGGCAAGGCCCAAGCCCCAAGGACTCAGGGCATCCCACTGCCTCCTGCCACCCCTGGCCGCCTCCCGCAGCCTCTGGGGAATGGGCCGGGAGATGGGGAATTGCTCACACAGCAGATTCCACTCCTGTTCCCTTCCCGGGCCCTCGCTCCGATCTCTCCCAGGGGGAAATGCTGGGGGGAGAAAACCGTTAACTTGTGCCTTCTATTTGGTTTTCCTCTGGTTATTGTTTAAAATGCAGAGATTATGAGGTCAAACTCTCCCAGCCAATATTTTTCTAATGAAAAATGTAGTAAGGCACGACTGAGTAATCTAATCTATAAGTTAAGCGTTCCACACAGCAGCGATTTTCACCGACAGAACTTCAATAAATCTTGTTTTGAGAAAAATGATATGAGGCTGATGTTCTATTTTTGTCAATTTGAATGGGCTCCCCTGCCTCCCCAGTCCCCAGAAACACTGCACTGCACCCAGCCCATCTCCTTCTTCCCTCCTCCAGAGCAGGCTGGATGAAAGTGGGGGACAAGAATGATAGGGTGGGAGGCCTGAGTTCTGACCCAGCTTGGCTCAGAGGGTCCGGGGCCAGAGGACTCTGCTTCAGCCCACCTGGTATCTGGGGCTCTGCTCCTGGTGAGGGGCTTGGCAAAGGGGTCGGGGGTCTTGAAGGAAAAGACAGCCAGTGGTCTAGGAGAATGGTGTCGACTTTCCTAGCCATGAGGTCAGGATTGCCCACGAAAGCCTGTTTCCCCCAGCTGTCCCAATGCTGAGCAAAGAACAAACAGCAGGACTCGCACCTTCTCTTGACTCCCAACAAGCCATTGATAGATTTGGCAAGAAAGGCCTCACCTCAGGAAGAACTGGTTAAATCCATCTTCAAAGCTGCTGTTCCCCTTCACCTGACTCGAATGTGGGAGACAGGCCAGAATGCAGTAGTAAACTCACTCCTAACAAAGGGTGTGTGTGTGCATGTGTGTGTGTGTGTGTGTGTGCGCGCGCGCGCGCACGTGTGTACGTGTGTGCATGTGTGTGTGCATGTATGTGTACCCATGTGCACCCGTGTGCAGGGTTCTGGGAAGGAAGTAAGGCTCTCTCCATGGACGTGCAGACCTAAGGCTGTCATGGAGGGTGGCTGCCAAGACTAATATCAAGAAAGAGATTTCTAGCCCAGGGAATATGTGGGAGGCCAGGAGAAAGAATATGGAGAAGCTGTTTCAAGAAACTGGAGAAGCTGTAAGGGCAGCTAGAAAGGATTATGGCACCTCATCAGAGAGAAATCAATTAGGAGAGGCTTCACAACGAGAGCTCCTCCTCCCTCCTCCCAGCCGCGATCCACCAAGGGGAACGGATTAAGACAAACAGAGATGTCTGGAGACAGAAAGCTTTTTCTGGGTGGAGATTTCAGCAGCATTTAGATTTGGAAGAGCCAGAGGCTGCCTCACTCTGAAATCTGCAGGTATGAAAACCACAGACAGAGGGAACTTGACCTCTCAGTGTCCAGGAGTGCTGAGTATAGAGGCAGGAGGGCTAGGGTTGGGGGTCTGAGGATCAGGGGATCCAGGTTTTGACATTACGAACAGTCTGACTTCAGACCTCAGTTTCTCATCTGTAAAATAAGGAAAATAAGACCAGTCCTACTTACCTGAGAGCAAGGTTAGCAGATCAAGTAAGAAGATACATATGAACACACGGTTTAAAATACTGCACAAGGCTGGGCACAGTGGCTCACGCCTGTAATTCCAGCACTTTGGGAGGCTGAGGCAGGCAGATCACCTGAGGTCAGGAGTTCAAGATCAGCCTTGCCAACATGGAAAAACCCCTTCTCTACTGAAAATACAAAAATTAGCTGGGCATGGTGGCGGGCACCTATAATCCCAGCTACTTGGGAGGCTGAGGCAGGAGAATCACTTGAACCTGGGAGGCGGAGGTTGCAATAAGCTGAGATCATGCCACTGCACACCAGCCTCGGCGACAGAGCAACACCCTGTCTCAAAAAATAATAATAATAAAATAAAGTACTGCACAAGATGAGCTATGGATAAAATTGTTACTGAATTTGGCGAAGGAAGGAGTCTGGGAACAACTCTCAAAGTCCCATTATTTATCTGGGTCAGGTTAAACTGGAGAAAAAGGATGGGCCACTGTCACTGGCTTGCCTCTGGAGTCTGAACTTAGAGATTCCTCATGGAATAAGAAAGGAATTTGCATGTTTCTCTCAGCTGCAGAGTGTGCGAAGGATCCACAATGTGGAGAAGACTCCAGGAAAGGCTTTGGGCTGGTGGAGATGCATAGTAAGGAAAGGGGCTTGGAGGCTGGGAAGGGAGCTTGGGAGGGGAGGAGCTTTTGAGGGGGAAGGGAAGGGCCCCTTGTCTCTGCTTAACCAAGTCAAAGCACCAAAGCTGTGCCCCTTTCTTTCCAGGTCTTACCAGTTCTCCCTCCCGATCCCACCCTGTGTCATTGCAGGGGCCATTCTAAGGCTCTCAGCAGCTCCCTAGAAGGGGAGGGGTGAGAGTTTTTCCTTAACCTCAAACATCAAATATTAGCCCTAAGTCCCCTTTTGTCTTCTGACGCCTACCCACCACTTCCTTCCATTCCCACCAATGGTTCCCAGGAAAGTCAGCTCAAGCCCAGGGTTGCCAGAGCCAAGGGGAAGTGGGGAGGTAGTGGGGAATGGTTGAGGCTGCTCAAAGTGGTCTGGAACTGCTGGGCAACCTCAGAAACCCTGGAGACCCAATTCCCAGGGAAAATGGGAAGTGAAAGGAGACAGGGTAACATTTCTTGCATGACTAGGGTGGGAGGATGAACCCAAAGCAAAGACTCCAATTTCTCTGTGCCTGGGTATGGGGAGTGAGTGCAGCAGGCTCCAGTCAGAGCTAAAAGGTCTGCTCCCACCATGAGTTTGAGAGTCTCTGTGGCCTAGCTCTGGTCCTCCTCTTGCCCCCAGAGAGGTCCCAAGCCCCTGGCACAGTATGCAGTTATAGCTCCATAGATCAGGTACTAGGAGCCTTTGAAAGCTGAGGGATTGTCGGGGGAGAGGGAATTGCAGTTGGAAGAGAGGGGAGCTTGTGCACCTTAATGCCCACTAAAAATTCAAACTTTTAATCACATAGGAACATTTTTAGAGAAAATTAAAAATATGATACAAAGCACTAGGTATAGAATGATCCCATTTATGGAGCAAAAATAATTCTATAGTTTTTTTTTTTTTTTTGAGATAGAGTTTCACTCTTGTTGCCCAGGCTGGAGTCCAATGGTGCGATCTCGGCT